>NW_016690340.1:1458762-1519138 GCF_001604755.1 Lepidothrix coronata | reverse complement strand
TCCCTCCATCCCTTGTCCCCAGTCCCTCTCCAGCTCTCCTGGAGCCCCTTTGGGCACTGGAAGGGGCTCTCAGCTCTCCCTGGAGCCTTCTCTTCTCCAGGTGAGCACCCCCAGCTCTCCCAGCCTGGCTCCAGAGCAGAGGGGCTCCAGCCCTCAGAGCATCTTTGTGGTCTCCTCTGGATTCACTCCAGCAGCTCCACATCCTTCTTATGTCGAGGGCTGTCTGGAGAGCACCAACTGAATTTGGGGGAAGTGCAGTCCCCTCCTGAAGAGCTCTCTTAACATATCCAACAATTCCAAAACAGACCTGAGCACTGCAGAGCTCGTTTGCACAAGTTCAGCCTCCCAGCAGGTGGGAAAATCAGGGGCTTCTCTCACACTGAGAATTGACAAACTCACACAGAGCTAATCTAATTTGAAGGTATTTATCTAATTTGAACGCATTTATCTAATTCAAATAAATTTCTCTAAGTCCCCTGGTTGTGGGAGCCTGTCAGTCTGGCAGGATTTATGGGCCAGGATCCCAACCACGTTTTCTGCAGTGGTGGAAATAACTGCAGTGGTTCACACCATCCCTGCAGGTTTGCATCAGGAGCACAAAGCCCTGCAAGCAGCAGAACTCACTCAGCTTCAAGGACTGATTGCACACATTTAGTGGGAACAAACACTTTGGGGGAGAAAGGGGGTTATCCCTTCCAGCTTCTCACTGAGACTGTCTCCTTCCCTCTTCCCTGTGCATTTATCATAATAGAGACTGTCCATATCCCAGGGGGGAATTGCAACACGAAGGAATCACCAGGGAGCAGCTCCCTCCTGCTGAGACAATCCTGGAATTCTGCCAAGGCACCAGGCAGCTCTCAGGCATATTCCCCATCCCAGTTTTGCACTGCTGAGGGTTTTGCTCCCCATTCAACCACTGCCACAGAGTTATGGGGTTGAGATCTTTGCCAGAGTGGGAGGCTGGAGGTGAGCAAACCTTCCCCAAAGCTTCATCTCTCTCCTGGTGGGGATGATTTACACTGTGCTTCCTCCACTTAGAGAATTAACAGGGCTGCAGGGTCACACTCTTCATCCAAACCATCAGCTCATCTTCTCCAGCCTCCCAACCCATCCCTGCCAGGCTGGAGAGGGATGCTCTGGGCTCCATTATTACAACACTGCAAGGAGACAATCAAAAGGAAAGAAAAGGTTAATGAGGAACTAATCATTATTGATTTGTGGTATATAATGCAATAAATACCCACTGCCATCGATTAAATGTAGCAGGGCAAAGACATCTAATCCATCCAAAGCAGCCATTTGATTTTTCAAAATTAATTTCCTACCATCAGGGAGACGCTGGGAGATGCCAGAGGAGCAATGTCCCCCCTGAGGAGCACGGCTGGGTGAGCAGCTACAGCCTCCATTCCCTCCCAGCACCCACCACACCGGGGCCAGGCCAGGCCTCCTGATGGTGCTCCATGAGGTTCCACTGAAAATCCCACAGTGAGGAACTGGGAACGTGGAGGAAGAGCAAAAACAATCGGGGCGAGCTGGAATCCCGGATCCTTTCTCTGCAGGCTTTTACTTGGTCTCCTCCCTCCAGCCTATTTTCTTGTAGGAATTCGGCATTTGGGAGGACAAATATTAGTTTTAGCGAAAATAAAGTGCTGCTCTGAATGCTGAAAGTTCTCCTGAAGTGAAAAAGGGCCAATGGAAAACAGATCAAAAGCGACTCTCAGGGATGTCACTGCACGAACACGGGAAGGAGTGCTCAGATTTCTCCCGGGGAGGCAAAGACAAGAACCACCCCCTCTACAAGCAGGTGTGGGCACTGCCTGGTGGTGGATGGTGCTCTGCCAAAGGCTGAATAAGTGGCCAGGCAAGTGGCATCACTGCCAGGAGAGGCTGAGACTAATTAGGGCTGTGCTCCCGTGACTCACAGGCGCTAATGCCCGTGGATAGATCGCTAATGCTCCCAATTCCTGCTCATTAGCACAGGCAGCAGAGACAAGACAAGCGTGTTATGTCATCGTTTAAATCTTGTCACATTTCCCCAATGGCTCTGATTACATTTGGAAACGTTTACTCCCCTCCCCCGAGGAGGGATTGCCTTGCCCCGGGAGCTCCAGATCCAGCAGAGTTGCTCCAAGCAAAGCTCTCACATATGTCAGGGATGAACTGATCCCCAGCGCCCTCAGGACAGTGGGATTCCCTGGGACAAGCACTCCAGGCATCGGCTCACCCTTCCCTCATTTTCAACATGACTGAACACCTCAGACTAAAGTTAAACTGATTTTTTTTTTCCAGTTGCCTTTGCCCGAGGAGGGAGAATTGCACCAGGCCGTGTGAGTTTGGGGCTGTGCCTCTCTGTATGAGCAGTCACACTCCAGTTAAATAAGCACAAAACACCTCTGCAGCACAAGAAGCCAATGTTTCTTGTTAGTTGACTCACAGGAGCGGTAAGAATAAATATTTAGGGACACATCCTTCACTAATTAGTTCCACTTGTTTTTATACCAACCCTCCTTTCTCCCAGAGGGTGGTTTCAGCCTTCTGCTCTCACAAGCCTTTCCTGCCCTCTCTGCCCAGTGACCTGCTGGGGATGGATGGGTTGGAAGGGCTGTAATTCCTTCCCCAGGGACACTCAGCACTCTGAGCAGGAGGGAGGTGAATTCAGCCTTCATTCCTTAAAACCCTGGGCAGGGCACTGCTTTATGGCTCCCTCTGAGCTCAGCACAGCCTGGATCAGGCCCCTTCACTCTGCCCTGTATCAAACCATTTCCACAACCATTTTGCAGGAGCCACAGAAGGAGGAGACCTGACCAGGAGCTTGAGGACAGCCCAGAGCAGCCTCACACCCCCCCAGCCACAGAACCAACCCCACAGCCCATCCATCCCATCCCACTCCTGCTGGAATAGGTGTTGGGGTAGGTTTGGGACCTCTGCACTTCTCCTGCCCTCCCTTTAGCACTGCAGGCAGCACCAGCAGGCTCCTGGTGAGGATTCTACTGCAGAATCTCCCAGGAAAGGGCTGAACTGCCTCTGTTACAGCAGCTGAGGACTTCAGGTCTTGCATATCAAAGCAGGGAGAGGAAGAAATTATAGAAACCTGGACGGACTCACATCTGCATTGGGAGAAAGAGTTTACACTAGATGGCACCTGATCTCATCATTTTAGATGTAGAAAGTTAAGCCACCGGGATTATTGTAGGGAATGATGTTATTCTTCTCCTGGGAGCTGCCTTTGTGTCCCTCCCGGAGCTCCCAGTGATGCAGGAGGAGCTCACCCTGCAGCCAGCACTGCTGTGAATGTTAAACACCCTTTGCACAACCCCACTCTGAACCTGGAGGTGCTGGAATCCCCTGGGTTTTCCCAGCCCAAGCCACTTTCCAACAGTCACTTCTGGAGGCTAAAGTGTGCCCAGGCTGTTTCCAGCCAGGCTTTGTCTCACCTGAAGAACAACCTCGCTCTGTGGAAGCAAAGAGAGCAAGAAAGGCTCTGTCCCTTCCCTCAGGGATTTAACCTGGTGTTAACAGGCAGCAAAGCTGCTGCAGGGCCGTGACGTGGATAATCCAGCAGATCCAAAACACCCTCCCTGAGCACAGCCCCCCACAACAGCCTCTCAGGCACGTGGGGACACTCCAGCTCTGCCAAAGGTGTGGCACAGATAAAGCAAACCCAGCTCAAGGCCCTATTCTCAGCTGCCTCCTGCTAGGACATGGACAGGATGAGAGGCTTGCAGGAATCCCTGCTCCACACACACGTGGGATGATTCAGTGACTTGCCTCAAGAGAAGAGGGAAATGCTGCCAGATGGGAAGAGGAGAAGAGGAGGCTGAGCCTCAGGCTCGCTCCTAATGCAGCATCCTCTGTCCTTCTGCCATCAGCAGCCAAACACATGGGAGGTGAAAGCTGGGATCAGTCCACAGGCAGCTAGTGGCTATTCCTGAATCACCAGCCTGAACCTGGATGTGGGCTGGCTGCCTGGACAGGACTTAGAGCAACCTGGTTTAAGGGTTGGACTTGATGATCCTGGTGAGTCCCTTCCAACTCAGAATATTCTGTGGAGTGGAAGTGGAGTGGAATGAGATGGTCTTTAAGGTCTTTTCCAACCCAAAGCATCTGATGAACCTGAGCTGCAGCTGCCCACCCCATCCAGCTTCTGCCCCTAAATGCTATTAATGAATATTGCCATTAAATAAAAGCTAAAGGTAAGAGCTAACTAAAAGCTAAAGGTAAGAGCTAACTAAAAGCTAAAGGTAAGAGCTAACTAAAAGCTAAAGGTAAGAGCTAANGGTAAGAGCTAACTAAAAGCTAAAGGTAAGAGCTAACTAAAAGCTAAAGGTAAGAGCTAACTAAAAGCTAAAGGTAAGAGCTAACTAAAAGCTAAGCAGTGAGTGAGGAAATTATCCCCTCATGGATCAGTGGCAGAGCCAGCAACAGGTCTCAGCCCTTACCTGGGCTATTCCTTCAGGAATATTGCTCCTCTTGGAGCCTCCCCTGGGCTGGGGAAGGGATTGCTGCTCCTGGCAGCTCTGCAGCACCTTTGCAAGGAGTCTCAGAGCAAGGCACTGTCAGGCTCTGGATACATGGGCAGGGAAATGACTCTGCCTCTCCCAAGCACAGACACTCATCACTTGAGCAGGAGGCAGCGAGCAGATTACACGAGGTAATTTAGTAGCTGACATTAAAAACACCTCGTTTAGCCTGGAATAAAAATATCTTCATTCAGCCTAAGCTATATTAAGACAACCAAATTCACAGCGAGTTCTGAATAGCTGCTCACCTGGGCAGCTGAATGAAGGCTGCCTCCTCCCAGCCCTGGCATCACGTCCTTGCTGGAAATCAGGAATGACAGCAGGGGCTACTGGAGTAAATGGATTCTCATGTGGCCTAAATCTTCCTCTCTGCTACAAAAGATTTAATTTTCCAGCTCTCCTATATGAATTGCTTTTTACCTTCTCCCTGGTGTGGGCCCAAGGCCTCCAGCTAATGGAAAGAAAGTTGGATTTTGCTGCATCTCAAGCAGCTGTTGCTCTCTTTGGTTTAATGCTGTGAGCAGGGTGAGGACTACAGTGATTGAGGATTGAGTTAATGGTATCCTGAGCGAGACAAGGAACAGGGAGAGGAGATGGAATGGGATTCAGGGAGGAGGGATATTTTAAGCACTGGTTTATCTGACAAATTCTGCAGTTGCACATCCTCTACTCTGCTTTTCACCACAGCCCAGCAGCAGACAGATGCAAACAAGTTTTACATGGCAGAAGAGATCAAATCCTTGCTCCCATTGTGACACCCACCTGCACAGGTGCCACCTCTGTAACTTTTGGAGACCTTTATAATAAGGGAATTACAAAAAAAAAATGAAGATATAGTCCCTGTCCCACCCCATTTTTGGGGCAGAAGGTGCTCTGAGGTGTTTGGGATTCATTCAGGCACCAGCCCAGGAGAATCTCCCCCAGCAGCTGAAAGTTCCTGACTTCCAGCAGCAGAACCCAGAGCTCTCTGTGCACAACAGTGATACCAACCCCACTCCTGCCAGCCCTAAAAAAAGCACCTCTGGCAAGGCCCGGAGCCTTATGTGGCTTCAATTTGTGGTTCTCCATCTCAGTGCTTCTTTTTCTAATATCTAGAGCTGAAGAATCAGAATTTGCAGGTCCCTCCTCCCCACGGAGGCTGCCAGCAGTTCGAGGTGCTCGTGCTCCCAGGCAGAGAGGATTCCCTGGAGGTGCCCACCTGCTGTCCCTGCTTTCTGCTCCCACCACACCAGCAGCACAGCACTTTTCAGAGAAGAAATCAAAGGCAAAGCCTTTAGATCCCTTCCAGAGGTGCCCTGGTCTCCTCAGGCCATCAGGGTACCCAGCTCATGGCTGGGGTTGCTCCACTTCCCATCCTTGTGCCTGAACAGGGTTCCTAGTGCTCTTCCCCAAGGATTTGCTCTGAGCTGATGCTTTATGGGTCAGATGCCCTTGGAGGTGCTGGACAGAGGGGCTTCCAGCCACGAGGAATTGTAGGGAAAAACTCGCCTGGTGTAAATCACAGCAGCACCTTTGGCTGCCACAGAGATTCAGAATCTTGGAATCACAGAATATCCAGAGCTGGAAGGGACCCACGAGGACCACCAGAGTCCAACTCCTGGCCCTGCACAGGACACCCCAACAATCCCACTGTGTACCTGAGAGTGCTGTCCAAACACTTCTTGGAAGAGCAGCACCAGACCCCAGAGAACTGCCCCAGTGGCAAAGGCCTCATGGAACCAAGCTCTGCACACCCATGGACTGCAGGAAACGCTGCTGTACCCGAGCAGCTGGAACTGTCCTGCTGGATTTGCTGCCTGGAGCTCTGTCAGAGAAGTCAGAAGGCATTTGGCATGTGCAGCTGGATATCAGACTTACAATGAGGAGGTCTGGGCTTCTTTCCCAACTTTGAGACTGACACACTTTGCAGGCTCAGCCTGTCCACCTTCCCTCCCAGGCTGGATTTCTCCCTGCTCTGCACCTTCCTGAGTCGTTTTGTACCTGCACAAAGCACTAACCCAGCCAGAACATTTTGCTCACTTAGGTGGTTGTCACTTTTTAACACCAACACAGAAGTTCTTTCAGCATCACTTAATGAGGCTTTTCTACTTTGCATAAAAACTTGGCAGTGAGACTGGGAAGGATGATAAAGGAGGAGGAGAGCTGCCAACTGCCAGGCAGGAGAGACAGACAGCACTTGACACCCCCCTTCCCTTTGGACACAAGCAGGGGGGCTGGGAAGGTAAATCCTGCTGCTCCAGGGGGGCTGGGAAGGTAAATCCTGCTGCTCCAGGGCTCCAGCAGCTCTTGGCATCTGTGTTCTCATCCCCTCAGGCTTCCCCCAGCCCGAAGGGTCTGTGTTAACACTTGGCTCCTGCTCTTTCCAACCTCCCCTCCGTGTGCCTGCCCCAGATCCCAGAGTTTTCCCCCTGTTTTGGAAAGTTATTGCTGTCAGAGCAGAGCTCCCTAGAAAATTTTAACTCTTCCTGCCCACACAACCCAAGGCAGGTGATGCCTCTGCTCTCCTACCTGAGCTCTGCCAGGAATACCTGGCACTGCCCTCCCCTCTCACACCTCCCAGCCCACCTCTCCCAGGTGCTCCTACACCAATAAACCCCAGAGTTTGAAGTCTTCCACCTCCCAAGCTCCTTCTTGCCTTCCCTCATAGGATTTCTGTGGGAGAAGATGCCGTGCTTGAGGAATGTTGACTCTCTGAACAGAATATTCCATGTAAAGGCAGCTGGGTGGCCCCTGCTCCATTGCTGGATGTGGAAATGGCTCCTCATTCCTCTGCTCCCCGAGTCCAGAAGTGGCTCCCAGAGCTGCAGAGGCATCTCAAGGCTGGTGGGCCCCACCTGCAACTTCCAAGTCTCTCTTCCAAAGGGTGAAATCCCCAGTGCCACCTCAGCTTCCCACCTTGCTCCTTGCAGTGTCCACAGCCTTGCTGGCTCAGGACATGCCCTCCCTTCCCCAGGGAAAGGGATTTTAGCCTTCCCTGCACTGGTTTCAAGCAAACTTCCCAGTGGCAGGACATTTGCTGAGTTTTGGCACCAGTAGTTACTGTTTAAATTAATTTGTCTCTGAGGGGTCGGTGCTGTAGCTGAGGCTGCAGCTTTGGTAGCTCCACTCAGGCTGTTCTGCAGCATCCTGCAGCTCCAGGAGCTGCTCTCCCTGCAGGATGAGCCTTGTTCCATGGAATTTTAGCACTGTGTGTTAGGACCTACTGCCTAATATTTAATCTCAGGCAGCTCTTTTTTCCCCGGTACAAAGCAGAGCATTTAAGTGGTAAATGAGATGCATTTGGGATATGTGTAAAAATGCAGATGGGCCAGCAGGCATTGTTAACCTTGGAAATTCTGAATTACCCTTTAGACAGGGGACTTTGCAGGGGCTTTAACAAGAAATGGCAAAACCAGAAAGGCAGAAAGAAATCTTTCACGTTCTGAGTTGTCTCTTGTCCTCACATGGGTCACTATGTCCTTCTGAGCTGCTGCAACTTGTAAAGGACTATTGTTGTCAAAGCCATCATTGTGAACACACCTGAACTTCCTTGGGCTTTCCAAGAACCAAAGAATTGCCCTGATTTGGGTCATATGGATCAGGGGCACGTCCTCCAAAACAAGGATTGTCTGTAGTGTTGCACTTAACTCCAACCTGCTGCACCAAGATCTCGTGTTTTCCCCAAGCACCAGACCCTGATCACCTCTTTCTCCTGAAGGCACAGAGAGAAAAACCCAAATCACAATGGGCTGAGTGTTTGCTGTTGGTGTAAACAGCAACCCAGAGCAGACAGGACTCTGTCACCGCAGGGCAGTGCAAAAATCCCCAGCACTGTGGTTTTGTGGCACCAGAACAGCAACCTTTCATTTGATGAATAGCACACGGTGCTTTAGAACAAGTTTGAGAGAGAAAACACTTAAAGCCCAGATTTAAGTGGAAAACAGCATAAAAGTCAACGTGGCTAATGATCTGACAAGGAACATGCAAGGCTAATTTAGTACTTCTTTAAGTAGAATGCTTGATTGGGCACCAGAAAGGCATTAAATCATGTAGGTGTTCTTTGGTAAAAGCATCTGTAATGAGATTGTGGTGGGAAGGTTTTTGTGAAGTTGGAGGAAACAGAGACAAGGAGGGCAGAGAGGATCTGGTGAAGGAAGAGATGGCAGCAATCATTGATGCCCCTGATGGCAAGAACACAGGGATGGAGTTCCTGATTTCGCTTATAACTCCTAAATTACTCTGGCAAAAGGGTCCTCCCTGTGCTCCACCCGGCTCTGATTGCCCTGGGCAGCCCCACCCGGGGTTTCCACCCCCCAGCTCTCACCTGTGGGCTTAGGGGATGGATTTCAGCTCAGCCCTTTGCTCAAGGTGTGCTGTTCTATTAGAGGGTCTGTGTTTTGAGCTCTTGGTTGGTTTTCCTGGGGATCTGTCTGGAAAGAAAAGGATTCCTAATCAACCTGGAGCTCCTCTCCTCCTCCTGCAGTGCTGTGGCACTGCACCCTTCGCTCCCTGTTCCCCCTCCCTGGCACAGCAGCTCCCTTTTGCTGTTCCCTGGCAGTTGCCACCAGAGCTGTGACAGCAAACTCATGCCCCGAGGAGCTGTGAGGCTGTGCCCAGCCTGTAGGGCCGTGTATGAAGTGGGATATGGCAAAAAAAAGGTGAGAAGTGATTGCTGATAAACTCAGTTGCTACTGTGGAAGGCTCTGGAGGCTGGGCAGTAACAGCAGCAGTTGGCAGATGAGAAGAGGGAAACTAAAAAGTGCATAAAAATGGGGTATTGCTCCAGGAACTCCCTTCTTATCCTGGTGCTGAACCTGGAGCTCTGGTACATGCAGTCCCTACTCTGGTGTTTGCCAGCAGCCAGGTTTGGTTTTGAAGAAGAAATTATTGCCCAACAACCCTTTGGCTGAGATTGTTGCTTTGCTGTGTGATGGGTTCTGTCTCCCCCCAAGGTGTTTTGTGGGAGATGTGGGGCTCTGCTTTTGCTGCCCTCTTGTTTCCCCAGGAGAGGTCAGAAGCCAGCTCTGTGTAGTGGCTGGTGCCTGGAACAGCACGTGGGATCCCCACCACCCCAGTTTTAGTCGTGGGAGGGTGACAAAGCCCTTCCACAGCAATATTGTCACTTGTTTCGTGTCATTTAGGCAGCGTTGGATGCTCCTTTGGAACATCCGGTGTATGATGAATAACCTTGTGTTTTCACACAGTCTCAATCAATAAATACAATAAGCTTGAACAGTCTGGTGCTGTGAGCTCTTTAAAAATCATATCCTCTATTAGAGACCACAATCAATAGTATTTATTCCAGTTTAACACTGATTATGTTCTGCTCACTGCAGAAAGCCACCAGCAACCCCAAGTGGGGACTGTTACCTTCTCCTGGTTTGCAGCACACCTGCCTCGCTCTATAAATATTAGTTTTCCATTAAAGTGGATAAAATGCTTTAGGAAAATGCTGTGTGCTTGTTTAAATACCAACCATCATTCATGGGAAAGGGGTTTAAATGGGGAAGCCTGGGCTTTTTTGTAATGAAATATGGATCTGGCTGCAGGAGGTGTCTCACTTAGCTCCATGCAATCCATCCAGTGTCAGCCCCAAATTACATGTGCTCTCTAAATTAGAGGGAGAGGAGGAAAGGGATGTGTGTGTGTGTATAGGTTGTCTCTCTATATGAACTGTTTGGGTTTGATAACACAAATATTAATTGAAGTGATGGAAATAGCACAGGAAACAAAACACAGCTGGGAGCTAAACCCCTTCCATGGCAATCCTGTCCTCCTGACAGGATTAACAGGGAGCTTGAGCTGCCCATTGGCAAAGAAAATTCCGGGAATTTTAGGTGTGGATGTAGCAGGTGGGAACATACCTGCTGTTTTGAATCTTAACTCATTGGAGAAAGACAAACTGAATTCCTCTTGAGCAAAATCAGTGATTTAGGCCTTGTCTACCAAGAAACTTGGACCAGAATTGGAGAGGGGGTTTGACCCATCACAAATGTGTTTTCCTGTACCAGTGACAGTGGCAAAACCAGGTTTCCTGGAGTGATGGACCAGGTGTCTGTGGTAGGGACAGCAGAATCGATCCCATCTCCATTTCTGGGCTGGCTGCAATGGAGCTGGAGTTTAGACTCCACCAGGAACAGAAGGAGATGGCAAAGAGAAACTCCATGTTTGTTTGGTTGGTTTTGGTTTGTTTGTTTTTTTTTCTTTTATTGCAAATTGAGTTTATTGTGTTTTATGTTGAGCAGAACAACCAAGCTAACAAGCAGCAGGGCAGGAGCTGTGCTGCTGGTGCCACGTGGGCTTGATACTGCTCCAAAGGGATGCTTCAGGCTGCACCAAGAGGTGGGACAGGACATCAGTGTGATTTTTGGACATAAGGAGACAGGCTGTGTAGCCTGGATATAAGGAGACAGGATATTGCTGGGCTCTGCTCTGTGTGTCACTGGGAGAGAATTCAAGGCTCCTGCAGCACTCAGGGCTCGCTCTGACCTTGCTCTGGGGCAGGCTCTGCAGTGAAAGGCTGGCAGTGTGGAGCTGATTTGCTGCCCGGGCTCAATTCCCTGAGAAAGGAGCAGCTTGTCCACTGTTACCTGAAGTCTGCTGCTCCCCGAAATGTGGGGACTGAGGGCTGGAGGGTGGCAGCTGTGTGGATCAGCTCAGTGATTCCTGCAGTGCAGGAATCAGAAAGGAAGCAGGATGTGAGTCTCACCCCTCGGGGAGCTCTGCTGCCAAGGCTGGAAGAGATGCAAGTTCTCCCACCTGCATCCCAGTCCTTCCAAGCCCTGACTCCACCACCACTGCAGTGTGTGACAGATTTTGAGACACCCAAGCTGCCAGTCCCTTTCTGGATTCCTCCTGGCCCAGAAATGTCTATAAAAGGCTCCTTCTGGGAAGAAGGAAGGGGTGCAGGGGAGCCTTGTTGCAGTTCCTGATAGGTCTCAAAGCCCAGTGGGGGTTTTTCCTTTGGTGCCAATATTAATCCAGGTCAGATCTCGTGGTACCAACTTACCCTGGCTCAACCCCTGGGTGTCTTAGTGATCTCCTTGGCTTGGATCTAACTTTTGTCACTGGCTGTAAATTATTGTGAAATTAAAGCAGTGAGCTGTGGCCCAGGGATGTGAATTGGATGGCCAGACTTGCTTTGACTTATTAACAGCAGCATTTGGCACTTCTTGTCCCATCTGTCTCTGGGAAGGCTCCTGCTCCACTCTCAGCCTGGGTACAAGGAGCAGCTGTGTAACTCCTTGTGCACTGGGGAGGGCTCTGTCAGCTGGTAATTCCCAATGTGGAGCAGAGATGATGGAAGGGATGTGGACAGGGGCATTCTGAGCTCATTCCCACAGCTGACATACACTTGGGAGCACCCAGGAGGCACCTGGAAGTGGAATAAGCCCTGGCACTGGTGTGTTTTAAGTCCTGCTGGTGCTTCCCTGCATGTGGATGTGGACTGGGTGTAGCAGAGGCCTCTGGGTGCTGATCCCAAGCCAAATGGCTGTTTCTCTGCTGCTTCTTCTGTGCCTAATTTTAAGATTATCCCCTGGAATGTTCCTTGATGTTATAAATAGCCTGCTCCAGAGGCTGGGAGGCACGTGCTCTTTCCCTCTGCAGCTCTGTGGATGTGGACACGTGCAGGGCAGTGCCCCAGCCCATGGTCAATGAACCTCCCAGGACAGGCAGTGCCATCCCCAGGGCAGGGCTGTAACTCTCCCTCCCTGGCTGTGAGCAGGAGTTTGTTTCCCTCACTGATGTGAGCAGATGACCTGTAGTCCTTGTGCAGGAGTTATTCACTTGTGCCTCAAAGGAAATGAGAGCTCAGATTCCAGACACCCAAAACCACTCCATGGATCTGGTGCTTTCCTGTCCTTCAACCATTGCAGCACCAAGAGCCCTGTTGGATCCCTGCTACCGTGGTGGGAATGCAGCTGGATCCAGCAGGGCTGAGCCTTTGGAATCCTTGAATTCCAAGGGCTGTGTATGGAAAACTGCACGAGCCAGTCCAGGGAGCTCAGGGCTTTGGGATACAGGGAGGAGCAGCCCATCCCTCAGCTCCTTGGTGTATCTTGTCTCTCTGGATTGCTCAGTGCTGGGGACATTCCTGCCTGTGTCCTTCACACCCAGAGCAGCCACGTCTTGCCCTGGCTCCAGCCCTGCAAAGTCATTCCCAAAGTCTTCTGGAAAGGACTGGGCAGTAGGTGGAGAGAAGCAGAAAAAGAAGCCACAAGGCTTGTATCCACATCTTAGAGATGTAAAAGCCAGCAGCCTTCTCCTCCTTTGCCTTCTGCACCCCCCAAATAGTTTAAGCAAGTTTTGCTTGGCCTTTTCCAGGCTGTTGCTCCGTGCTGGTGGTTGTTCCAGTCCTGTGGATGGACTCATGGCTTTGCAATGCAAAAAAAACCCCCCAAACCCCCAGGCTACCTGTGTGTGTGTGTGTGTGTAAGGTGATTTATTACTCTTGATAATCAATTTGTTACTGTGGTTGTTTCAGGTTAATCACGTTTTTAATACCCTGAAACCTACTGGAGTGTGACTTCATCCCATGGAGCCCGAGCTGTGCTCCTGTGCCCCTGCCCATGGCACAGTCAGGCAGATCATTGCAGCTCTGGAACTCGCTGCCCACATGGCCCTGGGCTGGTTTGGTGGTGGCCAAGTGCTGCAGAGCTCATCCTGCCAGCAGAAGGCTCGATGCATGAAGCTGAGGGATGAAGTAGTGGAAAAACAGATTGATTTTCCTTTTTCCCTGCAGCGAGGAGCTGTCTGGCAAATCACAGTGGAAATCAAGTGGGATGGGGCAGGGTTTTGATCCGGGGAGGGAACAGCAGGGAGAGAACGGGGGGGTAATTCAGGTAAACTGGGTGTTTTGCTTGGCTCTGCAATGAACTTTGTAATTAACAGTCAAAAACTGGGTCTACAGCGTGGCCAAACAGAGCAGCAGCCTTTGGGTCATGTTTGACAAACATCAGGACCACGGGAGGGTTGTGCTGGCTGTGAGTTTATTTTTGGCTTTTTCCTGTAGCCCCACACGAGTGGAAGGGGACAGGAAGCACAGGGCTACGGAGCTTGGAGTTTTCAAAGGCACTCAGACTAAATATAGAAATTGGTTATTAAGATTTTTTTTTTCCATGAACGTTGTAAACAAATTAGTTCCACCAGGCAGCTCTCTGCGTGCATAGGTGCTTGTGTACCTCTGAAAAAAACCTGATTTCAGGAGCTATTTGTTGTCTTGACTTCAGGCTCCGAACTCTGCTGAGCTGGGAGTGAGGGAAGTTCACCTTCCTGGGGTAATTCAGAGCGTTTGGCTGAACTTCTGCAGCGAAGGGTCCATCGCTCCACTGACTTTATGGAGACAAATCTGCTTCATTTAGCAGGCAGGAGCCCCGCAGCTGAGTGATGGGAGCAGTCCCACGAGGAACCTGCACATCAGCAGCTCTTGTTATACATCTCCTCAGGCCCCAGAGGCAAGTGGGATGTTTGCTCCAGCCCCCCCACGGTGTCCCTTGGATGCTTCTCAGCATCGTTTTTGTTTGAACAGGCAAGGGGAAGGATCCCCCAAGCACCCACAGCTCTTCCTCTGTGGCCTGGAAATGCATCAGCTGCTCGGTGTCGCTGCTGCAGTGTTTTGTTCTTGTCACACATTTCCATTTCTCTCGAGTTTATGATAAGCATCCAAATTAAACTGCGGCCTCAGACGTTTCTGATATTTCCAGGCAGTGCTGATAATGAGTCTGATGCTGTGGTTGTGTCATTTACTCCAACATCTCCAAGCATCAAACAGTCTGTGTACACAGGGGCTGCATCATCCATCACGAGCCCAGCAGTGGCACACAGTGACATTACTCAGGGGGTTGGGGCAGAGAAAGCGGAGCTGAAAAGCTGTGAAAGATCCTTTTAATGTGGAGAAAACAAGATTTTCCGTGTGTTTCTTCCCAGTGGAGCGAGAGTAACACTCCTGTTCTTGCAGGAGCTTGTGAAGAACTGGCAGTTGCCTTCAGCACTCCAAGCTTTTGGGCTGGTATTTCTTATTTTGTGTGCCAGGACCTGCTTTGTTTTGCTGCCATATCTAAAAATCCAGACGACCTGTACCCTGTAGGGGTGTGGCTGAGTCCATAACAGCTCCTCCAGTGTGTTCCCTGGGGCAGGAATCCCGATGGCTCCGGGGATGTTGGACACACCAGGTCCCTCAGAGGGGCAACTGCCCCCTCAGTCACGTGTCAAACTAAGGAATCTTTCCAGACACGTCCTTTGTCCTTTGCAAGGGACATTTGACCTCTGATTAAGAATGGACGCCGGGAGATGTCAAGGAAAGACGACTGGAAGGTTTCTTTTGGTACACAAGGAATTAATAAGGTCTGCTGACATTTCATCACAACAGAAGAATACATAAAGAGAGCTGCCAGCTTCTCTGGCTCCCATGAAAAGATCCTGATTTATGTGGAGCTCAGACTGGTGGGTGGAAGGATTTAAAGATCACAGTTGCCTGTCTCAAACGCTGCTCAGGCCACAGAGGGACTTTGTCATGAGATAAGCACAGAATGAAGCAAAAGGCAGGCTCACACACCCTGGAAAATGCACCCATACCAAAATTCCCCCTGTGGCAAACTGTCCACAAATCACTGGTCAAACAAAGCTCACCCCAAGCTGTGGGACATGTGGCATCTGTGGCCACCAACACCCACCAAAGCCCCCCTGAAAAATCCCCTGTGGATACCTGGAACTTGGACTGTGAGTTAAACCACCACAACGGGACCTTGAGATAGGAAAAAAGGTGGTGCAGTTTGTCTGGGGGGTTGTCTCAGCCCAGGGCGAACAAATCCCTTTGTCCCGCAGGTTTTAATGATGGCAAATCGGATGTATTTATATAAAATTAATTATTTATTATGATAAATGAGCGGGCAAGCGAGCAGATGAAAGATCTTGATCAGAATTATTTATTACAGTGTGTAAAAGCTAAAAAGCTGCTAGTGGGGTATGATACAGCATCAAATAGTGTAGGGCACTGCATCAAAGCAATTTTATTAAAGCAGCTGTATCAAAATAATTATATTAAAGCAATTGTGTCAAAGGTAGCAGAGAGAAACAACCACTAAGCAGAGTTTGATGTAACTCACCACACGACCACAGCAGGTTTCTCTCTTTCTCTTGACCCCTGGGAGTGACCAGGAAGAGGTTTCCCAGCTCCACACACACTCCAAGAGAGTCTGTGGAAGAATCTGCCATGTGAAAGTTGGACTGGGCTTTTATAAAGTGTTTGACTGCCAGCCACAGATTTCCAGGCCAGCCAGCAGCTTATCTGTCACATCCTCCTTCAAAAAGCAGGATGTGTGTTTGGAGCTGGGCGAGCCAGGCTGATTTTAGGATAATTCACCACCCAACCAGTGTCAGCAGTAACTCACCCCAAATAACTTGCACCGTTTGCGTTTCTCTGACTGGATTTTAGGCCTTGCCAGGGTAAATTGTCCTGTCACAGAGGCATCTCTCACTATTTGGGTCCTAACAGTGGGTGATGCTCCAGAAGGGAGTCTCCAGGCTCCCTGGTGAACGCTGGCACCAGCTCCCCAGAGCAGTTTGCTTATCCCAAAGGAAGGTGTAACAAGAGCTGACACAGAAATATGGCTTCTTGAACTGCTCTTAAAAAAAAAATCAATTCTTACCATATAAATGTAAGTCCATTCGGGTGTAATTCCATCACTGCAATCGGGTTACTCCAGGCTTTAAATTGTCCTTGATCACAAAGGAACTCCAAATGATAAATGAGACATTCTTTGTTATTTTGGGATATTTGAGCCAAGTTCTTGGTGTAGGTCAGGTACAGCCAAGTGGTACAGGCTTGTTCACTTCAGGGTTTAATTGATTTCTATGTAAATCTCCTGCTATGCTGTACTTGGATTTCTGATACTCTGCTTATAAATTTAAAATATCCCTTTGAACTATTGCTAATTGGTGATTATTCACTGGTTGTCTTTTTAGTGATCAATTAGTGATTGTTTGTCAACATCTGGCAGCTGCATCATCTCAATGCCTTGAAGTGATTTGTGTTAATGAATTAAACCTCAGAAAATAGAGACCGGTTTGGTTCCCAGGCATTGACACAAAACCTCCTCAAAAGAGTAACAATTGCACAGAATGACAGTTTAACTTGGGGAATGGAGAATAATAACATATCCAGTTGAAAGTGTGAGGGAATTTAGAGAGGGAAAATGTAATTAATTACCTGATCTGGAAAGCAGCCAGAGACGGTGTTTAAAAATCTCATTCTTCTGAAATGTGTCTGGGAATCCTTAATGACTGAGGGATCATAAGACATGGCACATGTTTGCTGGGCTTGGAAACTAAAAAATAAATAAATAAATAAATAATAAAGACAAGCTGTATTTTTTTCCTGCTTCTAGAAACATCTTCTGCTATTTCAGGAACCTGTGTGACCCACACTTGGAGTTATGACCCAGTGCAGGAAAAAAAAGCAGAAGGAGGAAAGCTGCAGCTCCAAAATGAAAAATAAGTCCTCAACACTTGCAAGAAAATAAAAAAAAAAAAGCTTTTGGAAAAAGAAAGAAAATTAAGAAATGTGTTTAATTTAATTTTCATTACTCTCACCTGTGGAAGAAGGCAAAGAAAATGCTTTTATTTCTTTATTTTAACAATTTATTTCCCCCTGCTAGAGAGCAGGATTAGCCTTAATTTTCTAAAGATATTCTTCCTTCAGTCTCTGCTGAATGTGAGGTACGTGAAATTTAGGATTAGTAAAGTTTATCATATTAAAAAATCAGTGCTGGACAAATAAAGGGATGCCATTATCAGTGTCAGTAATTGCTGCTTTCTTTAATAGCAAATTACAAGCTCCTGTTCAATGAATCTGAGGGAATAAAAGCCAAGTTCAGAAGTACTTGTGATGCTAATTAATTATAAATCCATTGCTGGCAGAATTAAAGCTGTACCAGCAGCTCTTCTCCACACCTGGGCAGGTTTGAGGATTGGAAACTTTTTTTTTTCTTAAATTCAAGAAGGGAAAAGCAATTTTGAAAAGTTTTAAGGGAATGGAGAAGTTAATCAAACAGCTTTGGGATTTACATGTGTTTTATGTGACACACCCCATGAGGTTTCAAGTAGCTTTTTGGGCAATAATAAACTAGAAAGCAGCACAACCAAGCAAAGGATTGTTTTAAACACGAACTGTTGTCGCCTCATTTGTTAATTCTCAAAAGGAAATGCTTGAAAACTCATCACATGTGTTTTAGGCGATGCAAAGCTGAAATTTGGAGGGGCTTTTATCTGAAAACTCGGTGTGATCGTAGCCAGGGTAGTTCTAGGGCAGAAAAGGGCACTGTTATCATCATCACCTTGCAGAGAGAAGCTGTGAGTCTAAAAATCACCATCACCCAGGAGAAAAATAACCCCCCCCAGTGCTGGCTGTGACTTCAGGGCAGGGCTGGACCCCTTAGTGCAAAGCCTGTTTGATCCCTGGTATCCCTTCAGAGCTCTGGGATCATCTCTGGGGTCAGCTCAAGTGCTTTAATTAGCAGCAGGGGACATCCCTGAAACAAAAATTGCAGCAGCTAATAAGGATGGGGGGGTTCTGGGTGGGACTGGGATTGAGGGTGGGGGAGTCAGGGGGAGACTTTAATGATTTTAATGATTTTGTGGCCTTTGGCAAAGGTCTGAGGTGAGGGGGGGCAGGGGCTGCTCAGGTTTGGGGTCAGATAAGAAGGATCTCATCTCTGGGTCGTTACTGTTTAAAAGCAGCCTGGGTCTGTCCCAGTTGAGCCCCAGCAGGTTTTTTTGGCTGTGGTGTATTTTGGAATAGAGACAGAATGTCAGGGAGGGTAGGAACTAGACAAAGTCCCTTCCAGCCTAAGCCCTTCTGTGGTGATTCTATGATTTTCCATCCTTTCTGTGCTCGCTGATAACCAGCACAACTGAGCTGTGTCCTCTTGGCCAAACCTGCCCTGTCTGTGACAGATGATGTGGCACCAGATGTGCTGGATTTCCCTTCTGCCAGCACAGACCAGTCCTTTGCTCCCAGCAGCTCTTCTTGATCCTTGTGCCCCATCCCAGAATCCCAGGCTTGCTTCAAACCCCAAGCTTGCAGCTCCTCTCCTGATGTTTCCTTTTCTCTCTCTTTTCCTGAAGCAAATACACCCCTGGCTGGACAGGCCTGCTAAGCCCACTTAGTTCATCGCTGGGCCCAGCTGAAGGTCACCCTGAAAACACTCAGAATTCCTACTGAGCACTATAAATATGCTTTTGATTCATCTTCTCCCGTCCCTTCCATCACGGGGGATGGAGGAGGTGGCCCGGCAGCCCCTCGGCAGCGATGAGTCACTGTCCTGGCTCTCCTGCTTCATCAGAGCACTATTATTCAACAATAATTGTAATTTATGCCTTGAAAGATGCTGGGGAAGCTGCACTCAGGACTTTAAAATCGCCCCCAGGGTGTGATGGGTGAGGGTTGGGCGGCACAGGGTGAGGTGAGGGGACGTTTGGGGGCAGTGGGAGCCCCTGAAGAAGGGGGTTCTTGGTGGTTATAAACTCTCCTGTGTGTCAGTGGGTCTGTGCTTGGGGTGGCACAAACACTGGAGGGGATGGCACAGCCCAGAGGGGACCAAAGCATCCCGTGGGGAGCGTGATGCACATGCTGGGACTGCCGCGCTTCCAACCAAGAAAATAAATAATTTTAAAATTAAAACTCGTGAAATAAATAAAAATAAACCCCCAACACCGCCTTCCTGAAGGGGTTTAAGGTGGGCTGCCTGCAGATTTGGGGGGGGGGGGGCGAAGAAACACCTCGTCAATAAAGGGCGGTGGGACCTCACTGATCAGGTGGTAGATTAAATGAACCAAAGCCCTACATCCCGTTCCCAAAAACAGAAAACAGTTGACTTAGATTCAACAACTCTGATGTTCAAGAGCTTCTTAGGAACAAGTCTGTTAGACCACACTCTGGGGCAACACCCCTGGAGTGCTGTGCCCAGTTGTGGCCCCTCAGCTCAGGAAGGACATGGAGGGGCTGGAGCAGGTCCAGAGAAGGGCAACGAGGCTGGGGAAGGGTGTGGAGCACAAGTGCTGTGAGGAGAGGCTGAGGGAGCTGGGGGGGCTCAGCCTGGACAGGAGGAGGCTCAGGGGAGACCTTCTCACTCTCTGCAACTCCCTGCCAGGAGGGGGGAGCCGGGGGGGGTCGGGCTCTGCTGCCAGGAACCAGCAGCAGGACAAGAGGGCACAGCCTTGAGCTGCCCCAGGGCAGGTTTAGGTTGGCCATTGGGCAGAAGTTGTTTGCAGAGAGAGGGATCAGCCCTTGGAATGGGCTGCCCAGGGAGGGGGTGGAGTCCCCGTCCCTGGAGGGGTTTGAGCAGAGCCTGGATGTGGCATCAGTGCCATGGGCTGGGTGACAAGGTGGGGTTGGGTCACGGGTTGGACTCGATGATCTCAGAGGTCTTTTCCAACACGTTTGATTCCGTGATTCTGTCATACATTTAAATTAAAAATCCTTCGGGGGGCGGAGCTTGGGGCGGGGGGCGTGGCCTGATGGGGCCGTGACCTCCGCAGTGGAAACGTTACGGAGGGGGCGTGGCCCGCGCGATGGGGGCGTGGTCAGGACGTGTCCTTATCTAACATGGTGCGTCCGTGGGCGTGTCCCTGCCGGTGTGGGCGTGCCCGGGCCCGTCTGGGCGTGTCCCCGTGGCGCCGCCCGCGGCCCCGGCGCTCGGTGGGTGCAGGAGCCGCCATGGCGAGCCAGTCGCAGGGCATCCAGCAGCTGCTGCAGGCCGAGAAACGCGCCGCGGAGAAGGTGGCCGAGGCTCGCAAACGTGAGTACGGCACGGCGCGGCTCCTCCAGGCCTCGCCGCGGGCGCTGAGGCGGCGGCGGAACCCGGGGTAGCCAGGCCGGGCCTGTGCCGGCGCGGCCGCCTCAGGCCTCGCGGCCCGGCCGCGGGTGCGCGGTGTGGGCTCGGTGTGGGCTCGGTGTGGGCTCTGTGACCGCTGTGGGACCCCCGTGCCAGGTGTCGGAGCAGCCCTGTGTCTCCTGGCCCCGTCACCGTCAGGCCCCGGCCTGGGCACGGCAGCGGCGTCACTTGGGGGTGCCTGCGCTTATCTCTGTCCTTCCCACCTTTAACTTCTTTTTTCTTGGTGGAAACTGTGTTTCCCATCCGTGGTTAGGCGCTTCAGAGAGCTGAGAGGTATTCCTTGGCGATCCAAGTTAGATTTTATTGTTAAATAAGATAAACTCTGGTTACAAAGAGCCCCAACTTTGCAAATTTTTCCTACTTCAGACATACCTATATCTACTACATCCATCTATATCTAGCTATATCTGTATATCTATATCTATCTATATCTATGTCTATCTATATATTTATCTATATACCTATATCTATCTATATCTATATACCTATATCTATCTATATCTATCTGTGTCTATATACCTATATCTATCTATATCTATATATCTGTATCTATCTATATCTATGTCTATCTATATCTGTATATCTGTATCTATCTACAGCTGTCTATCTTTATCTATCTATATCCATATTCATCTATATTTGTCTATATCTATATTTATCTGTCTTACTTCTTGTTCAACCCCCTGACAGTGTTGCAAGAAGCAGACTTGTGTAGTTCACTCCAATGATGATAAATCTTGGAGGGGAAGACGAGCTGGGAAGTCCAAGAGGGGAAGTTGAGGCAGTGCCCAGTTTTGCTCTGGGTTTCACAGTTGGTCTGGGGCAAAGCTAAGACTAAATGTTCTTTCTGCTGGGCTCTTTTGGGGTCTCCCAGAGAGGCTGCAGGCTCGGGTGGGTTGGGGCAGTGCCAGGCATGGGTACAGGCTGGGAGAAGAACTCGTTGGGAGTGTCCCTGTGGAGGAGGATTTGGGGGTTCTCGTGGATGAAAAGCTGGATATGCACTGGCAGCCAGAAACCAACTCTGTCCAGGGCTGATCCCCCAGCGAGGGCAGCAGGGCAGGGGGGGATTCTGCCCTCTGCCCCCCTCAGGTGAGATCTCCCTGCAGAGCTGCTCCAGCCCTGGGGAACAGCACAGGGAGGACATGGAGCTGCTGGAGAGAGTCCAGAGGAGGCCCCAGGATGATCAGAGGGCTGGAGCAGCTCTGCTCTGAAGATGGGCTGGGAGGGCTGGGGGTGTTCAGCTGGAGAAAAGAAGGCTCTGGTGTGACTTTAGAGCCCCTTCCAGTGCCTAAAGGGGGCTGGTACAAAGGAGGGAGAGAGGCTTTTTTATATGGGCAGAGAGTGACAGGGCAGGGGGCAGTGGTTCTAAACTGCCAGAGGGCAGGGTTAGATGGGATACTGGGAAGGAATTCTTGTCTGTGAGGGTGGTGAGGCCCTGGCACAGGTTGCCCAGAGAAGCTGTGGCTGCCCCTGGATCCCTGGAAGTGTCCAAGGCCAGGTTGGACAGGGCTTGGATCCACCTGTTGTAGTGGAAGGTGTCCCTGCCCATGGCAGGGGTGGAATGAGATGAGCTTTAGGTCCCTTACAACCAAAACCATTCTGGGACTCATTGTATGAGTAAGGGCAGAGCTGAACATTGCCCAGTGCATCCAGTGCCCCAGAGAAGCTCTCCATTGCTCAGAGGGGGAAGCTCCTGGCCGTGGTTTGGTGGGGTGACCCTTGTGCCCCCGAGGTCACTGAGGGAGGCTTGGCTGGTGCCTCCTACCCAGGGGGCTGCTGCAGTAGCAAACTCTGTGGTGATAGTTGTGCACTGGGGAGCTGCAGAGCTGTGGGCAACAAGCTCTGAGTGCTTTCTCTTCTGTCTTTCCCTTGTTTTATTCTCTGGGAGCAGGGAAGAACCGGAGGCTGAAGCAGGCCAAGGAGGAAGCCCAGGCAGAGATCGAGCAGTACCGCCTGCAGCGAGAGAAGGAGTTCAAGGCCAAGGAGGCAGCGGTTGGTTTTCTACCTCATTCACTTCCCTGCAGCCCCTCAGCCTCGTGCTTGGGGTTCCTTGCCCTGAAACAGCCCTGGGGGTGGAGTGTGGTGCAGGAGCAGCACTTCCCTAAGTGCCTTCCTGTGATGCACGGCCACGTGGCACGGAAAGAACAGGGGGAGTGACTCAGATCAGGGTGTCCTGCATCTCAACAGCAGAACTATTGACAGGCAGGGAATTAGATTAATGCACTGGAATTAGATTAATGCACTCATGGGTTGGTTGGTGCCCTGATGGGTGGCAGCCCCCCAAACCTCCTGTGTGTAGCAGTGGCCCATTCCTCCCCTGACAGGCTGGTTTTTGTGGTGCTGGTGTGTTAGGAGCCACTTGCCTCGTAGCTGCTGCTCTTGCTGAAGCAGCTGTAAGGCTTGTGTTCTCCTTCTGTATCCCATGGCTCTATCCTTCCCTTCTGAGCAAGAAGAAGTATTCCCAAAAGGCACAGAACTGAGGCCCTTCACCAGCTGAGGCTGCAGTGCCTGGGTGCCCCTGACAGTTCCAGAATCTTCAGAAAAATGCCCTGGCATCCTCCCCTCTGTCCATCCTCTGGATAGCACATTTCCACCTCCTCTGCAGCTGCATAATCACCTCAGTGGGTCAGGAATAATTTTAACCATTGCTTGTTAGCTTGGCTCAAATCCCAGGCAATTCCCACAGACTTCACTGCCTCTCAGCTGGTTTGGTTTTACTCATCCTTTTCCACAGGGAAGAATTTGAGTCCCAGGGTGTCAGTCTCTTCTTCTGGGCCATTTTCTCCTTTCTTAATGGGAATTTTCTCTCTCTGTCATCGCTGATGGGGCGAGAAGGACATTGTAAGCTGGGAGAGACTCCCTGCTGTGTATATCATGTGGCCCAAGTCCTGTTAGGACCACAGAATATCCTGAGTTGGAGCCACAGGGATTATCAACTCCTGGCCCTGCACAGACACCCCAACAATCCCACCCTGTCCCTCAGAGCATTGTCCAAACCCTCCTGGAGCTCTGGCAGCCTTGGGGCTGTGCCCACTGCCCTGGGGAGCCTGGGCAGTGCCAACCACCCTCTGGGGGAAGAACCTTTTCCTGAGATCCAACCTGAGCCTGCCCTGACACAGCTCCAGCCATTCCCTGGATCCTGTCACTGCTCACACATTTTTATAAAGATTCTCCAAGGGTAGAAGGAATGGGATGGTGTGAATTGTGCTTAAAGTAACTTAATGGTGTTACTTTTCTTGCCCTCTCTAGTGCCCAGGAGTTCCAGGTTCCAATTATCTGTCCAGCAGGGCCTTTATTTTGGGCACTCTTTAAATGCTCATGCTCTTAACTGCTAGTGAATAAATGCTCTCCTGAGTTGGAACAAGATGATCTTTAGGGTCTCTTCCAACCCAAACCATTCAGTGATTCTATAAAAGAGAATAAAAGGCAGGGGCTGAGGCTGAAATGCAAACTTGGACAAGTTTAGGGCGAAATCTGAGCAAAAAATCCAACAGTTCTTTTGGTGTTTTAACATAAACGTGCACGTTAATTTTCCCTCACCAAAGATTAATGGCTGAGATGCCCTGAGACAGTCCAGAAAAACCAAATACAGAGTTTGGTGTGGTGATTTCTTGGTCACACTGCTCACACAGGAGCTTCCTCTTTCCTTTGCTGTCTGCAGGCACTTGGATCTCATGGCAGCTGCACCACTGAAGTTGAGAAGGAGACCCAGGAGAAGATGAGTGTGATCCAGCAGAACTTCCAGAAGAACCGTGAGGTGGTTCTGTCCCAGCTGCTGTCCCTGGTGTGTGACATCAAACCCGAGATCCACGTGAACTATCGCATCAATGGCTAGTGGGGGAAGAAGGAAAACTGTGCTGGGAGTGCTGGGAGTCGTGTCTGAGCTTCAGGTGGAATGTACAGCCCTTGGCCATCCCTTACCTGTCCTTATCCATGTGTTAAATTATTGCAGTGAGCTGTTGGAGTTCTCTTAGTTTCTGTTTTGACCCGGGTTCAGAGCTTATTCAAAC
This sequence comes from Lepidothrix coronata, assembly GCF_001604755.1. Taxonomy (NCBI): domain Eukaryota; kingdom Metazoa; phylum Chordata; class Aves; order Passeriformes; family Pipridae; genus Lepidothrix; species Lepidothrix coronata. Next base: position 1,494,736 of record NW_016690340.1, on the reverse strand, counting down.
ATGAAATGGCCACGTCTCACGTCTGGGCTAAGTTATTAAACAAATATAATCCAGTTGGCACATCAGTGCTGCCTGAAGGAGAAAGGAGAGGGAGATTCTGGCCAGATTGAAATGGAGAGCCCGTGTCAGTAATTGTTAAACGTGTGTAACTGTGTTTTCATTGACCAAACTGCATTTTTCAGTGTGTTGCTAAACCTTTGCACAGGGTTGTAACCCTGGGGAAAGAGCTCTCTGGCTGTACAGTGCTGGCTGATCATTTTGAGGTGCTTGTGTTGAATATCCTCTGTGTATTCTGCTGTTGTTGAGGTACAAGTCTGGCACTGTGACACCTGCAAGTAAAAACACTTCACTCCAAAGCCTCCTGTCAGTCTGGTCGTTCCTGCTAACGTGTCCTGGGAATGTTGACTTGTCCTGGGAATGCTGGCAGGTCTCAGTGAGCGCCACGGGAGTCTGGACTCCTCAGAGTGGCCATCAAGTATTGCTAAAACAAAGAGTAAGAGAGGCAGCAACTCTGAAGGTCACAGCAGGTAAGTTCAAACCCATTACAGAGCTCCTCCTCTTGGCTCCAGTCTGATGCTTTACCTGCCAGATCATTCTGAAAACCTTCAGGAACAAATGTTCTTGTGAGCATTAGGGGGAAATAAAGTGTTGCCAGTTGATTGGAATAGTTTGATAGCCAGGTGCTGAGCAGTAATTATCCTTCCTTTGGTCCAGTACTGGTCACTGAGTGTTTGTACCAAGGTCATCCTGAATCCTGTAGCATCCTGTACCTGGGAGCAGGGGGAAAGAAGTGTTTTGGGGTTGTCCTGCATCACTTTCTAGCTCTTTAATCAAAAATACACACGAATATATCAAGGGGTTTCATGTTTTATTGGTTTCTTCCTCTCCCTGTCCCACCAGCAGAATTTTAACTGGTGCAGTTAACAAAAAAGCAGCTTTACTTTTTTTGTTGAGTTTAATTTCAGGCTTTTTGCAGAAAAGGGCCCTCAGTCAGTGTGTCCCTGATCAGATGCACAATTTGTGCAGTCAGGATTTACACAAGGAACCTCATTGATGGTGTTCTGTTCCTCAAGACAGGACATCCTGTATTTCCACAGTCCCTCAGCACTGCAAAGCCTCTTGGACCTCTGGAGTTGGGTTGTGACTGGGAGGGGGGAAAAAAAGCAGGATGGATGTGAATTCTGCAGTCACACGGAAGGAGCAGAGTGCTGTAGTGTCTCCTGGAATATTTTATGGTGCTGCACTGTACTCCTGAAAGGTTCTCTTCAGGAATTCAAGCCATTAAACAAGTTGTAAAACTGAAACAAAAGCTTCCTGCAAAGTCAAAAGTGCCAGGCTGGGGGAAAAAAAACAAACAGGTGGGTATGAGGAGAACAGGATGAAATCAGTTTGAATCAGTGTGGTGGGATGACTGGAGAGGTGCTATGGCCTCATAAAAGGTTACAGCCATGTTAATTCTGGTGTGTCCTTTGGAGATGAAACGTTTCTGCCTGTGGAGAGCAGGTGCTCAGGCTGCAGCAGGACACTGCTCATGAAAGCCCTCCTGGCCTGGGGCTGTAATTAGTGATTTCATCCCCTTTGTTACCAGTGACAGACTCCTGCTCTGGCCAGGAAGGCTGCAGTGTGTGCCCCACTTTCTCCTTTTGGTTCTTAAGTTTCCCTTTGTTAATGAGGACTTTATCCTTCCTCTCTGGAGCAGTGAGAGGCAGGAGAAAAAGGGAAAAATAACCCTCCCTGATCATTTCTTCTTGGCAAATGTGCTGTGAAGTCACTCCCTTCAGAACATGCAGAAGTGCTGCAAAAATAACAATTTTCTGTAATATTTCCCTGAAACTTAACTGTTGAGAATAACTTTGCACTGAAGGAAGGGTTTCCAATTACTGCTCTCCAGGAAGGCTGGCTTTGTTTGCAGCATAGAGATTTTGTTTCAAGTTGACATTTTTTTATCTTGCTCTGGGAAAGGGAGCCCTGGTGCTGTCTGAGTGCCTAAGCCAGGCTGTGCCAGGAAAATACTCTGCAGGGAGCATTCTTCTGACAGAGATATGGAGTGGGAAACGTGGCTTCTTGCCTCTGAAATCTGATTTTCTAGATGTTCTGCAGCGAGTCTGATGAGTAGGAGTGAGACCCAAACCCAGCTGCTGGTACAAATCTGTCCCCAGATTTCCCCTGCTGCTCCTCTGCACAGAGAAGCTGTGGCTGCCCCATCCCTGGAGGTGTTCAGGGGATGGATAGAGCTTGGAGCATCCTGGGCTAGTGGAAGGTGTCCCTGCCTGTAGCAGGGGTGGAATGAGATGAGATTTGAGGTCCCTCCCAGCCCAAACCAGTCTGTGGTTCTGTGATAATCCCTGATGTCTCTTTGTACCACAAGCATCTCCTGTACCACAGAAAGAGCCAGAAGCTGCTTTGGGCACACCCAGCACTGCCTGATACCTTTGATTTGAGGTCCCATCCCTGGAAATACCACCTGAGTGCCAGGAATATCAGAGTCCTGGTGCTGGAGGGAGGTAAGGAATGATCAGCCCTCGTGTCTTGTTGCTGCAGTGTCAGTGAGGGGCTGCTGCTCTCGATTCCTCCCAGTTAAAACTGCTCACAAGTAAACACCTTCCTGGGATCAGACCAGGAGTCACACAGTTCAGTTTGCCTCTGGTCACATCCCTGCTCATCAACAACGGGTTGGAGCTGATTTTTGCAGAGGTTCTTTTCGGGCATTATCTGTGTATTTGTAGAATTAATACTTGTCACCTTTACCGTGCCATTGAGAGGGTGTGTCATCTGCACAAGCTCCAGATGGACACAGGACACGAACACCAGGACATGAGTGTCATCTGGATGGCTTAACATGCAGTCTGAGGTACAATTAGGACACATATTTGTGCTGCTTGAAGCCAGAGTTCAATTTTGAAGGCACATCTGTACTGACAGAGCTCGCTCCCCACTCGGCTCCCACCGTCCAGTGAAGGTCACTGTCTCCTCCTCACTCCTCCAGTCAAGCAAGGAGTTGAAGAGCTCAGCACCCCTCTGGGAGGGGGGCAGAGGGGAAATCAAAGCCCCCCCCAGGCAGGTTGACCCCTCTGCCCTGTGTAATGATGCTGGATATTTGTTTGGTCAGTTCAGAGCCAGGGTGGGTTTGGTCCCCTGTGCCTTCGTTGCAGTTAAATCCAAAACCACGAGAGAAAGGGCTCGTAATGAACAGGAGGGATGAGGTGAGGGGTGGGCAGTGAGGGCAGGGGGGTCCCTGGGTGATCCCACTGGGGGCTGTGGGCACAGGGCCAGGCAGTGCCCTGCTGGGACAGTCATTCAGCCCGTGTGACATGGCAGGGGAGCTGGCTCTGCCTGCCTTTGGGTCACGGGGCTTCCTGGGGCATAAAAATCATCATTTTATAATGTTTAGAGGAGCATTTTGTGTGCTATTTACCTTTTTTTTTTTTTTTTTTTTTTAATTTTTGGTTAGTTTTAGAGAAGTTTTCACCTCTAGAGATCTTCCCTGATCTTTTCCCTTCCTCCCTTCCCAGGGGTGCGGTCCCACTTCAAGTCCTGCATCCAAAACTCCTGGATGCAGTTTTTGGTGTCCTCTGTAGGTCATTTCCTTCTCTCTGCCTGCATTAAACCCGCTCAATTTTCCTCTTCCCCTCTATTTTCCTCCTCTGGAATCTCCCATTTATCAGACATCACTAGTTCTTGCATTAATAACGAGAGAGGCAAGCTTAGAACCCACTAATCCCAGCTGAGGTTTTGACTTCAAGGTATTGAAAGCACTGTCAAGAACCCTCAAAATCAACGTTTTGGTGAAAAAGTTCCCCCAGCTAATCCAAGCAAGGGGCAAAGTGTAATCTTTCTTTGAGGTTGAAAGGAGAAAGCGCTAATTTCATGCAGAAAAGATTGTATCTGGGACTGGCATAGGAATAGAAAATAAATTGGTATTAAATTACATTCGTCTGCCTCAAAATAATCTAATAAAGCATCTTCTGGATCAATAGCTGAATCATTATCCAAGGCACACAGTGAGCTTTCCCTCTTCTAATTTGAGATGCAAGGAAGAGGTTTTTGCATTACCATACTAAAAAGAAGAATACTTGAAGTCTTCATAGGAAAGAGGCAGAAATAGGAGAAAAAAAGATGAGAACCACACTTTGTGCCTTAAGCAAGTGTCATTTCTCATTTGAAAGTTGTAATTTAGGGATATTGTGCAATAAATTTTTACATTTAATGACTGTCAATCTGTCAGCTTTGCTGAGCTGTTTGAGAAAAAAAAAAAAAAAACAACACAACCAGCAACTTAGAGCCTGCAAAAGGACTTTGTGTGCAGGAAGGGCAAGACAAGGCTTTCAATAACTTTGTTTTCCTAATTAGGGCTCACTAGGTAAACATAAATAGGGAAAAGACAGCACAGTTCTCCACTGAAAATGCAATTTCATCAAAAGAAAATGAGATGTGCCAGCGCTGGCTGCAGTGAGCACAGTCCAAACGAGGCTGATGGAGAGAGAAACTGTGACTGTGTGCAGAACGTGGCCAATAAAGCAGGAATCCCAGTCAGGGCTGTGTTATCAGCCTTCCAAACACTGCAAAAAGAGTTCACTTTATCAAAACAGCTAGCAGATATAGAGGAGATATGGTCTTAGGGCAGGGAAAACCAGGCTAAAGTGTGTATGTCTTGTATTTGAAGCAGTAGGACTTGCAGTAGGTAGCAAAGAGCCACCTCAGAAATGATGTTAAGGACATGATGGGGGGTGAGTTTATGGGCAGGAGGGGTCAGAAAAGTCTGGAAAAGCACTTCAAATAGCAGTTTTTTGGTTTTTTTTCCCTGGAATCAGGTTCCCTGTAATATATTCATTAATGCAGCATGTGGAACAGGGAGTACAAGGTATGTCCCAGGCACCAAGCTGGAAAGAGATACAAACAGTACAGAGGAACTGAATCCCAATTCCAAATGATCTTGAGAAGCGGGAGAAATGATCTGAGACCAACAGCATGAGGCTCCCTGCAGAGGAGTGTAACACCAACCTGGGGAGGGGGAAATCAAATACACCAGCCCCAAGCAATCCATAACCTGCTACAGCACTGCAGGAATTGGGAAAAGGGGGGGAAACTCCCCCAGAGCCAGCAAATAACTTGGTAAAGTCAGGTTGGAGCAACCTGGGCTAGTGGAAGGTGTCTCTGCCCGTGGCTGGGGGTTGGAATGAGATGGGCTTTCAGGTCCCTTCCCACCCAAAGCAGTGTGGGATTGGAGCCTCAGCGAGTCTGGTGATCCCAGACTTACAGAGGAGCAGGAGTTTTCTGCTTGTGCCAAGACCCCACGGGGTTTGTGGGCACCTCGCAGGTAATTAGTGGTGTTGCTTTCAACTTTATTGCCCCCACAGGGTTTGGCCTGGGGCATTTTCCCGTGGAGAGCTGACAGTGCTCTTTGGAAGCACTTGGGTGATGGTTCCCGGCTGGAATCTTTGTGTGGGTGAGGAGAGGAGGAAACAAAGCCAAAGCTTTTGATGAGGAGCGTTTGCAAAAGAGCCCAAAGCTTTTCGTGGGTGGGGATTGGAGCTGGTGCCAGCAGCAGGGTTTATCTGATTTTTCTCAATACCTGGATGGTGTTGCTGTGCCAGTTCCCAGTTCCCAGTGTCCCAAGATCCCGTGTAAGCAGCTTTGGAGTCATTCCTGTGGCCTGTGCAGCCACGTGGTGAGATGAACACATCACTCAGCAATGCCTGGGGCAGGCAGGGCTGCAGAAACCCATCCCTCCAAGAGAAGGGTGGCCTTTGCTCCAGGAAGTGTCCACAGGCACTGCAAGAAGCTGCTTTTTTTTTATTATTTTTTTCAACCATTCATTAAAACTAACAGTCCTCAAGACGCTGGATCCGCTCTGTTCCAACCCTCCATGGATCCTCCAGCTTTTGGTGAGCTCTGAAACCACAATTCCCATGCCAAGGAGCCTCCTTTTCGTGGTTTCTCTCAGCATTGTCTCTTTGCACGGAAGAAAAAACTTCTCCCGCACGTGAAGCTGCTCTGGAGGGTCCATCTGACCACGTGCCTGAGCTTTCTGCTTTTCTCCTGGAGCTGCTGGAGAGGAAACTTGCTCCCTATCAGCCCAGGTATGAGGAGGGCTACAATTCCTGCCCTGCGTGTTATCCCTGTTCCTCTGGGCTCTGACGTGACCTTTTGCCAAATGTGAGTGACCTGTTGTCGGCCTTGAGATCTTCATTTACCTCTTCTGGTGTCTCCAGCCCTGTCAGGGGTGTTTGGCTTTAATATTCCCACAGCAGCTAATCTGATGCAACTGTGGGGTTTGTGCTTTGTTAGTTCTGCCTGGCTGATCAAGGAGGAGGAGGAGGAGGAGGAGAGTCTTCTGTGACACTGCACAGGCTTCAGGGTCCACCTCCAGCTCTGGCCCCCCACCCTGCCAAAGGTGAGGATAATTCCTGGAGGGGGGAGGGTGTTTCTGCTCCCATGGCTGTGCCTTCAGCGTGGAAACACTTTTGAGGAACCACAGAGGGTTAAAACCACATTTCTGAAAGCAGCCCAGGGGAATAGTCACATGCACAAGGGAGATTTTGCAAGTTGGTGCTTGCAGCTCGGGGTGAGGAGAGGGAGGCAGGGGCACAGGCTGAGCTGTGCCTGGTTAGTCTGTGAGCCAGGGAGACACAGGCAAGAGAGGGAACTTTCCCAGCACAGGCTGGGGCTGCAGGACCAGAGACTTCCTGCTTGGAGGTGGCACCTGGGCAGTGCAGAGTGGGACAATGGCACAGAAAGGCCAGGCAGGAGGAGGAGGAGGGGACTGAGCTGCCTTCCAGGACCAGGAGCGAGCTGGACCAGGTAAGGCTCTGCTGGCAGCTCAGGAAATGAAGCAGGACTGGCTGAATGTTTCTCTGCTGTTTAGTGAGGGCTTGGAGGTGCCTGAAAAAGAGGGTCCACAGCCTGAAGGAGGCAAAGTCACCACAGAGACGTTGGCATTGCATAAAAATAGGAAGAGATGTTGAGAGACAGAGCCTGGGAGTGCAGGAGATGAGAGGCTGCTCCTCCAGCTGGCACAGGAGGCACAAGAGGAAGATTTGGGGGGGACAGGGGGGCCCCACCTCCAAAATGGGCAGTTCTGCAGTGAAAGGCAGCAGAGCCACATGAGGTCTGTGCTGCACAGAGAGGCAAAAGCAAAGCTGCTTTGGGCACGGAGCTTGTCCTGGCTGGGGAAGGCTATTCCTTCCTGCAGCTCCCTGAAAGTCCTGGCTGGGGAAGGCTATTCCTTCCTGCAGCTCCCTGATGGGCTGGGAAAGGCTGAGCTGCCCTGGCCTGCTGCACCTTCACTGTCACCTCCTGGGGACTGTCCTCCAGAGACCCCAAATTCTCTAAGACATCTAAGCCACAGAGCCTTGATTCACCTCTAACTTACTGTGCCAGCAGCAGCAACAGGTTGTTTGATTTTAAGTAGGTTTTTCTTTAGTTTCTAATTAGATTTTCCTTTAGTTCCCTCTGTTCTTTCACTCTTTGCTGCTGTTTTCTCTGGGCTTTTCTGTCTTGATTTTCATTTTCCCCTCTTGTTTGATTCTAACCTGAAAGGATTAATGGCAAAAGGGGGGAAGGAGGGAGAAAATTCACCGTCTCAATCCACCTTTTGGTGCTGGTTGATGTGCTCTGTAACAACGTGGCTGCTCGTGATGCTGGTGGGAGGGCTGTGCTCAGAATTTCGGGGAATTGCTCCTCACCCGAAGAGCAGGTGCTGTGCCCACCCTGTGCACACACACACTGCACACCTCCTGTGCAACATCTATCGTGGTTTGTCCCCTTTAAGGGTGAGTTTCCAGCCCTCTGAGGGGTTTTTCCTGCCAGCAGAACCTCTCCTGTTGTTTCTCTTGCCTCCTTTCTTGCCAGGGACTATCCCGGCTGTGTGCAAGGGGGGAACTGCAGCAACAACCCCCAGTCAGAGAGAAAACAACCCTCTTTGGAAGGAGGGTGGGTGAAATCCATGAGGGACCCTCATGGGGTCAGTAGACAGCAACAGGCTCCTGCTCCACGCAGAGGTTAAAAAGAGGGTGATGTTTTTGGAGAGCTGGTGCGGATGTAGCCGAGCCACGTGAGGGGGAAGATAATTGAAAAGTAAACTTCAGAGTCTTCCAAGCTTTAATAGCCACCCACAGGTCCTGGCAGTGGGTTAGGGACTTACATCAGCAGGCAAACCCGTGGGCACAGTGCCCGCTGTGATGAGAACTCCCCCTGGCACTGAGGGGAGAGGAGAGGAAAGCAGAGACCCTCAGAGGCTTTGCTGCTCCGGGTGGGAGCTCCTGCTTGGCTCTGCCTTCAGCAGAGGCATTTTTCTGCCTCATCTGCGCTGCTCCCCCCCGTGAGGAGGGGATTTATCCCCGGCACGGTGAGCGGGGTGCGGCACTTCCAAGGAGGGGCTTTTCCACCGGCTCTGGCAGAGCAAAGAGCCCGCTGGCTTCACGAGGAGAAATCCTGCCTGTTCTTGACCAATTGCTTACAAAACACGAATGCTTAAGGATGTCAGGATAATTTAAGGAATATTTAAGGACAACCTTTCCAGCTATTAACAAAAAAACAAAAGGTAATTGCAGCAGAAGGCGGGTCTGTGCTTACTGTGCTCAGGGCTGCCCAACACCTGCCAAGTGCAGGGTCCAAGGAGCAAAGTCACTGCTGCTATCCCTTATTTGCTGTCCCTGCAAGATTTAGGATTTTCTTTTTCTCTTTTCAGGGCTAAAAAAAAAATGCCTCCTGGCTCGTGGAAAGCAGGATCTCGAGGGAGGCAGCAGTGGGAGTGTGAGTGAGGGTTTCACAGTCTGCTCCCCAGCCGGCTGAGCTGGTGCTTCTCAGCAGGGAGAGAGATAAATGCTGAATTTCTCACACCACAACAGAGAATCCCTCAGGGAAAGGCACCTCCAGCATGGCCCAGAAAGGGCAAACTGGCGGGACTGGGAAAAATGGGTCGTCCCTCCTCTACTGTAAGAGTGATTTAAAGGAAGAGTCCCTGCAGTGGGTGACAGGTGAGTGGTTTGTTGATAAGGAGAGAGGCAGATCTGAGCACGGGGCCCTTAAAATAACCACAGACAAACTTTTTCAAAGATGCTCTTTAACAGCATCTCATTTGCCAAAGTGACTGAACAGTGTGGATGTTTCAGCATTTTGGGAAGGGGATGGAGACACTCTGACTTTTTAGGAATACCCAATATATAGGAATGAATTGACATGAACCTATTGAAAATCAGGACCCTGGAAGTCCTTTTCTCCTGGCCTTCCAAGACAAATTTGGGAAACTTGACTTGTGGTGTGGGCAGCAGGGGAGGGGGGGATTCTGCCCCTCTGCCCCCTCAGGTGAGACCCCCCTGCAGAGCTGCTCCAGCCCTGGGGAACAGCCCAGCAAGGACATGGAGCTGCTGGAGAGAGTCCAGAGGAGGCACCAAGAGGATCAGAGGGCTGGAGCAGCTCTGCTGGGAGGAAAGGGTGGGAGAGTTGGGATTGTTCAGCCTGGAGAAGGGAAGCTTTGGGGTGACCCAATTGTGGCCTTCCAGGACCTGAAGGAAGCCTAAAAAAAAGATGAAGAGAGACTATTTCCAAGGGCCTGGAGTGACAGGACAAGAGGGAATGACTTCCCACTGCCAGAGGGCAGGTTAGATGGGATATTGGGGAGAAATTGCTCCCTGTGAGGGTGGGGAGGCCCTGGCACAGGTTGCCCAGAGAAGCTGTGGCTGCCCCATCCCTGGAAGTGTCCAAGACTAAAGCCCTGGAGAATAGGAGAGCTGGGCCCAAGGCTGAGGCCATTTGCTGTATTTTTGCTTTATAATCACCATCTCCACTGCTCTGTGCCAGGAGGAGATGAAGCTCAGCAAACAAACAGCACCTTGTGATCCTGGAGGTTCCAGATGCTCCTGCTCTTCCCTTTTTGGCTCAATGCAGTCACACCCTGTTGGAATTGCCTCATTTCATGTGGCATCCCCTGCTCCTGAGCAGTGAGGAGATGATGAGGAGGGAGGACGGAAATGAGGGAGAAGGGAAAGGTGAACATGTGGTGTTCCATCAGCACAACAGTCTGGGAGAGCACAAAGTGTCAGCAGGAGCAGCCTGGGGGACACCCAGCTGACCCTGGAGCTGCAAAGGAGAAGGAAAGCTGAGGGGAACATTTCAGTGAAACAGGATCTGAGCTGAACAAGCCACTTCCTCAGACCTGAACTCTTCCTCCTGCTGTAGCACAGCTCGTGTAAGCTCTAGGTGGATGCCAGATGGGATGCCTGGAGATCACAGCTCTCCTGTGCCGCTCCAAGGCTGCTCCTCAAATCTAGGACAGGCTGTCCTCACGTTTTTTAGGCTCCTGGCTGTGACTGGGATCTCTAGCTTACACCTCTGAGGTGACACTGGGAAGCTGAGGGCCTCGAGCTGATCCCAGGAGCGCTGCTGGAGTGGGGAACTGGGCACTGGAGGATGTGGGGGGGAGGTTCCAGGGCGGCCCTGCCACATCCCAGGCAATGTGGTTGCTGGAAAGCACTTTAATTTGATTGCTCCAGCTGTTGTTTGGGGTGGGTGGGGTGGGCAGGCCGAGGGGGGATCTCTAAGAGATCTAAGATCAGCTGATCTAAGATCAGCCTTAGCAACCCCCAGCAGCCTGAAGCCATTGTCCTTTCAGTCAGGGATTGGTGAGGCAAGACATTATCTGCCTGAAGATCAGAGCATCATGTTATCTCTTGTTATCTGTGCTCACTCCTGGAACGAGTTTGGGGTTTCCTCCCTCTTTGTGGGTTGTCTCCTTACATCAAGCTGCTTCCAGAGCTCCTTAGAAATGTCCAAGGGGGATTCTGGATCCTTTTCCAACACATCAGGGTGGCCTCAGTTCCTCAGCCTTCCCTTTGCCACGTGTTTCTTGGCTGCTGGGAGAAAACCCCCCTGCAGTGGGGTGCTCACGGCTCCTTTGGGCTCTTGCAGAACCCCTCAAAGACCAGGTGCTCCTGGTGCTCAGCATGGACAACACCTGCTCCACCTCCTCCTTTGACATGGAGCTTTGTGCAGAGAAGCTGAAGGCCCTGGGGGTCCAGGTGAGCTGCCCTGGGGATGCTGTGGGAGTTTAATACCAGCTGGGTTGGCATCATTTGCATTCACAGCCACATCACAGAGGGCTTTGGGGTTTTTTTGTCTTGAGAGGTGCTTGTTTCAGTTCAGCTTCAGCTGCAAGTCAGCTGGGGTGATCTTGGATTAAACATCCACGAGGAAACTCTTTGAACACGGGTTGGAGTTAATTCTGCCTGCAAGTCACTCTGATGGGTCAGGGAATCCCTGGGACAATGTCTTGTGTTGTCCTTCCTCATAAAAAGGTGTTTTTCCTCCTGTGCCTTGCCCTGCCCTTTCCAGGCAGATATTCCAGGCAGATTTTCCTCGCTGCAAATGGGGCAAGAACACAAGTTTTTGGTGTGTGAGAGCTGTGTGGGTGGGATTGGAGATGCTCTCTGTGGGAGGGGACACAGACTCGGGTTGCAGTGCCAGGCTGGCCCCACGATGTTTGCCCAGGCTGGGTCTGGTGGGACTGGGAACCCAAACTGGAGGGTGGCTCTAGTTCTGTGTTTGCTCCCTGAGCAGGTGCCGTTGGATCAGTGGAAAAGCTTGATCCAGGATGGTGTCCTGAAGCCTGAAGTGAGGAGGTACATGTTCTACAACTCGCGGGCATTCCAGATTGCCATCGCCGTGGTGAGGACAGGGGGGATCTCCAGGCACTGCCCGAGGGGCACCAACACCTACCCCTGCTTTCCTTGTGCCCAGGGAGGGGTTGGGCAGGGAGGAAATACTGGTTTTCACCATCCTAGTGGCTTCCTTTGGCACCAACCCCCTCCAAACACTGAGCCCCAATTCCTACACTATTAGTGAAAGGAGAAGAAGACAGGTGTAATGGCTGTACAAAAAAACCCAGGAACTAAAACAAGGAGCTGGATTTGATCACACCCTCAGCCCCCTGCAGACCAAGTACTGGCCTGGCAGCAGATGGTGGGGTCTGTGGAGGAGCCTCTCTCACCAGAAGAAGATGAGCAACTCTAGGCAGTCCCCTCAGTAACCGGAGTTAACTGGTCCGTCTAAAATAGCATCAGGACCAGAATACCTCCAGATTTTTAAAATCAAGTTAAAAAGGAAATCTCCCAGCTCACAGAATTTCTGTAGATGGAGGGCAAGGCACCTCCTCCAGCCTCTTGCTGGTACAGTCCCACCAAAGCAGGTTGTCTGTGGCTGAGGTAGCTGAGATACCTACAACAGGCCTGGTTTTTAACTTTTTCTCCTTTCACTAATAGTGTAGGGAGGGGGGCTCAGTGTTTTGAGGGGTTTGGTCCCTGTTTAGTGCAAATAAATTATGTTATTACAAGCTGATGCTGTGACATGCTATGTACACATCACAGTTGCTTCCAGGCTATCTCCTGCCCGAATACTTGCTGTCTGAAGTAAAGAAATTCAGTTTTTCCCATTTTTATGGAAAGACCAAGTTTGTCAGCCCTTAACATAGTCCTTGATGCCATTTCAGTGTCCACTGTTTGAGCTTTATTGTAATTGAGTGGTCCCTGCACCACCTTGACACAGGACCTTTCTAAATACAGGACTATTAGAATTATTACTAATATGCCTCAGTGAGTGCATTTCTTCTCTAAATGGAAGAACTCAGTTGAAATCCTTCCTGGGTATGAATCATCATTAATAATTCACTCTTTCTGTCTTTGGTGACTGGTGATTTTTTACAATAAACTAGAGCTCACTCAGTCCTTCCAGTCCTGTCTTTCCCTTATTTATTACTGGAAAGCCCTTCTGTCCTTTCTCACCCTCTGAAAAATCTCGTGTGACTGAATTTATGACGAGAGGGAAGGGAGAGGGACTGCTGGTTTTCTTCTTTGTGTGACTTTTCTCACTTTCACGGGTTTGTGACTATCCCCAGTCTCTATTTAACTATTTTTTTTCCCAGATTTTCTACGTGTCTCTCTGGACAAACCTTTACTCCACGGTCCAGCTGTGTCCCTTTGGACGCTACTGGGTGTCCAGTGTGCTGGTGACCCTGGCTGCTGTGGCAGTCACTGTACTGGTCATACTGGTCATTGATCGGCGCCAGAGGAAGGTGAGAGGAGGGAACTGTGTGTGGGAATGTGGGGCAAGAGGAGCAGGACTCCTGAGGGGAGTTTCTTCCCTAGGTGCACACTAAGAATATAAATTATCCAGGGAGGAGGGAATATTTTTACAGCGTTCAGGGATCAGGTTGAGGCGAGGGAATGTTGTACAGCCAAGGGAGGGGTTGTGATGGCTGAAATGTTGGAGCTGCTCAGGTTGGCTCAAAGCTCCTGCTGTGGCTGGAGGTCATGGAATGGTTTGGGTGGGAAGGGACCTTAAAGATCCATCTCCTTCCAGGGACACCTTCCACCAGCCCAGGTTGCTCCAAGACCCCTCCAGCCTGGCCTTGGACACTTGCAGGGATGGGGCAGCCACAGCTTCTCTGGGCAACCTGTGCCAGGGCCTCCCCACCCACAAAGCCAAGGATTTCTCCCCAGTATGCCACCTGACCCTGCCCTCCCTGTGTGATGCCATTCCCCCTTGTCTTGTCACTCCGTGCCTTTGTGGAATTCCCTCTCCAGCTCTCCTGGAGCCCCTTCAGGTACTGAGAGGCTGCCACAAGGTCACCCCGGAGACAAAACCCTTGCAAAGCACAGTTCCTGCTCCCACAGCTGGTGGGAAGGCACAGGGGCTCACCAGCAGCTGTGGACAGTCCTGGCAGCCTCTGCTGCCTCCGGAATTAATGGAATTGTTTATTCCTGCTCTGGAGTCAAGGTCCCACAGCAGCTGCCTTGCAACAGAACAAAGAGGCAGCTCCTAACACACAGAAGTCGCAATAAAATGATAAACCCAAGGTAGAGTGGGCAGCAGAAGGAAGCAGGGAGGTGATGATGTGAGCACCCACAGCCTCCACTGCTTGGTGGAGGAGTCACAGGAGTGTGGAGATTTCTATGGAGTTGCTCGAAGAATAATAGTGCAAAGGCTTCATTCAAAGTCCAGAGCGGGCTTTTTAAAGGGATTTTGGAGCAAATGATTCCTCCAAGGGGAAACCTGGCAAATGTAGGGGTGCACAGAGGTTCAGGAAAGGAGTCCTTCCCTCAGGGCTGCTGGGGGATGGAAGGGAGAACATGACACTGGAAGTGAATTCAGCTTCAGAGATTTTGTCTATGACAGAAATAAACCTCAGTGGGATCTCTGTCTGCTGGTGGTGAAGAGGCCAATCCTGATGGCTGGTGACACCCTGCCCTGCCCACACTCTGCTCATGTCACCGTTTTCCTGCCAGAAACCCAGCATTTGGGATTATCCAGCTGCAGTTTGTAGCTTGACCCAACTTTTCTTTTGTAGAGATGTTATTTTTTCCTTTCATTCTCTCACAGATAAACGTGAACACAGATGTGAGGCTGGCAGCTGTCAATGAAATCTTTATCAAGCACAGTTTAATTCTGGGGATCACAGATGTCCTGGAGGGGCCACACAACATCCTACAAGTATCCTTTGTGTGGGGAATCGTTCATATCCCTCCTGGGATGATGTGGAGGTATTTAGTGAGGTTATGATCCAGAGGGTGGGATTTCTAGGATGTTCTTTTTATTGCATGGCCTGAGGAACTGGGTATTTTTATTTCTCCTGTAAGTGGTGATTGAGTTATGCCCAAAGTCAGTTGGAAATAATGAGTGTGAAGGATTGAAATGAGATTCCTTAGGGCAGACAATTATTCCTGGAAGTGTGTTATACTTAAGGGACAGTGATGATTCTCACTGTAAGCAGAGTGACAGCAATGTGCTTATGGCAAAAAAAACCCAAAAAACCACAAAACACCCCAAAAGAACCAGCACAGAGAAAACCAGTGTCCCCCCAAAAATCCAACATGGAGAAAACCAGACTCCCCATCCCTGGCTTCAGAGATACCTTTTCTGGACTAGCCAAAGATTTAGGGGAATCAAGAGAGTTTTAAGATCCCATTAAGGTGTAACAGGAAGGAGAGGGAGAGATGTTTAAAGAGGTAAGAAATACAAATGGTGAGGGAAGCCAGGGTGGAGCACAGGGGCAGGGAAGGGAGCAGGGAATTCTGCAGGAGGGCTGGCAGGGCCAAAGTCCTGCAGGATGAGGAGGAAACACTTCCAAACCTGAATTACACATTTATTCACGCCAGGATAGTTCTACACCTCAGTAAGTGAGGACTAATCCAAGGAGCCTTCACCTTTTTGTGTCCCAGAACTGCCTGAGAGCAGCAAATAATTTGCAATTTCTCTGTCTGCTCAATGTCAGATCTATTTTAACCCTCTGGCTTTTCTGCTGTTTCTGGATCCCCTTGATGGTGGCAGGTTGAGGAGATGTCCAAGGGCAGACCTTTGGCTGCCTCAGAGCTGGCAGGACTTGCATCCCCATCACGTTGCTCTTGGAAGACTCTTCCCAGCAGTGTCTCTGTCCTGCAGACCAGCACCAAGTAGGGTAAACTTTGCAACAAATAAAGGGGAAATATTATCAATAGCTGGATGTAAACACAAGTATAAAGGGGATATAAATAATATAAATATAATGTGAATAATATAAATATAAAATACATTTAGGATATAGAAATAGAAAGAGAAGCAAAGCCAAGAAAGCAGGAAGGGGGTTAGGGTTTAGGGGAGCTAAGTCACTGTGCCCCACCAGTTTATTTGGATATAAGGCCACTGAGATGAGTGATGGGCAGTGACCCTGGGTTATCCCTGTTGTGCCCCCACCCCAGGCTGCAGGAGGGGAAGGAGGAGGACTGGACTGGGGTAATGTCCCCTTTCTCTGCCACCCCTCTTCTTGTCCCCATTAATTTGAAGTTTTGTCTTAGACCAGACATGGCTTAAAGCCAGCCCTAAATGGCACTAGACCCTCGTGGCTTAAAAGGAGCCCTGTGATGTGTTTTTTGGGTGCTGGCTGTATCCTGAGCACCCCCCAGGCTCTGCTCCCCGTGAGATCCGACCTCCCATCCCCACGGAGCTGGGAGGGGGGAGATGGAACCATTCCCTCCTTAACCTGCCCCTTCCAGCTGTGGTTTGTGCACTTCAGCCCCGAGCGCTGCCTGCAGGCCCTGTCCTCCCACCTCACCCACCTGCAGGGCACAGCCCAGGTAAGGGGGTGGGCACAGCCTGGGCACAGCCTGGGCACACCTGCAGGTCCAGCCCTGGGCCCCAGGGTTGGTGGGATGGGGGTGGAGAAGTGTTTTGATCCCGTTATTCAAATTATTAGAAATGCCTCTGCCTGAATTGAGGGTGTATAATGAGACCAGCTGCCAAAGGCAGGACTATGGATTTTATTTAACAGCAAATGTGAATAAACAGTTAATAATTTAACAGTACCAATTGATTTAATATTATTTAATTAATGATTTAATTAATTCAATCATAAATTATTTAATTAATATTCAATATTAATTTAATGTTAAATATTACTTAAATTAACATTAAATTTAATAATTCATATTTAACATTAATTACATATTAATTATTAAATTCAATATTAATGTTAATAGTTAACATTAATTAAATATTTAATTAATATTATTTAAGTAATATTATTTAATTAATGGTTAAATAATAACCAATAATAATAAGCTACTAAGAATAATCAATTAAATAAATAAATAAAACTATTAATAATTATTAATTATTATAACAAATAATTTATTAAGAAAAGAATTAAATTTTTAAATAAAATATTTTATAATGAAATAATAGTAAGAGAATTAATAAAAATTCATAAATGATAGCCAATTGCTATTAATTAAATAATAAATTGATAGTTATATTAATAGTTATATTAATTAATAAATATATTAATAATTAATAGTACCAATTGATAATTAAAACGGTAACAATAACTTTAAGAGTAGACATGTAATTTACTGTTATTTAACAGTAAACATGAGGCAGGGAAAGAGAGAATGAAACAGGAAAAGGAGGAGGGGGGAAGAAAGAGAGTGACAGAGAGATGAAAATAGAAAATTTATCATCACTCTGTGATGATTTTGACAATATTTAAGAGATTAACAACATTTCAGCCCAACACAGCAAGGACAACTGAGTGTTTGAGTGCCCTCCTGAGCTTCTCCTGCTGGGAACTGGGCACACTGGGAGGTGGATCAGCTGCACCTGCTGGTGCCCAGTTCAGCAGGAACTTGTTTTGATTTGTTTGTTTGCTATGTGCGTGTCTGGGTAATTAACTGCACAGCTTTAATGAAGGAAAGTCATCAGGAACCAAAGAAAGGCCAATTTTGGAAGCACGTGTCCCAGCCTGAAAGAGCTGACACCTTGAGCTGTCCTCCTGGAATAAATGGGATGGCCTGAGGGAGAAGGAAGTGCTGTACTGGGTTAATTGGATAAAAATGTTGTCCTCTTGGCCTCCAAGGGAATGTTTGTCTCTCTGTGGGTGTATAAATATCCCCTGAACTGCCCTTGGTGGCTGTGGGATGAGAGGTGAGGGGGTACAACCCTCCCAAAACCTCCAGGTTGCTCATCCCCCTGCTGAACCAACAGCTGCAGCCTGGGGGGATGGACAGTGACCACCCCCCCCCAAATCCACACACAGGGGATTTTATAGACTTACATTTAAAAACTCAGATTTTAAAGACTCAGATCTTTAAAAACTCAGATTTTAAAGACAAGATTCCCCCTGTCAGGCCGTGACCATCGTGCTGGGAACAGTCACTGCCACAGGAGCTCCTGGTTGTGGGATGGACACCCACCTCCAAGTGCTTGGGATGGTCAATCCCAGGAGTGAAAAACATGCAGGAAGAAATTCTTTAAGCCCTTTAAAGGCTGTTGTCAGCCACTGCCTTTGGAGAACCTGAAATCTTTCTCTTCCAGGCAGGATTGAGGCACAGGCTGGACAAGCTCTGTGTGGTGATGGAGGCAGCAGTTCAGCCCGACCTGGGGACAGAGGATGAGGAGGCTCCACGTGAAGAGTCCCCTCTTTTAGCCACTGGGGAGAACCTGAATAAAAAGCCTGTGACATGCAATGAGCTGCTCTGCCTCGTCCCTGAGGGCCCACCAGAGGTAAGGAGAAACATCCCTCCCTGACAGCCTGAGGCACCAAATCAGCTCCCCGGGCAGCTCAGCTCCAAAACTCATCCCAGCACCCGCCAGCCATGGGAGACTCCTCCTTTTTCACCACCAGAAGCACCTGGAATTCCACACACACCTTCTCCAGCCCTGCTGCTGCTGAGCAGTTCAGTCAGCCAATGCTTAATCCTTGAGGAATTCATGGCTTGGGCTTTTCCTTGCTGGTGACCAAGGGGTCCCAGTTTGGAAGACAAACTCTACCCAGGCTCTGTGCAGGGACCTGGTGCCCCTGTCCAGGCTGGGGATGAGTTATGGACGTGCCCAGCCTCTGTTCCCTCCACGGAAAGTGCCTTCAAAGACTTGTGCCACGCTGAGCAACAAATGTGTCCTCATTCCTGCTCAGCAAGGAGCTTCAAAAGGGATGATTTTGATTTATTTTCCAGTTTTCCTCTTGCTGTTACTAAGTGAATTCTGTGCAGGTGCCATCCCTGCAGATTGAGGCTCTCTGCCTGTCTGGAGGCAAAAAAAAAGAAGGCCAGAGGAGGCAGTGACAGAGTGGGCAGGTCCCCAAGCTCCCAGGCCACCCACGGGTCATTTTGTGTCCCTCCCCTGTGGGGACAGTGCTGACCAGAAGGGGATCTGGGACAGTTATATGTGCCATTGGCTGCTGTCCTGCTCCTCTCAGAGCAGGACAGTCCTTGAAGGAGGGAGCAAATGGTGTTTAATACCACTCTCTCTGCCCAGATGCTCTGCCCTGACACCTCTCTGCTCGTTCCAGGCCATGGCCCAGCAGCTCCTGGTGATCTTCAGCGGGTGCTACGTCCGGCTCCTGGTCACGGGGCAGCTCCCTGGGGCCGTGGCAGGGGGGCACCTGGAGCACAGCACCGTGCCCTGTCTGTGCCAGTTCATCCAGACCACCGTGCTCGACTCACACCAGAGCTGGTTCAGGGGCAGGTGACCCCCAGAGGGGCCTGGAAAACACCAAAATAAAAGCTGTCCCTCCACACCAGTGGGGCTGTGATCCCTCATCCTGGATTTACCCAGATGGACATGTGGAAGTAGGACTCCAATAAAACATTCAGGACACACAGAAAAGCTGCTTGCCTTGGAGACCTGCCTGCCCCTGGCTCAGGGGGAAGGAGCTG
Organism: Lepidothrix coronata; assembly: GCF_001604755.1. Lineage (NCBI taxonomy): Eukaryota > Metazoa > Chordata > Aves > Passeriformes > Pipridae > Lepidothrix > Lepidothrix coronata. The sequence goes on along the minus strand of NW_016690340.1, from coordinate 1,475,558 downwards.
CCCCAGGGGTCAGAACAACCCAGGGACAGGCTGGAGCTCCTGTGGGACATTTCTCACTGTTCTTACCTGGGGGGCTCAGAGAGTCACAGGGAACACCCACAGGTGCCAGTCCTGTGCCTTTGGAATGAAGCACGTGGGAGTTTCCAGTACAAGGAAGACAGGGAAACGCTGCCTGGAGGTGTTGGAAATGTGCTGCTTGCTCTGGGCTGTGTTTGTGTCACACAGTTGTCAGGGACAGTGTCTCTGCCCTGTGACACGTGGGCACTGTCCCAGCTGATGACTCAGCACACCTTCCACTCAGGAGCAAGCTGGGGACAGTGCTCAGCACCTGCTGCTTCTGCTGCCTCCCCTGGGAAGGAGGTGATGGGCACGGAATCATGGAATCAGGGATCACAGAGCTGGAAGGGACCCACAAGGATCATCGAGTCCAACTCCTGGCTCTGCACAGGCCCATCCCCCAGAGTCACATCTCATAGAAACACAGAATGGTTTGAGTTGGAAGGGACCTTAAAGCTCAGCTCATTCCAACCCCCTGCTATGGGCAGGGACACCTTCCAGCAGACCACCAGAGCCCTGGGTGATCCTTGGGATCAAACCTTGGAGAGGGCACTGGGTAGGGCATCCTGGGGCACTGCTCTTTTCAGGCTCCCTTTTCTGCTCCATTTGCAGGCTGATTTCCTCTGTTTTTCCTTTCCTCCTCTCTCCACGCTCTCCATTTGCACACAACACGTGAGAGGAGCCAGTGGAGAGCAGGAGCAGTGTGTCCATGGGATCCATGAGGGAATGGCAAAGGAAGCACTGTGGGTTGTGTGCTCAGGTGGTGCTGGTGTCCTCCTGTCCCACAGCCAGGCCCTTCCATGACATTCAGGTGGCTCCTTGCACTGCTGTGACCACCTAACCCCCAGTTTGGTGGTGACACCTGTCCCAGGGAGTGGCAATGTCAGAATAAAGAGCCCAAGGTGTGCATTTTCCAGCCTTGCTGTGGCTGTTCTCCACCTTCCAGCCTGCCCTCCCTCCTTCCCCCATCCCCTGCAGAGCCCCACAACCCCCAGGGCAGGGTTTGTGCCTCTCCCACCTTCACAAAGCCCAGCATGGCCCACACAAAGCCAGGAGGGTTTTGAAATCAAGGTCAGTGATTTGTGTACATCCCCTCCTGCCACCAAATTGTACCAGCAAAGGCCAAACCATCGCTGAGGGCAGCACCAGGCTGAGCCCTGGAGCTTTGGGAGCTCTCACTCAGCTCTTCCCAGGGGTGCAGGATGACTCTGCTCCCTCTCTTCTTATTTCTATCACAAGCAATAGTGAGGCAAGAGCCACCTCTGCCCACATGAGCAGCCAGAGGACCCTCAGCATCGAGTCCCAGCACCACAACGACAGCAAACCAGGACAAAACCCACCACTCTCCCAGCCAGCTGCTTTTGATCCAACTTTACTTCTGGCTCAGCTGTCACGGGAGGGGGTCGGGCAGAGTCTCCCCCACGAGTGTGGGGTTTGTGATTCTGCTGTCATCGCTCTGTGACACTGCAGGGGTTGGGGGGGTCCTGCTGTGCTCCTGCAGCCTCTGCTCTGGGGGAGCTGGTTGTCTGCTCAGGCTGGGCATGGGGGAAGGGGTTGTGCAAAACATCCTGGGATTTCCACAGCCCTGAGCTCCCAGACTCCTCACTCCAGCTCAGGGACTGATTTGACCTTCATGGAAGCTGTCTGATTTTATACCAATATCATCAGGAGCACAATTTGGTTTCACAGGATGAAATTCCAGTTTGCTGCTGGGATGCAATGGCTCGAGCTCTTCTCCTGGTATTCCATGGCCCAGATGTGCCAGGAGCACCTGATACATATTGGGAATCTTCTTTTTTTGTCTGCCAGCTAGAAAATTCTGGTAACAGGAGACCAATTAAGATGTTTTCTATCGTTGTGCTTCTGTGTTGAGAGCAGATACAGGAGGGATTCGCTGATATTTTCCAATCCCTGTGCTGCAAGATTCCCAGCAAATGGATTCCCTGGAGAAATCAGTGGGAAGAAATCTTGTGGCCTTCATGGGAGGACCTTGAGGGCTTTTACTGTCGGGACCTGCACTGGATGGGTTTGATGTTCCTGGGAAGGGAGGCTGTTGCTTCAGGGGGTGCTGATACCTCTGCCTTTACATCTGCAAGTGCACAACAAGAGGAGAAAAGAGGGGGATTTGGGATTAGCCAAGGGGAAGGGGAAAGGATTTGAAGGGACAAGGCTGGGATGTGAACAGGGAAGGTGCTCCAAAAACCATAAATAGCAGTAGGTGTGAGGAGTCAGGCCGGGTTTGTGACATGGAGAGCCCACCTTGCTGCAAGGAGGGGATAAAGAGCCACAGATTCCAAGCTGTGCCCCCACCAGTGCCTCTGGATCATCCACATTTCCCAGCTAGGTCATTCCTCTGCTGAGCCACGTGCTCCTGGCACCCTGTGCTGGGCCAGCTCTCCCTGGGGCACCACAGAGCTCCTGGCTGGGGAATGCTGTGGGATAGAGGGATGTGCAGCCCCCCCATTGCACTGGCACAGCTCCTGCAGCCACAGATCTGAGGGGCTGCTGTGCCCAACCCGCACAGGGCCAGGCCCTCTGCTCGTGCCAGCCTGGCATCTCCCCTGACTCCAATTAAACACCCAGCAATTAGCTGCAGTGAGGAGCTGAACCTCTTTGCTCACAGGAGGAGTTTGATTTCTCTCACTGATACACCCAAGTGCCTGCCCTGAGCTTCCCAGCTGCAGCCTCTGCTAAATCCTGACTCCCACTGCAGGGTGATCAACAAACACCCTGTTTTTTCTTCATATTTACTTAATTAAGGCATTAGTGAAGGGAGACACTCCCTTTCCCTTCCCCATTAAAGATCTAGATGCTATTTTAGGGAACAGATGATATTCTGGACACTTTATAGGACTCCCTGGGCACGCAGTTTGCTTTCCTTCCCCTCCCCACAGCACATGGGAGCAGCAGGAAGGGAATGGCTCAGCCCTACATCTTCCCTGGAGTCTCCAGTGACAGCTCCTGGCAGAAGCAGGAGATCCCAGGCATGAGCTGACCGCTGTGGCAGCTGCCTGGGAATGTGCCCCTGCCTGGGAATGTGCCCCTGCCTGGGTGCAGCTCTGGGCATGTTTGCACAGGAGCAACCAGGAGTGACTCAGCCAAACCAGTACAACTGGTATTTGCAGGGCAGATCTCTGCTGTGCTGAGATTCCTCTGTCTGCTGTTCAAAACCGAGTTTACTTTGACAGTGAGGTTTAACACCTGAGCAAGGTGATGTAGGAGCAGCTCTGGGTGAACCTCCTTTGCCTTGACTGGGATGGGTGAGGAGCCAGGATGGCCCTTGCTGTACCCTCTGTGCCAAATTGGGACCAGCTGCTCTGGGGGTTTTGCATGAGTGATCTACAAAGTGTGGTTTAAACGAGCCAGGAAGGGGCTGGGGAAGACTGGGAAGCAAGGCCAGGGATCTCTTGCTGCCTGTGGGGGTGTGGAGATGTATTTTGGTATTTAGCAGGGTGCATGAAACGACAAAGACTGTCCCAGGGACACATAGCCCTGGGGGAGCAGGTGCCATCCTCTTGCCCCTCTGGTTCCTCCCCCCCCAAGTGTGTTTGTCCCCCTTCCAAAGGCTGTTATTTGCTCATCCCCTCTGCCAAGGGGCCGGGATGGAACCAGGACGTTTAACAACAAAACCCAGCCAGGAAGGACAAAGCAGGGAAGGAAAGAAACTTTTGTAACTTCCCCCTGTTCCTCCTCAGCTCAAGCGCCGGGCTCTGAGGAAGACTCTGGTCACCGGAGCACACGGAGGGAGGGGGCAGGGAGGTGTGGAGGTGCCCTGGGAGCCCCGGGGAGCCCTGGCCCCTCCATCCCGGGTGTGTGGGTGTCCCTGTCCCCCCCGGGTCCGGACTCACTCTGTCAGTGGCCGCGGGGCTCTGCCTGTGCCGGGCAGGGCGGTGGCTCCCGGTGCTCCCGGCTCCACAGGGTCCTCATCTTCCTGGCCACATAGCGGCAGGCTGGGGGGAAAGGGGAGACCCCTGCTCACTGCAGGAACCTGAAACAGCTCCAAAACGCCCTCCCCAGCGAGCCCAGAGCGGGACCTCTCGCTGAGCTGGAGGTCCACATAGAAGGGGATCGTGGCGGGGCTTGCGGGACCCGCGGCAGGTTGCGGCCAAAAGCAGCAGAGGGAATGGAGGGACTGGGTTTAACAGGCTGAAAGGGAGTTGTTAGCGTGTCTGGAGCCCTGGTTGTGTTTCCAGCTACTCCAGCCTTTCTCCCCCCACGAGCCAAAGCCATAAAACACGCGGAGTGTTTACCCTGCGGGAACCCCTCTGAGCTCCCTCGCCTCAAACCAGAGGTTTCCTTACCGTCGATAATTACTCAAACCATTTTTTGTCGCGGGCTCAGCAAATCCGTCCTTCCCAGCCGGCCTGGCTCTGCCTCCCGCTCCTCTCGCAGCAGCTCTGCAGTGTTGACTCGCCAAGCCCGGCTCCCTCCTTCCCTCCCTCCCTCCTTCCCACGGGGATGCTGCTCCCGGAGCGCCCGGTCACGCGCGGGGCGGTGGCTCAGCCTGGCGCTGCCCCCGGGATCCCTGCCCAGGAATGCGATCCCTGCTCCTCCCGGAAAGGAGAAAGTGCTCTGAGTGTTGGCGCCGGGGTTTGAGCCGGCCGTGGTGGAGGGAAAAGGGAAAGGAAAGGGAAAAGTGGCCTGGCCGTGGCTGGAGGAGCTGCTGGTGGTGCCTTGTGGCTGCTGGAGGATCTGGGTTTGAGATGTGGGAGCTCATCAGCTGAGCTGGGTGCGATCACTGCGGTGGGCACTGTGCTTGTGCAAGGCAGGGGAGAAGAGTGGGATGTTTCTTCTCCTTTCCTGCTGTCGTCTGGGTGCTGCAGGGCCATGGATATCTTAGAATCACAGGATGGTTTGGGTTGGAAGGGACCTTAAAGATCATCTAGTTCCGAAGCCGTGCTGTGGGCAAGGATACCCCACACAATCCTTCCATCCCCCATCCAGACCTTGGCACCTTTTTACACCCTGTCCCAGTGACTGAGGGGGGAGAAAAGGGTGACATCCCCAGCAGAAAAGATGAAGGCAGAGGCTTTGCTTTTTCCAGGATCCTTTGGGATCCCACCTTCAGAGCACTGATGCATTTTAGTCCTCAGTGCAACCAGTTACTGAAGCAATGCAGGTTTTGTACATTTTCCAGACCTTGCTGCTGTTTGTGCTTGTGTGTGCTCCTTAATCTCAGCCAGGTGAGCTCTGAAAGCTTCTGCTTTGCCCTTTGACCAAGGCAATGTGTTTCCCATCTCCAAACCAAGCTCTTGCTGATCCAGGCAGGTCGGACTTTGTTTTCCATGGCCTTGCCTTGGGATTGTGTGCGGTTGGTCAGAGATGTGGCTGATGGAGGGCAGGGATAGTCTCTGCCAGGGCTGCACAGCCCAGGCTGCTGCAGCACAGTCTGTGAGATCAGTGTGTGAGAGAGAGGAGCTGATGTCTCACCACCCACTCTCAATCTTGGTCCTCCATGGTGGAAGGTCTGAGTAAGCCCTGACGGGCTGAAAACTGTAAAATACAGCATAGAAATCTTCAGCTCAGCTGGTGGCCTGTGGTGCTGCTCTGTGGTGCCAGTGACAGGCAAAAGCTTGAGTGGCCATGAAGAGCAGCCTCTGCCTAAACCATCGAGGACTCCCTGTCACACCTTCAGATCACAGAAGGGCTCAGGTGGAAGGGACCACAGAGGGTCATCTGGTGCCACCTCCCTGCTCCAGCAGGGCCATCCCAGAGCACATGGCACAGGACTGTGTCCAGATGGGTCTGGGATATCTCCAGTGAGGGAGACTCCACCCCCTCTCTGGTCTCTGTTCAGTCACTGCCCAGCAAAGAGGTTCTTCCTCCTGTCCAGGTGGAACTTCCTGGGCATCAGTTCCTGCCTGTTCCTCCTGTGCCATTGCTGGGCCCCCCGAGCAGAGCCTGGTCCATGCTCTGCCCCCTCCCTGCAGACCCTGCCAGATATTGAGGAGGTCTCTTCTCAGTGTCTTTTCTTGAGGCTGAACAGCCCCAGCTCTCTCAGCCTTCCCTGAGGTCAGGGAGATGCTCCATCCCTTCAGCATCTTTGTAGCCTCTGTTGGACCCACTCCAGGAGCTCCACATCTCTCTTGAGGAGCCCAGAACTGGACACAGCACTCCAGATGTGGCCTCCATTGAAGCCTGCAGGAGCTTGTGATGCAAGATCTGTAGGTGTTAAAAAAAAATAATCAAGAGAAAACCTCCAATCCCTGAGGAACACCCTCCAGACCTCCCTCCTGAACCTCTCAACTTCCAACCCCCGCTGGAGGAACAATTCTTCCCGTCCTCAGATGAGCTCCCCAGGATGAGGGGAATGATTGTACCTTGTGCTGAAGCAGAGAGTGAAGGTGGCTGGAGGAGTGAACTGTTCTTCTGAGGCTTTGCTGCTGGCAGTTTGGCTCCCCCCGACTCCACACGTGGCCCTTGGGTGTTGTCCTCTGCCAAATGTCACCGTAGAGCTGCCGCCTTGGGTGTGCAGGCACATCCCTCTAGATGGTGCTAAGATAAAGAGAAAAGATGGGTGGTGAGAGGCCTGGGAGGAGGGATGTCCTCCTGGGCGTGGGCTCTGCTCATCTGGCCCTGCCAGAGGTCTCCTGGGTGAGGAGAACACCTCCCTCTCCTCTTGCTCCCGGCCAGGCTCCCGTGCCCTCCTCCAGGCGCTCTCCTGTGGTGCTCATCGTGTCCATTGGCAGCAAACACATCCCAGGCCCTTCTCCCACTTCTTGTTTCCCTTGCTGGTGCTCAAGACTCCACAAATTCATCATGATTTTAATCAGTGCATCTTCTCCCACCCGTGCAGGGGATCAGACAAGTTGTATTTTTAATGGCAAAAATCCATCTTGGCTGGTTTTTTCCACTTCAACCCGTTTTACTGAGCAGCACAGCTAAGACTCATCAGCTGAGTCCTCTTCTATCTCATGCACCATTAACCAGAATCTTAACCAAATTCAAGCATGGATAATGTTTGATTTATTGATGTGGGCAATCAAAAGAGAATTCAGCCTGGCTGGCAGAGAACAGCAAGGATTAATGTGAAGGGAAGTCATTTAGGTCCACAGCTGAACAGGTTTTACTGTGGAGTCCCAGATGGGCAGTAAATGAGCTGTTGAAAGAGAGATGTTGTTAGAAGAGACTTTTAAAAAAGAATAACCACATTCAGGTCTGTTTTTTTTTTTTCCCACTAAGTGTAAATAGGGTGAAGAACAACTCTGTGAACCTCAATAGCACTGATGAGGTGAGCTGAGCTCCTCTCCCCGTGCCTTCTGCAGAGGGAGAGGATGTTCCTACACACTGAAGGTACCAGGGCACAACCAGGCAGCTCCTTGGCATGGACAGGCTTAGCTTGATTGGGATTGAGGAATCTTCAGCTCCCACCCAGGAATGTGACCACAGAGCAGCCTCACAGGGGGGTTTTGGTGCTGGTCCTGTGCACTCAGCTCTGACAGCTGCCCCTCTGTCACCACTTCCCTCAGTCACTGAGAGAGCCTGTTATAAGTTTTAGTTGCTCCCCAATCTAGATTTGTTGGCCTGAGCGTTGTATGTGGTTTCTACTGATACAGGAGGACTGCTTTTGCCAAGTTTTCTTTCCAAGAATGGCTCAGCTCCATTTGTGATGAGCCCATAAACTGGATTAAGGGCTCAGAGACAGATTTTCTAGTATTTGAAACCCATAATCTGGGCTGGGCTTTCAGCACAGCTCAGTGCCCTTGTAAGCAGTAAATTATGGTCGTTAAGTGCTCAGCACTTGTGGTTTGTATCAGGCTGCTCCAGGCCATGGTTTCTGTGAAGCAGCACCCAGAGCTCCGGGATCTTGGGAAAAGTAGGGCAGTGTTCCCAGTGCTGATGTGAGAACTGAGCTTTTCTGACGATGAGACTCCCCAGCCTCTTGATTTTCCTTTTCAAGAAGCGCAAAGAGCTCTGAAGAATTAGTCATCAAGTCAATCCCTGCTCTGCAGACAACCTGCCACCCATTCAGGCTCTGATATTGCCCATGACAGAACATCACCTGAAGCTCAGGAGGGACCCCATCTCCAGCCAGCAGGCTGATGCCATTTCAGAGCATCTCTGCTGTGGCCACCTCTGAGACCTGTGGGGTCTGCAGAGAGACCTCAGTTAAACCAGGGCTGTTCCAGGGAGTGATGTGGCCACAGCTCAGTCAGACTCACAGACTGGTTTGGGTTGGAGGGGACCTTAAGGATCATCTCATTCCACCCCTGCCATGGGCAGGGACACCTTCCACTAGACCAGGTTGCTCCAAGGGCTTATCCAACCTGGCCTTGGACATTTCCAGGGATGGGGCAGCCACAGCTTCTCTGGGCAACCTGTGCCAGGGCCTCCCCACCCTCCCAGGGAAGAATTCCTTCCCAATATCCCATCTAACCCTGCCCTCTTACAGCTAGAAACAATCTCCCTCTTATCCTGTCGCTCCATGCCCTTGTCCAAAGTCTCTCTCCAGCTCTCCCAGAGCCCCTTAAGGGAAATGCCCACAATTTGCCCAAGTGCGTTGTGGATTTTCCCTCCCAGCCCTTCTCCCAGTGCTTCAGCTCAGCCCCATGGTGGCACCTTTCTGTGAACACCAGTTTGCTCAGGGGGACATAACCTGGGGGAGATGGGTTTGGGGAGATGGGGGGGGATCTGGTCCAGTTCAGAAGAAAGGACAGGTGACATTTATCATCCAGGGGACTGCAAACCAGCTCAGGAGCAGCTCAGAGGGCTCTGTAAACACGGTGCTGCTGCTCTTGACTTCTGTGCTGAAAATAACCGTGGATGAACTGATACCCTGTGTTGGAAAACCTCACTGGCATCAGGAGGAGTCAAGGAATAAGCAAAACAGCAACAAGTCCACACAGGGCTTCCTGCAGAGGTCTTGGGATGGAGGGGTCTCAGAATCCCAGAACCTGCTGAGCTGGAAGGGACCCACAAGGACCGAGTCCAACTCTGCCCTGCACAGGACCATCCCCAACACTCACACCACGTCTCAGTGCCCAGGAGGCTCTTGAGATGGCGATTATGGGTGACAGAAACACGGAAAAGGATTTTTTTGGGAGCCGAAAAATGGCATCGTGTTTTTCTTCCAGACGCTTCGTTCTTGGCACGGCCGGTGGGGAATTTCGGCTGATTCAAACATTCCTCAGGTGGTTGTGGCTCTTGGTGACCTCTTTGCTGTGGCACTGGTGCTCATTTCTGCTGCTGGGCCTGTGCCACCAGCCCAGCCCAGCTCTTCCTCTCCAACCTGGATCCAGTCGTGGCAAACAGAACATTCCTGAGTAATTGGTCCTGATGTTCACAAGTCTGAGGAGAGGTGAAGGTGGCTGCAGTGCAAAACCAGCCCAAAATCCTCTGCCTGTGCCTTTGGCAAGGTGACAGCCCTGCTGAAAGGAAACACAGACACCAGCACAACTCAGAAATAAATAACCATGACACGGAAAGTGCCCAGCCCAGGGAGGGCTCCAGGAGGATGGGGGGGCTTGTAAGAGCCCCAGGGCGAGCCAGCAGATTGGTTTGTGCCCCGTGGAGCTCAGGCAGGTGTTGGCAGCGATGCCAGCCTGGCTTGGCACATCCCCAGACCCTCTGAGCCGAGACTGGCAAGGCGGGAGATCCCTCAGGGCACTTTCCATTGCCTGCTGGTTGCTCATCATTCCCGTGGCACGGGAGCCATGGCCTGGCCCGCTCTCTCCGTGCTTGTCATTCTTGGCAGGGCACTTCTGCAATTACTGGCACCCTCTGGAGGAGCAGCAGTTTGGGATGATCTGCCCCCAAAGCACAGGATAAAGATCCTGGTCCCCTGCAGCTTCTCTGGAGGCACATAAATGAGTGACTGAGCGACTCAGAGCTTCAAGGACTTGTGTTTTTGATGCCATGTAGGGCGGCCCGAGAGCCCCAGACAAAGCAGGCACACGTGGAGAACAGTGCTCAGAGCCCCGAGGAATTGGGATATTTTGGCCTCTTCCTTATCCACACGGCCAGATACCCGTCAGGAAGGCTGCTGGGTGACCCAGTTTGCTCTTGAGAAATGCTTTTTGCTTGTCTCTTGCCTCCTCAGAGGGCTCACGGACAGACTGTTCAGCCTTTTGTTTTTCCTGCCCATCCCCTGGCCCTGCTTCCCTCTGCCTTTCTGGGTGACCTGCTTGTCTCTCCCCTTCCTCTGGCCTCTGTCTGTCTGCAAGGAGATTTTGGGGGGGTTCTTACCACTTCAGAGTCTTTCACCCATCAAATACAGAGTATTTGATATATTTAATATAGTATATTTAATATCAGATACAGAGTATTTGATATTAAAAAAATGTGGAGCTTTTTAAAATACATATATATAGGCATTGATACCTTTGAACCTTTGAATTATTTGATACCTTTTGGATTTTTAGTTTGTTGGAGATTTTAGAAGTAGCTGTGTAGTAAATGTAGATTTTAATGTAGTTGTATTATTTGTCACATTTAAGTCTGTATATATGTATACAGACTTCATTTTTATATATTCCTGCCTCATTGCTGGGCAGCTGGAGAGACTTAAGCACGTTTTTTTCCTCTGAAGACTGAAACAAGAAGAGTATCTAATAGTGCACCTTTCCCTGTGGCTCTCAGTGTTTCCTTTTCTTAGTGTCAAATAATTCAGAAACCCCTTTTTTGGTGTCTCTCTTAACCCTTTCCATCTACATCTCAGTTTATCAGCATTAGAGTTTATCACTAAATCCTCGTGTCTCTCCCTGATGGTATTTACCCTTATATTCTCATTTCTAGGTCTTGCATTGCTGACTCTGATTTTCTGAAAGGCTTCTTTTGCAACTACTCTGGTTCTTCATAACACTCTCTGTTTTTCTGAATGGGGAGGGTTTGCTCTTTTGCTTTTATTTTCTTTTATGAGCTGCCCACTCTTCTGCTTCTCTCTGCTTGCTTTCTGGTTTCAGGTCCTCAGTCAGTTCACTTTATGAACAAAAACTAAAACTGACTGTTCACATGATCTGAGACAATTTAGAAGCCCGAATTTGCCTCCTCTCTAAAAGTTGTTGTGTTTTTCACACCAGGGCAACCACACCAGTACAAACCAGTCCCCAGGTGGATTTAGTGGGATGTGGGAGAGCGAGGGAGCTGTTTGTCCACCCCTGGGTGGGCTGGCACTGCCTGGAGCACGACACAGTGGGATGCAGGTGCTCTTCCTCCCTCCCTGCAGCATCCAGGTTCAGACTGAAAGAGGGGAAATTCAGGTTGGATATATGGAAAAAAATCCCTCCTTGTGAGGGTGGGGAGGCCCTGGCACGGATTTCCCAGAGTTGTGGCTGCCCCTGGATCCCTGGAAGTGTCCAAGGCCAGGTTGGACCAACCTGGGATAGAGGAAAGTGTCCCTGCCCATGGCAGGGGGGAAGAACAAGATGATTTTTAAGGACCTTTCCAACCCAAATCACTCTATGATTTGATGATTTCAGGTTTACCTTTCCCCAAGAACGAGAGCTCCTGACTTCAAGGGATGAACTATTTTTAGCTGAAGCCAAAAGTAGAATCAGGATCCTTAAATATTGAAGCAAAAAATATTTCTCCTTGGATATTTCCACCGTGTTTGCAAATGGGTCTCATGCAGTTTTTTGTTAGAATGGAATCATATCATCAGTGAAATGCTACAGGGTGGCCAAATCAACAAATATTCTGACTTTTGGGGGGTTTTGTGAGCCCAGACTAATGTCTAATGACAAACCACACACTGCAGAGCTTCCAGTAATAAAGGAGAGCCCACAGCAGCAGTTTGGAAAGGGAAGTGCCTTGACTGACAGCACCCTGTCTCGTCACGTGGTTGGACCACAAATGTATTAATTTTTCAGACTGAAACGAAGATAAAGCTGCATCCAGAGCCACCAGTGAGAGCAGGAAGGAATGGTTTCCCTCTTCCTCTGAGCAGGGTTTTTTCTTCCCTGGGTTTTTTGCCACCCATGGCCCTGCTATCTGGTGCTTGGGGCCCAGGTGAGACAGGAGGTGAGGATCCTCTGGGCTGCAAATAGGAAATCCCAGGATGTTCTTGCCAAGGCAAGAAATTCCCCCTGGGTTGGGCTTTCCTGTTCAATTAGGCAGTTATTATTGACATGAAATGGTATTGAATTCCTCCTTCTCCCATGAATGAAACCATTGTTCGGGGTATTTGGGCCGGGGTTGGTCAGGGACTGGGGAAAGTTTGAGTGGTGGAAAGGGATGAGCTGTGCCTGGCACAGGGAGCCACAGGGACATCAGTGCCAAAGCATTTATTAGGAGCAGGATGGACCATGTTTGTGCTTGGCTGTTGGCTCAGGTGCTGCTTTTAGTCCAGGAAAAAAAAGGCCTCTCTCTTCCTATTAACAGGGAACGTTGCCCTGTGTACCTGGGCAGAGCACCAGCATTGATGCATCAGCTCCAGGGTGTGTTTTGCTTAAAGCTCTTTCTCGTGGTGGGGAAACACTAGAAAGCCTCAAAAATAATTTCTTGGAGGAGAAAATAACTCACTAAAATTCATCCTCACGGGGAATTTTCCTCTAGGAGAAGCTGAGGTGAAAAATTGAGGGCGAAGTCAAAGCCCTCAACAGAGGTTTTTGGTGGTTTCTGAGCAGATTTTTGTCCAGTGCCTCGAAAGGGGATGGAGGAAAAGCTTGGTCCTTAGCCAGGGTACTGACTTACACCCCTGTTAGTGACAGAAATAAATGTGATTGACTTTGAGGGAACTACATCAGCTTGCAAACACTGCTGCCGTGGTCTGTCAGCAAATTAAATCAGAAGGGTTGCTGCAAACTTAGGCAGGGCTGAGGTTTTTAGGGCAGGCCAGGGATTTAGCTGTTAATATTAATGGAACATTTAAAGAGAAATTTCTCTGGGCTGCTTTACAAATCAGCCCAGGGTGGCTGCAGGCCAGGCTGTTGGCTGCACACACCTGAGGGGACTTTACTCCTGGTGGTTTTGAGTCTCTGGCATCAGCTGCCCTGAGTTTAATATGGTTAGCCTGGATTTACAGCATTGTAAGTGGGGCTGAAATCAAGTTTTCTGTGCTTATTAGAGGGTGAAATTGAAGTCTTTGCAGCCAAAGCTTCTGCAATACCGAAATCCCAGAGAGGGGCTTGAGAACCACTGAACAGATTTCCAGTGGGACTCGAGTCGTGGGTTGTGAAGCTTTGAAAATCCCAAACAAAGGCCTGGCCAAGCCCTCCAAGGCAAACTGCTTTCATCAGCCTCAGCACAGGCAGGTTAAGTTGATTAAACCACTTTCTAAATCAGTTTGGCTCAATCAGCACCCCCTTGAGCAGGGAGATGTGGCACCAGGGCGGTGCACAGGGGGTGGAATGGGATGATCTTTAAGGTGCCTTCCAACCCAAACCATTCTGTGGCTCTTTGAGCAGAGCAGTGGGGCAGAAGCTGCTCCCATCCTGCTGCATGACCAGTATGTGGCACCCCAGAGGGTCCAGGAGCCCCCTGAGCCCCACAGTTCCCATCACAGAGCTGAAGCCAGCGGGCTGACTGCAGGAAAGCTGCTTCCCATCAGAGGTTCTACCCGACTGGAAGGGGGAAATGATGCAAATTCCCCACAGAGGTCACAACTCGGAGGTTTTGCAGAGATTTCAGGTGGATCCCAGATAAGCAGCAGAGATGTGGACTCCCCATCCCTGGAAGTGTCCAAGGCCAGGTTGGACGGGGCTTGGAGCAACCTGGGCTAGTGGAAGGTGTCCCTGCCCATGGCAGGGGGTGGGATGAGATGAGCTTTAAGATCCTTCTCAACCCAAAGCATTCTGTAATTCTGTGATGCTGAGTGTGACCATGGAGGTGGAACCTGCTCCCCTGCTCTGTGCAGCCACTCAGCCCTGTGGAGGTGCTTCTGGTGGAGCTGATGGTGGGTCTGACCAAAGGGATGGTCAAAATGCCTCGAGTTGTTCGGCCCAGCTGAAGCTTTGTGGTGTGAGCTTGACCACAGCTCCAGAGAAAACAGGAAAAGCCGGGCTGAGCAAGAGTCATGCTCTGTTTACCTGAGCCAGGGCAGGAAACTGGGATTAAGTGAGATCTCAAGACTTGCATCCTGTCACGAGTGCAGGGAACACAAAGCTGCTGCTGCTGCTGTGGATCAGGGACAGCAGCTTTGAGTCAGAGCTGCTGCTTGGGCCAGCCCACTCTGCTGTCCCTGTGCATGGCAGGAACAGCCCCTTTGGAGGCAGCAGCAGCTGGTGGTGTCTGTCCTACCTCTGCAGCAACTTCTGGGCTGGGCTGATGGAGCCAGGAGCTTCTGCCTGATCCTGGGATCTGTCCCCGTGTCCCTGAGTTGGTAGGCAAAATGGATTAACTAATGAGAAATCAAGAGGAGATTCCCACACCGGATTCTGCCTCTGTATCCAGAAAAACAGTCTAAACCTCACCACCGGTGTTAATTGTGCAAGGTGAGTGCAAATGCTGAAATGTGTGTTGTGAGATGTGTCTGTGCTGTCCTGCTGGAGGCTGGGCTGCCCTTGGCGTGTCCCAGCCCCTGTTTTACCACAGGAATGCTCCTGCACTTCCAGCCTCCCTGGCACTGTTCCATGCAGCCTCTCCTCTCTGTTATCTGATGGCCATATCAAAAAGTTTCTCCAGAAGCAGCTTTCCCAGATTGGAGTGAGGGAACTCAGGGATAAGATGCTCAGAAGTCACTCCTGCAAGGGGCAGTTGATGTCTCCTGGGGTACAGAAGTGCCCAGGGGCCTCTGCCCTGGGCACAGTCTGGTGATGCACAGGCTGGTGCAGGACCTGCTCTGCAGGGAAATTGGGGCCATCCTGCCATCCCTGCTCAGCAATTCCACATGGAGCAGCATCCCAAAGGGCCAACCCTCCCTGGAAATCCTCAGCCTTCTCCCAGCCAGACCTGGGGGACGTGGCAGATCCTGTGGGAAGTTTCCCAAGCAGGCCCAACAGTCGGGTGCCCGGGGTAGGGCAGCAGGTCCCAGCTCTGCTCCTGCCTCTGCTCTTCCACAAGCAGCTTCGTTTTTCCATTTCTTGATCAGCCAAGGCATTTTTCTGGGCAGGGACCACACTTTGTGTGGTTGGGTGATGGGATAAATCCCAGAGCACGGGCCCGTGGCACTGCCCCGTGGCACAGACTCCATGGTGGGAACCCAAGCACAGGGTTTGGGGGTCCTGGGGTGCTGCTGCTCCTCCCTGCACAGCCCTGCAACCCTCTCCATGCCTGGATCCTTGCCAGAGACAAGGAATAGGGCAGGATTCGTGTGGGAGAGGGGAAGAGGGCTCAGCTGGGAGTTAAATGGCTGAGCTGGCTTGGGCTGTTGCCTCTCTCAAAAGTTATTAACTTCATTTTTTTACCTACCTAGTAAAGATGCATTGACTCCTTGAAAATGTTATTTCTTCCTCAGCATAAATCTAAATAAAAAATTCCTTAAAAAGGCAATTAATCATCTCCTTCCTGACTTTGGATTATTAAATACACACCTATTAAGAATTATGGTCCCATCTGCTGGCACTGTATGTTCAAACCCATTACTGTAAGTGGCTCATAGAAATAAGCCCAACCAGCTCATATTTCCCCTTGTCCACCTTACACTGCTGTTCTTGTTCTTCTTTTATGAGAACTAGCCCCCCCCCCAAAAAAAAAATGAGAAATAGGATAAAAAAATGACAAAGTACCCAGGAGATTAAATGGTGCCCTGATGAATTTTTGCCAGCACTGTATTTTCCTGGAGAATGGTTTAGAATTCATTTCCTCTGATAGGCTGGTAGATAGAGGGCTTTTATAAATTAGCATTCATCCATATTTCTGGTGGTAAAAGCTCTGTCCCTGATCCATCCCAGCAGCTCTGAGGTGTCACATCCATTGGCAGCGGAGCATTAGCACTGAAAATCTGGATTATAAATTACCGGGGTGAAAAGCTGCTGCAACGTGTTTGGGAGGCAGAGAAAACCCGGCTGGGGTTTCCCTCTGCACATCTGATGGTGGGGAGAGAAGGTGTTGGGATGAAAAACTGAGGCAGAACTCGTAGCAGCGAGGTCTTTGGTGGTTTCTTAGGTCCAGTGGCTTGAAAGGGGATGGAGGAAAAGCTTGGTTGGGATGATCTGGGCTCCCTCCAGACATTATCCCAGGTTTTCACCATGACTGGGAGCTGTTCTCAAAACCCTCCCCGTGTTTTAGGGCTCTGTATCCTCCCATAAAGTACTTAAGGCAGTGACCCCCCTTTTTAACTCCTTTTAACTACTTGCCCAAAGCTAATTGTGCTGGGCTGGGAGGTGCCAGTTCCAAGAAGGATCAGGGAAAGGCTGGTCCTCGGGAAGCTCATATAATTTGTCCAGAAGGAGTAAAACCAAGCCAGCAATGGACACTGTTCCTCCTCCAGGGAGCAGAGCCCCTTCCAACCCCCACAACTCTGAAACCTGGCACAGCAAGAGGAGCTGAGCTGCTGGATCCAAACCCACCCCAAAGCCCATTTTTGGGGCAGGGGGAGCTCTGGGGAAGGACCATGGAGGGCTGGTGGAAGGACCATGGCACAGACGTGGCAGCTGCTGGTGGGACGTGTGTGGTGTGGAGGTTTTCTGTGCTGGGCTCCAGAAAGCAGCTGTTTTGGAGGATGTTTTTGGCTGCATGTGGCCCTGTGGAGAATTTTCCTTGTTTTCCAGCTGGCAGCATCTTTGTTTACTCTGATTTGGAAACGGGAAACAAATGGTCACTTGTGGAAACAGCCAGAGCTTTTGGGAAGCTGGTTAAATTTGGTGATTCTCTTGTAGCCATTGGCCCCAACTTATATATATCTATATATCTATATATCTATA
>NW_016690340.1:1429878-1457708 GCF_001604755.1 Lepidothrix coronata | reverse complement strand
CATTCTCAGAGAAGGGGCTGTTCCAACAGCCCCTTCCACCTGGCAGTCTGGGAAATGAGGTTTATTTAGGGAGTTGAAAAGCAAACAAGATGAGTTTCCTACAGCTCTTGTGCTTTAGTGGGAATTCCCAGTTTAATGATGGGGAGAGGGATGGAAGCAAAACAAGTGCTGTGGGAGCAGTGCCATGGAAAGGGCCCTGGGGGTCCTGGCTGATGGCAGGTTGGACAGGAGTCAGCAGTGCCCTGGCAGCCAGGAGGGCCAACCATGTCCTGGGGGGCACCAGGCCCAGCATCAGCAGCTGCTCAAAGGAGGGGGTTGTCCTGCTCTGCTCTGGGATGGAGCAGCCTCACCTCCAGTCCTGGGGGCAGTGTTGGGGGCCACAATGTCAGAAGGATCTGAAGTTGTTAGAGAGCATCCAAAGAAGGGATGAAGGGACTGGAGAGGCCATATGAGGAGTGGCTGAGGTCACTTGGCTTGTTCAGCTGGTGGAGATGGAAGTCAGACCTCACCAGGGTCTGCAGCTCCTCCCGAGGGGCAGCTCCAATCTCTGCTCTCTGTGAGCAGGGACAGGACCCAGGGAATGGCTGGAGCTGTGTCAGGGCAGGGTCAGGTTGGATCTCAGGAAAAGGTTCTTCCCCCAGAGGGTGGTTGGCACTGCCCAGGCTCCCCAGGGCAGTGGGCACAGCCCCAAGGCTGCCAGAGCTCCAGGAGGGTTTGGACAACGCTCTGAGGGACAGGGTGGGATTGTTGGGGTGTCTGTGCATGGCCAGGGGTTGGACTGGGTGATCCTAGTGGGTCCCTTCCAACTCAGGATATTCCATGATCAGTTCTCTGTCAGGAGGCTGCATCACAGATGAGGTGCCCCTATCTCAGTGCACCGAGGGCAAAGCCAGCCTTTTGAACATTCTTTTTCTCAGGCCTGAGGGACTTTTGGAAAAGAAACGTGCCTCCAGGAACAGGGATGATGCTTCACTGGGTGCAACGCTCAGGGGTGCTCTCAGTGACTCATGAACGTGGTTTGAAGGAGTTGCTGTGCAGAGTCATTGCTAGAACAGACCAGTCACACTGTGGTGGCAGATGATGCACGTGGGACTTCCAGTGTGTGCTGGGTTTGTCTGTGTTTCAGCTCCTTAGGAAACGGGTAGGAGTCTTAGGAAATCTGTAGGAAATGGGTGCCAAAGCCCTCCCTGTGTGTGTAGCCCATGAGGTGTCTGTGATGGCCTTATCCTGGTGCCTGGAGCACTGCCATGCCCAGGGGGGTCACACGGGTCAGGAGGGCTCAGGTGACAATAAGGCTGCACCACCAGGAGGCTGGAGAAGGGAAAAGCCTTTATCTGTGCAGGTCTGTAGTGCTTGTCCGGAGGAACTGGGTCTGCAGAGGGTCATAGAATTGTCATACAGACATGGAATGGTTTGGGTGGAAAGGACCTTAAAGATCATCTCATCCCACCCCCTGCCATGGGCAGGGACACCTCCCACTAGCCCAGGTTGCTCCAAGCCCTGTCCAACCTGGCCTTGAACACTTCCAGGGATGGAGCAGCCACAGCTTCTCTGGGCAACCTGTGCCAGGGCCTCCCCACCCTCCCAGGGAAGAATTCCTTCCCAATATCCCATCTTTCTCTGCCCTCTCTGTGTGAAGCCATTCCCCCTTATCCTGTCCCTTCATGCCCTTGTAAATCATCTCTCTGCATCTTTCTTTGGGGTTTAGAGGAGCTGGATGAGTCCCCAGTGCCCTGTCAGCAAGGAGAGGTCCCTGCCCCATGAGGACCCATCACATGTGAATCACCAAAGTGAGAAAAACACACCATCTCCTCCTCAGCTGAGGGCAAAGTGAGGGGACCAGGAGTGAGATGTGGTTTGTGCTCACAGGTGATGAAAGCAGGAGCTCAGGCCAGGCCCACAGTGAGGAGTATTTTTAGACCACTTGTTGGTGGTCTAAAACCCCAGAAACCAACAAGTTTCTGGGTGTTAAAGTGCTTCCCAAATGATATGGAAGTATTTGGGGATGGAGAGAAGCCCAAAAAGGAAAGGCAGACATGAGGTTTCTCAAAACTTACAACAGATGCAGAACAATAAATGCCTTTATTGGATGAACAAAACTTTTTGTGGGGGGTTATCATGGAATTATCCCATATTTATACCAGCTAAGAGTTAAAATCAGGGTTAAGAACTCTCCCCAGGTTCATACTGGATGAACAACATTGCACATCAGCATGTTAGACAAGTCACATTCACACCTATAGCTAATTATACCAACAGGAGAGCTCTTTAGGAACACGATTAGCATAATTGATCTGCTGATGAATAGAGTTGCCACTCTTCAGGTGTCAAAGCCCCCAGGTGTGATTTATGTCTCACAGTTGAGATTGCTGATTGTTGTGTACCATCCTTTCAGGTGTCTCAGGTGCAGATGTTCAGACACCTCTGGCTTGTGTCAAAGCAGTGATTAGAGAACCTGAGCCAGCACTCCCAGCCAAACAAAAAGCTGTATCAACTCTCTTGGGGTGGTTCCAAAGCTCGGCAAAATGAGGGAAAATCTTGTGGGTGATGAGCTAAACTGACAGGATGATCCTGCTCAGCCCTTTCTGCTTGCAGAACTCCCTTACTGGGTGTGAAAGAGGGAAGAGAGCCCCAGGTTTCTGTGGCTGCTGCAGGGTTTGAGGGGGCAGAGTTGGTGCAGGTCCTTCCTTGGGCTACAAGGGATGGTTGAGGAAGGTCAAGGTTCAAGCAGATTTGATCTGTTTGGTGCGAGCTGATGGGATGTGATTGATATTTGTGACAGATGGGGGTGACTTGGATGAGAGATGGAGCTGAAATACAGATTGGGAAATAGGTATTTGCCCCCAGATGTGGGGCAGGAGCCTCCTCCAGGCACTCCTGTGTAGGCAGGGGAGAGGGGAGGGCTGATGGAGAGGGGTCTGCAGAGCTCTTCAGGGTCTGTGATCCCCCAGAGGTGCTGCTGTCCCCACAGGATGCCTCTGTTGGGCTCAGTGCTGAACTCAGGCAATTCCTTTAAAAGTGGAGTGAGAAGGAAATTGTGGGATGCAGAGCTGGCTCAAGGGCAGTATGAATTAATGATGGGTTTGTGCATAACGTTGCCAAGAGGTTACCATGAATCACCTGTGGGGACACAACTGTTTGCACCCACCTTCAAAAATGCTTTTCAGCTTTTTTGAAACCCTTCCAGCAGGAGGGTCAGGCAGGCAGAGCAGTGGCAGGAGGGAAAACGAGAACCCAAAGAGAAGCTCAGGCCTGGTGGGTTTGAAGGGATAAGACTCCTTTAATGAAGCCATTCAGGTTGGTTGATTGGAAACCAACCATTGCTCACCTTCCTGGAACAGTGGGGCCTGCTGGTCAAACCCCAGCTGAGCCCAGCAGCTGGGAGCTCACTTCAGGCTCAGGGGATCCACAGTGTCCTGGTGGGTCCCAGGTGAGATCCATGGAATGGTTTTGGGGTCAATGCCAAGGATGGGCTGGGTGGGATGTCTGGTAAAAGGCTAATTTCTACTCTTCGACCCCAATCTCCATCCCCCAAACCCTGGCCTTCCTCTTCCATGCCAGGGAGACTCACCCTCCACAGAGGGGCAGAAGAGGTGAATTTGTCAGCAATTATTGCAAGGCCTGTGGGTATTTATCTGATTTTTTTGGGAAAGAGCAAAAATGTTTTTTAAGGACGGCCAGGAAAATAAAGCACCTTTGCAAAAATCCCCCAGACCGGGATACACAAAACTGTCCTTTTGGGTTTTTTTTAAACCCAAACCCCAATCTTGGGCTTAACCCCCTCTGTCCCCAAGTGACTGCTGAGCCCTTTGTGCAGGAGCAGCACGATGGTGACGAAGATACAGCAGGGCCTGACCCAGAGGTGCCTCCAGCGCCTGCGTGCAGAGAGAACAAAGAAGCGAAGAAACCAGAAGGGGTGACAGGGTGAGTAATCGGCCCCGAGGATGCTGCCTGAGTAAACAGTCAGTCATTTCAGGATTCAGGGTGTGAAAAGCCCTTCCTCGTGTGGTTATGGTGACGGTCACAACGGCTGGGGGGTGCTGGGAAGTCTTCCCAGCCTCGGCACAACCACCCTGCCTCGCTCGCTGAGTTTTCCTGCCACCCCGGAGTTTATTTCCTGACTGAGCTTCGTGCCCTGTTCTCTGTGAACTTGTTCTCTGCGAACTTGTTCTCTGCGAACTTGTACCTGCTCCCTGTGAACCTGTAACCCAGAGAGCCCAAGAAGGACCGGGGGGACTTTCACCGGGACCGCAAAGCTACGAGTGACGGTTGAAAGTCGTCGTTGTTTGCTTTTCCTCAGCCAAAAAAAACATGTTTGTACCTGACTGAATGGAAAGATGGGGCGGGTTTTTTTTTTCTTTTTTTTTTCTTCTTGCTTAATGTTTCCATGCATTTTCTGAAATGATTTAACAGGTGGCTGCTGAGGTCATTTGTGGTAACTGAGTAAGAGGAGTCAGGGGCAGAAACTCTCCCAACATCCCAACACTGTTGTTTTGGATGTATAAATTAAATGTCCTTGATTATTTTATTTTTTTTTTTGACTTCCTGGCTCAGAACTGAGCAAAAGTTGGAGGAAATTTCAGGATCTGCATGTCATCCTGACCTTATCCACTGTTTTCTTTACCTGCATGTCCTGTCCCAGGGGGATGCACAGCTCCATATCCTCCCTGTCACAGACACCATAAAATATCGGAGAATCTATTTTAATCATCCGAGGTGTGAAATATAATTACTGTTGCTAGACATCACAAGGGTTTAAAATTATCAGTTCTCATGAAATCTCTGCAATGGGAGCTGAGCTTCATCTCCTTCCAGGCGTGGTGACAACAAACCCAGGGAGACACTTGCTCACATTTAACATAAGAAATTCGCTTGTCGCTAAATTGACTCAGTTCTCACTCCTGTCACACAGTGCAGAGCAATAACCTCGCAGTGAAATGCTCACTAGAGGGTGAAAATCCAACCCTGTTTAGGTACAACCCTCTTGTTTGGTCTAAACCTACAGCGGGAAGTCCACACCCCAAATAGACACCAGGGCTTGGTGGGATCACCCTTGTTCCTGAGCTTGGCCTTGGGACCAGACAAACCACTAAACCTCTTGGCTGAAGCTCTGAGCTCCAATACTGGAATGTTGGTGTCTTCACCTTGTTTTAGAGGCAGAAGGAAGGCAGGTAAGATCTGGTTTGCAGTTATTTAAGGTTTACAGCAACAGGTTCCACTGTGTTAGAAACCGTCAGCAGCTGATTTCTTCTGCTGGACCAGACCACAGCAGACATTTGTCCTTGGCCTTGGGAAAGGCTCAGCACACAAACTCTGGGGACACAGCCAAGCCCATCAGTGACTGCCTGAGCTGGCCCTGGGCAGATCCATGGATCAGCTGGGAAAGGGAGAGCCAAAGCCTCTCCACTTGGCTGACCCCCTCCCTCGGCTGGCAGGAGGTGGAGAGGATTGGCCTCCAACCAGGCTGGAGTGCTGCCGAGGAGGTTTCTCTTTTGCAGTGCTCAGAGACATCTCTGTGAGCGTGGCAGTGGCTGTGGAGGATGCTGTGGATGTCAAATGGTGCTGGAATGTGGCCTCTCCATGGGAGCATTTCCTCCTGCACGTGGCAAGAGCTCGAGGGTCCGGAAGGTCTGTTTTGAAGCACCTCTGGGGGGTTCTGTGTTTGAGTGCAGCCCTCTGGCATCCCTGAGGTGTACAGGTACATCCTTGGAGGATGAGGACAGGTAGGAAGCTCACAGGATGCTCCAAAGGAAGAACCATACCCTGGCTCATGGCTATACCTAAACAGTTCCTCCAAGGTACTTGACTTGCTGGTTTATAAACCCCCGAGCTGGGCCCTGTTCCCCTCTCCCCTCGCAGCAGTGACTCAGCCAACCCTCAGAACAACAACAAACACTCTTGTAGGAGACACTTCAGGTCATCCTGTGGCTTCTGCAACGTCCCCAAGCTACTGTGTGGGCCAGCCAGCCCTGCCCTGTGTGCTGGTGTTTTGTTCCCAGCAGAGGTCAGGGCTACCAGAGGTGAAGGTCTTCTTCCTGTCACTGTCTGTGGGATCTGCTGCAGCAAAATATGCTGAGGGCTCTGTCCCTTCCCCTGAGCTCAGTCTGAGAGATGGATAATCAGGTGTAAAAAATACCACTGTGGGGGAACTCATTGTGTTGGAATGGAGAAATACCTGGGGAAAAAAGTGTCCAGCCAGAAGCCTGGTGTCTTGGCTGGTATCCCATGTTCCTAAATCCTGACTCAGAATGATCAGGAAGATCATGACTAGCACCAGCTCTGTCATACCTGCAGTTATACCCCCTTTTGGGGTAGAGGCACAGGCGATTTGTCCATCAGGTTGAGCAGTGTTGCCTCTCACCCTTGGTGGAACAAGAGAGTTTTCTCCCCACACTGCACGGGGCTTCCAGGAGAAATGGAGCATCTCCAGGCAAACAAACCCAGAACTAGATGCCAGTTTTGTAGAAAGTCATGAAGAGCAAGGCTGTAGGAGCTTCAGACCTCCACCCAGCAGTGCTGGGCTGGCTGGCTCACAGTGGGTTCCATTTCCCTGTTCTGGCTGTGACTGGAAGTTCCTCTGCTGACAAAAAACGTGGTAAAGGTCCATCCTCACCCCCATTTAACTCTGCTCAGAGGAGTGTGGTTGGAGCAGAAATGAGCCTGGCACAAGGTTTAACTTTATTTTTAGCCTGACTGGAAGGAGAAAGCAACAGAAATGTTGTAATTGAGCAATTTCCGGGCTCGTTTTGCAAACCCCAGATGATTCCATTGCTCAGGTAAACATGCAAAGTGCTCAGAGCTTTGCACCTCTTCAGCATTTCCCATCACCCTGTCGACCTTTAGCCACAGCAGATAGAGATGAAAGGCCGATTTAGGTGGGAAATAATGAATTTTTTCCCCCCAGGTCTCTCCATCCTTCAGCTGCGACCCTGGTGGAGGGCGCAGGAACACCCTGGAGCTGGGAAGGTCTCAGGGAGTGGCAGATGTGTAAATGCCAGCTATAAACACCCACTGTGGCATGGGCAAGACAAAGCTGAGCCCTCACGGGGCGAGCATGTGGCTGTGGCCTGACATTAAAGCTGACACAGTTGAGAAATAACCCTCCCAGCCACGTCAGAGCCAGGAAACCCTCCGAGCTGGAGAAAGATCCTTCCCATTACAAGATGCACCCACTGTTCACTTGGCTCAGAAACCTCTTAGTCCCAGTGGCCGTGCCCTGCGTGGCAAATATCCGTGGAGGAAGGTTCGATTTTTGGAAGGGGAATGCCCAGAGTGAAATGGCAGCTGGGATGATCTTTGTAGACCCAACGAGGCTGCTTCGGACTTCTGCTGGCTCTGGTGGTTTGCAGCCAGACCTGGCAGTGACCATTTTGGGTGTCTGGTTGGTTTTTCTGCTGCAGAAAGACCTCTGTCAGCCACTGCTGCTTCTCCTGGGATGGCCCAGGTGGTACCACGGACCAGGGTGCAAA
The DNA here is from genome assembly GCF_001604755.1 of Lepidothrix coronata. NCBI lineage: Eukaryota > Metazoa > Chordata > Aves > Passeriformes > Pipridae > Lepidothrix > Lepidothrix coronata. The sequence continues at coordinate 1,450,239 of NW_016690340.1, read as the reverse complement.
TTAAAAAGCCCATCCTAATTAATCTCAAAACTTAATAACTTCTCTCTCCTTGTTTCCACTTGCTGGGTGCTCTTTACAAATATTAGCTCAAGGAGCTGCTTCAGTGTAGCTTTTTTTGTGGATACAGTCATTTGTTTAGGGAGCAGAAGCATTTACACAGGGAACAGGCTGGCTGAGACCTAGACAGCTTTGCAAGTGAGTTGTTAATCCCAGAATGAAAATGAAGCCCGACTCCAGCGCTTTGCCCATCTGCCAGGAGTGGTTCAGGCAGGCAGTGAGTGCAGAATCCCCCCAGTGAAAGGGGAAAGCTCTGATCTGCTCCCATTTCACGCCTCTTTTGAAGAAGTGCATTGCTGCCACAGCTGGGCAGTGGGGCCAAACCAGCTCAGGGAGGGACAATCTGAAGTTTAACCAGCCCAGCTGCCACAAACCCACCTGCTGGATGAGGACAGAGCCAGCCCTGCAGGCTCCTCACGGGGCTTCCTCTGGTGCTGGGCAGTGAAGCTCTTCAGGGCTGAACCTCTGCCTCCATCCCCTTCAGCACCTTGCCCTCTGTTCTGGGGGTCTTTCTTCAGAGGTATCTCCACTTCTCCATCCAGGCTGGTGCATGAGCAGAGCTGTCTTCCCATGGAGCATCCCACCCCACCTTCTCACTCCGTGGGGATGAAGGAAGTGAGGGCAGGAAACCCAGAGAGGCTCAGCCTGGCCCAGGAGGTCCCTGCACGGTGCTTTCCTGCTCTGTGCTGGGACAGGAGTGGATGTGGGACCATTCACAAGCTCCTAAAGCCACTGCCCAGATCGTTTAACTGCTCTGTTTTCCCTTCTCACCCACAAAAGCGACTGTGAGTGCTGATTCTTGCACTTTCAAGTGCCTGGCTTCGTCAGCTTGAGCCAAAACAAGGTGTGAAGCAGATTTTCTCAGCGTGAGACTCATCTGAGTCAGCGTTTCAGGTGTTCTGTGTCCACAGGCTGGACTTTGCACCTCAAATTCTGGCTTCCTGTTGCATTTTTACTGTTTAAAACAGACTGCAAAACACATTGCTGTGATTGTTTAAGCAGGAAAGGTTTTCTCCCCCCAGGGAACTGGACAGCTGAGCAAATAATGGATTTATTTTTTTTTAAAACAAGGGAATTTTAGAGGTGGGTTTGTGAGAGGTGTCTCTCTGGGAAGAGGACAGTTAGTGCTAGGACTGTGAAGACTAGAGAAATTCCATTGCTAATAATGATGTGGAAGCTTTAATCATCAAGGATTTACTCTCCCTGCCTTAGGTAGCTGAGGTTATTTCCTTTATGCCATTTCCTATTTAAATTATATTATAAATAAGCAGGGGATCTAAAGCTGAGTTCCCCAGAGGTCACACTTTGCAATGAATGGTTGGCAGGGAGAGCTGGGGGTTTCCTTCCTGTGGCACAGTGCCCTGCCCAGGGCCGTGCCCAGCCAGCAGCTGCCCCTGGGGTGTTTGCAGAGGGTAAAACTGATGTAAATCCAGGGATCTTTCAGCTGAACACATCCCTCCTGTCTGCACACATCTCCTCCCCAGCCTGCAGTGGGGCTGGGCTGGGCTCCTCCAATCTCTGGCATTTGAGGAATGAAAGGCACTATTTCCAGGGCTGCCTTGGGATTCACCTCTTTCATTCCCAGGCATCCCCAGCACTCTTTCCTGGAGGAAATCCAAGCTGGTGCCCTGCCTGTCTGTTCCCAGCTGGCCTGGAGATAAGGATCAGTTTTTGATCTAAGATCACCCTCAGCAGGAAGCTGAGCATTTGCAGAGGTTGGAGGGCTCCTCTTGGCTTGGGCAGGATGGTTTGGCAATGGCTGAAGGAAACACAGAGGGACTTTTGGGACTGGCACAGGTCTGAGCTGAGGAACCTCATCCCCCAGGAGCCTGGAGGGAGCACCAGGCACACCAGGGCAGTGGGCTGTGGGAAATTAGAGCCACTTGTAGCTGTGGACACATGGTTGGGGTTCTTAATGTGTGTCCAGATTAATTAGTTTAGAGAGAGGATGGGAACTGGGGAGCTTGACTTTGGTGAGGAACATCTCCTCCCTGCCCCTGGGGACCACCCTGTGGTTGTCCTGCCCATCTACATGGGGTTTCTCTCAGGAGCCTTCTTGTGATGCCCAACTTGGCATGTTTGTTTTCTTTAGCTGAGTTCATTAACCAGCCCCCAGAGCCACCTCTACAGGTGTAAATGTGTGAATATATGAACTCTGGATGGTCCCAAACATCTGCAACTCCAGCTGCTTGAGCAGACTGAGCTCCCCACAGCCCTGTTTCAAGCTGACACGTGGCTTGCTTGGGTTTGACTAATTTAATTGAGGTTTAATTAAATTTCTTTAAACTAAAGCAACATCAGGCTGATTAAATTCAAAGGCAGAACATCCACACTGGGTGTTGTCAGCACCAATGACCCTGATCCAAAGGCTCTGCTCTCATCCTGCTCCCTCCCTCCCCAGGTAAAACCTCCTGTGGTACCCAGGCAGGCAGCGATGGGGAGGGAATTTTTGGAACCACAGAGCACAGACCTTGCCTGGGAAGATCCCTGGGTCTGCAGCAAAGCCAGTTCTCCCCAGTGAGCACTGGTGTTTCCACTGGCCCTATCTCTGTGTGACCTACATGTCCCCGTGGAAGCAGAGTGTTAAAATTCTGGGCTTTTCCTTTAAGTTTCTTGTTGTTCATTGATTGTTTTCTCATTCCAGCAGCAATTCTAAGGGCGTTGAAACACCAGCACAAGGCAAAGCCTGAGGATGTTTGCCCTTCCCTGTGTCTTTATCAGGTTTGAAAGGACTTTTAAAAAATTGTGTTGCCCTTCACTGCTGCAGCAGCTTTTTCTCTACTCTGGGAATGTGAAAAATGATGGAGAATTAATGAAACTGAGACATCCTGGCAAGGAGACTTCTGTCAGACTGTTCAAAGTTGTTTGCATTAGTAGTTATTTCCTTTTTTCCATTTTGTTCAGAGCTCAAGATTATGGTTATTTCACCTGGTAATGGTGCTAAGTAGAAGTGGACAAGAGATTTTTACGAATAATTTCTCCATTGAACTTTCAAATTTAGGTCAAAACAAGCTGTCAAGTTCTGCATCGATTTTCTTTGGAAGCTAGAGTGCTGCCTTTCAAAATTTTTCCATAGGAAATGTTTCAATGTTAAATTTAGATACCTTGGAACAAAAAAAAGAAAGAGAGAAAAAGTTTAATCTCCGTGAGGACATTTAATTTGACACCACCACCTTCCCCTGCCAATTTTCTCCTCTGTGTTTAGGGAGAGAAAAAGTTCAGAGAGGGTTTGACCTTAATTTTACAGTGGATGGAAAAAAGAAAGTTATTAAGTGAGTGACAAATACAGTTGTTGCCCACCATGGAAAGGTGGATCCCTGCAGCTGCAAAATAAAGATGCAAATCCAATTCTCGTTAAACCAGAGGGGCAGGGAAAGGAGCCACCCTGTCCTGGACAGTCCAGGCAGGGACAGGGGTGACAGGATGCTCAGGGATGGGAGGGAAGGAGCTGTTTGCTGGAGCAGATCCAGTTAATGAACAGGGCCATTAATTAGATCTGAGAAACCATCTCAGTTGCCTCCCTGTACCCACAACCCTCAGCCCAGCTTCAAACAACCCTCCCAGGAGTTCTGCTATGGTTCCCTGCTACTTTTTTGCAAATATTTTGCCCTTTTGTGCTGTGAGATCACTGGGTGTCCACACCATGCTTGCAGGAAGCCCCAAGCACTGGACTTCCCCAAAACCTGGCTCGTCTCAAATTCCCAATGCAGAGAGAACCCCACCAGCTCTGCAGGACCAGGAGGGACCTGGAGAGGAGGTGAGTGCTCATTAGTGGCTACACAGGAGTAATTTAGGGCAGAGGCACGGGGTGGTCTCCCGTGTGGCTCATCAACAAGGGCTCACTCACACTTAGGAAAAGGTTCTTCTCCCTCAGTTGGGCACTGCCCAGGCTCCCCAGGGCAGTGGGCACGGCCCCAAGGCTGCCAGAGCTCCAGGAGGGTTTGGACAACACTCTGAGGGCCAGGGTGGGATTGTTGGGGTGTCTGTGCAGGGCCAGGAGCTGGACTGGATGATCCTTGTGGGTCCCTTCCACCTCAGGGTATTGTGTGATTCCATGACCTTTGGGAAGAAGCCATCACCTCCCAGTCAGCCCTGGGCTTTGGATGCCCCCTGCAAAGGGCTGCAGAGCATCAAACCACCCTGCCCTGGCCCCTTCTGCTCCTCTGGTGGGTGGGAGCACATCTGCTGGGCACCTCCAGGTGGATCCCACAGGTGAGCTTCTCCTGGGGGAGCCAGTGTTTATGAGAAAATATTTCCACCTTCCCCACCATGTCCCCGCTGTCCCCAGTCTGGTTTTGAGTCTGCTGAAGGAGGGGAGAACTGTGAGAGCTTCTTTGCAGCAGAAAGAAAAAAAACCTTGCACTACAGCAAAGCTGGGTGAGGGGACTCTCCCTGATCCCTTCCTCTAGCAAAGGTAAGAGGCAGGATGGAGTTTGCCTGGATCCAAGTGCTCAGAAACAGCCCTCAGTGGCCAGAAAACCGCAGAAAAATGAGTTTGGAAATGCAGCTGTCTCTGTTTCAAGCAGGTTGAATAAAACAGTGTATTCCTGAAGGAATTTTGGCCTCCAAACCCTGGTCTCTAAGGCTGCCCAGAGGAGAATTCATCCTGCCCAAACAAGCATTACCAGCACATCCCTGTTCTTACCACCAGGACATTTCCAAATGTCCAGCTCATACCTCCTTCTTGTCAGAGTTTAACCCTGTTATTCTCCTGCACATCCCAAGGGGGTGTGATGAACAGGGACACCGTGCCATGGGACAGGTTTTCACTTGCAATTAATTGGCAAAACCCCTGGGAACAACAGCAGAAAACACCCAGTGAGGAGCCAGACCAGGGGAATCCCCCCCAGGAGTGATGGTCTGACGTGGCAGAGACCTGCATCAATCTGGTGGCCCAATTTCTCTCAATATTAATGCCTTTGGGCTCCTGTTTCTCAGGCCTGGAACTTTGCTTTTACCAACAAAATTCATCTTCATCAGCAATATTGGCAGGGCAGGAGATTCATCCAGGCACCTCTTCCCTTTTTTTGCTCAGTGGCAGGCAGGAGGTTTGTTGCTCAGCAAAACAGTGCTGAGATCAATGGCAAAGCTTTATTTTCAATTTTAGAGCTGAAATATTATCACAGCCAATTTAGGGGCCGAGCATCAGGAGCAGAAAAACAGGAGTTGTGGCAGCTCCTGCTTTTCTTTGGGCACCAAAAAAGGTGTGTGATGGTGCTAGTACAGAAATGAAGTATTACAGCAGTTGTGAGGTTGGATGGAGGATCCCAAATGTCTGTGAAGAGAGAGGGGAAAATAAATGACTCTGGGATTTACATGGTCCAGAGAGGGAGGGAGAGATAAAGACCTCCAAACTTTATGCGGTCCAGAGAGAGTGGGATAGATAAATGACTGCAGGATTTATTTGGAATGTGCCTTCCCCAGGAGGGCCCCTGTGCCCTGTCAGCTGCCTGGAGATGTGACATTAGTCACACCTGAGGGAAGTCACTGAGCCATTAACACGTCCAGCATTGCAGAGCCCAGCTGGAAAGCACTGCCCTAAACCTGCCTGACCCCAGCATGGCTTTAATCAGCCTTGTCCTGGCAGTTTCCTCTTCCCAGCAGCTCCTGATTTAGACCAAAACGGCTGCAACCTCCAGCCTGTGCTGCTGGCCTGAGGAAGTCACTCCATGAGTAAAAAGATGATTAATTGAATTTTCCTTAGTCTGCAGAACATCCAGCCCCGTGAGCCTGCTCAGCCCTGGAGCTGATGGACTGTGGAGTTGCATCTCCTGCTGAATCCATCTCCCCCTCTGTCCCTTTGCTGTGGATAACTGAGGGCACCATATTTCCCACATTTCCACCACATGCTGGACCAGTCTCAGCTCAGCCCTGGCCAGACCAATCCGTTCCATGGCTGTGAATTCTTCCAGGCTGTGCTGTTCCTCCTCCCCAAGGCCCTGCTGGCACAGGACAGTTACAGGAAGGGTGGCTGTGGCTCAGCTTCACCTCTTCCCCCTCTTTGCAGCATTTCTGACTTTGCCAGGTCTCTGCTCTCTCCAGGTTCCCCTTTCTGTGCCAACTGCCTGCTGGATGCATTCAGGAACCAAACAGTTCTGCTTCAGAGGTTTTGCAACCCTGCCCCTTCCAGCTGTTCCTTCCTGCAGACTGGGACAAGGTCCAGCTGCTGGGAGAGCACTGGCCACGAGCGTGGCTGGCACCCATCCCTGGGTGGGAGCCTTTATTCACATTACAGCTCTCATCCACAAACCATTCCTGGCCCGGGGCTGCAGGGAATTTCCATGGAAGGATGTCCAAGGGACTGAATGGTGCGACAGGTCGGTGCTTCAGAGGGATGATGAGAGTGAAAACAGCAGAGATGGTGCTGACATCTCAGGGACAACTATGGAAATGTGGCTGGATGGTGTCTGTGAGGTCCAGATCGAAGATAACTGATGGAAATCAAGAAGAAGAATGGGAACAAAGCATCCCTCTGGTGTCCTGACAATGCCTCTCAGTGACAAGGTCAGTGCCACTGTTGTGCTGTTCCCCCAGAGGGTGATGGAGGACCTTGTGTGATGTCCATCATGCCTGAGCAGGGCTGGGGAATCCACGCCCGTGTCAGTCTGTGGACCTGGTCCAAAATCAGTTATTCTACAAGTCTTGTGTCTGTTAAGCACACTCCAGTTTTCCCAGGCAGAGATGACATCCTGGAAGGGCTGTGGCTTCCTGGATTTGTCACACATCAAAAAACAACACCTGGAAAAAACCTCAGGGCGCTTCTGAATCCCTTGACCTGACGCTTCCAAGCCAAGGCAAGGTGGTGTCTCCCTTCTGGGAATGGATCACACCAAAGGCTGGGGACCTTTCTGGTCTCCTCCTGTTCCCACCCCCACGAAGAGGAAGATGAAAATGCAGGTCAGGGCTGGGTCAGGCAGCAGCAATTCCCCCCCCTTCACTCCAGGGTGAGCTGTGAGGTGGATTCCAGCCTGGGAACCCTCACACTGAGGGAGAAGGGGCTGTGGCCAGTGCTGCATCTCCTGTCATGTCTCTTCCCAAATGTCAGGGCACAAAGCCAGGGCACGCAGGGCTTTGACAAACACCAGGGGCTGTGTTCCTCCTTCAGCTGGGAGGAAAGGTTAAGACCCAGACTGGTTGTTTTGTAGTGTGGTTACAGTAATGACCCCTCCTCAAGATTCATCATTGCTATCGTACTCTGCTTCCTCCTTTCCTGAGATTCTTCAGGAAGGCTTCTGTTGTGTCTACATGCTCTGTCTGGAATGGATAAAATCAGACCTTTATTACTCAGAGGCACATTGCAGCAGCTGGATGCCTACGAAATTCTTCCCACCTCGGCTCCCGAGCCAGCCCATGGCTGGAAGGATTGATGGGAGAGCAGACAAGAACATGCCCTGACCTAGATCTGTATCACACATTCCCAGCTGTGCAGCGTTCCTGTGTCGGGAGCACATCTGGATCTCCCAGAACTGTGTTTCCTGGGAAACCTGAGAGCTCTTTGACCAATGGCTCACTCACATTCCTCTGCTACCAGTTCCAGAGGCCACACTGGAGTGAAAGGGAAAGAGAACGTGACTTTTGTTGGGAAGTGCTGATTTATTAAATATTTACTGGAAGCTCTTTGGCGGCGTTTCCTTCGAGCCTGATGTGATACTTCATTCACTGGTGGACAGCTCAGGGGCCTGGAGCTGTAGAGGGCACATGGGAGGTTTTGGGATATATCCTTGGGAAAGGACCAGCTCCTGGGGAGTCCAGAGACCAGCAGTGCCTGCAAATCCCAGTTTCCCAGGATCTGTGTAGCTGTGGGGGTGTTTGACTGTATTGCTGATGGGCACAGACCCCCCATCAGCACCCACAGGGATATTATTTTGAGGATTAAGGCATGAAATGGGTCTGAATAGCTTGGTGAAAGATCTGCACAAGTCACTTGGGGAATCACAGCCCTGGAGATGTCCCTGATCTCCCGTTTTCCTTTCCCACAGTTTGGTCCCACAGCTTTTGGAGCCAAGGTGTGGTGCTGGTTCTGTGGAGGTGCTTGTGCAGGCAGGGCAGAGGGGGCAGGAGGGGCTGGCTGGGGCTGAGGGGGGGTCACACTCAGCCAGCTCTTCCCACCCCACACAGAAATCTGGGATCCTTGGCTCCAAGGGGTCATTCCAGAGAGAGGGGCTGTGGCTGTGGCCCAGCACCATCCTGTCTGTAGGAACTGTGGGCTGGAAAACACCAGTTTTACATCATCTCTGTGCTTTCATATCCCTGTATTGCCCTCAGCAGTGGACCCTGATGCCACATGACACCCAACAGCCCCTGACAAACACGGCTTCTCTGGCACAGAAGGAACAAACCACGTAATTTCCAACTTATTACATCACCTCAGACAGTATCACTTCAGTGCGTGACGTACCCTGGGAAAACAACTCAAGTGACACACTAGAAAGCCTCCTCATTTTAAATGTATCATTTCCCTTCCAAGTTCCCTCTGCTTTTCCTGTTTGAGAAGCTCCAAATATCTGTCTCTGCGTATTCTCCTTATCACTCATTGCTCTGGGCAAGCTTACCTGGTTCCCACCCTCCTTCCCTTTTCTTACTTGTGAGCAAGAAACTAAGATTTTCCGTGAGCTTTTCTCCTGCAACCTCAGCCCCGGGGATGTAAGTCAGGGCTTGATCTGCAAAGAACATGGGAATTGCTCCATGGAATATGGATGTCACTGGGGCAAAGCTAAAACGCAACTTCTTGATTTCCACATCATCAGCTCTCCTGTTGATGCAGCTTCTCTGTGCACCCTTCGTGTCTCTCCCTCCTCCCTGGATCTGTCTCCTGCCTCCCCTGCCCCTTCCAAGCCTCTGTGGGTTCTGGGAAGGTGAATCTGGCTTCCTATCAGCCCAAAGGCACATGTCCCTCCTTCCTTCCTACATCTCTCTGCTGGGGAAGAGCTGCTGAGCTCTGTCTGATACGGGGATTTCCAGCACTGCTGATCTCACATCCGAGGTCCTCCCAGAAGCTCTTTGCCAAGGGGACCCAAAGGAAGGGTCTGTAAAGGTTTCCACTGGCATTTGGAGAACGGTAAGTGAGTGGAGGTGGGCTTCCTTTTTACCACAGGGCTGAAACAGGAACAGCTGCCTGAGTGACAAAAGGACAGATGTGAAATGCATGTTCGGGTGTTTGGTGCTTCTTTTCATTTCATCACGGAAAAGTTCCCTGAGGAGGATGAGAAATGTGATTTTCCACCTTTATGCCGAAGCAGAACTGAGCTCGAGCCCTCACCCAGCACAGGGAGGAACAACCACAGGGCAACACCCCAAGGAATTGAATCCCTGAGCCCTTGATCCTCTGCCTGCTCCAGCCTGGGGAGGCTGTTGGACCATTTTGGAGTGAACTTCACTCTCTACACACTGAGTTTTCCTGGTCAAAGGAAACCCAGTGGCTACAGGCAAATTTCAGCAGAGGAAAAGCAAATTTATTTGAAATTCTCCAGCAGGATGGAGTTAATTGTTGTGTGATTTTATAGAGTCCCAGAATGGTTTGGGCAGGAAGGGACCTTAAAAGTCATTTCACTTCACCCTCTACCACGGGCAGGGACACCTCCCACCAGCCCAGGTTGCTCCAAGCCCCGTCCAACCTGGCCTTGGACACTTCCAGGGATGGGGCAGCCACAGCTTCTCTGGGCAACCTGTGCCAGGGCCTCCCTGGGAAGGATTTTTTCCCCACTATCCAATCTAACCCTCTTCTTTTTCAGTTTGAACCCATTCCTCCTTGTCCTGTCACTACAGTTCCTGATGAATAACAAATATTGAACAAGGAAAACAGTGCTAAATCAGCACTTAACCCATTGGATTTTCAAAGCTGAGTAACTTTTTTTGGAGAGTATAGAATTGTTTCAATTTTTCCATCTGCCACTGGAGATCTTTACCACTTTAAAAGCCCAGTGTAGCTTTTTAATTATGTTGGAACAGTTAAGGCTGTAACATAAAACACTGTACATTTTGGTCACTCATTTGTTGAGGTTCACCATGATAGGATATTTTAAATCTATACAATTGAGATGCATGGCTGATGTGCTATAAATATAATTAAAATGTGCCTTTGGCACTGAATTTTAAATGAGATCCATATCACAGGATATCTGATTTTAGACCCATAGATAGAAATCCTCTGCTCCCATAACTGACACTGTTTTTTAGGTTATTACATGTGTGAAAAAACCCTGTTGGTGGTGATATGGTTAATATTAAAGAAACCATGAAACCTCTGATTTTGGGGCTGGAAAACTGCATTTTCTGGTCTTCTGAGACACCCTGACCCTAAAGTGTGACTCCAGAATCCCCGAGCCCAGCACGTGGCAGGACCTTGTGCTGTCAGGAATAGATGGAAATCCTGATGAGACCATAAGTGCTCTGCAAGAAAACTCTTAATCACTTCAGGGTGGTGACTTTGGTGTGGTCTGGAGGACACAAGGAACTTTCCATGCTCAGAAACCGAAGTCAATCAGAAGTTTCTTTAACCCATCTCCCTCTCTAAGTTTCAGTGAGGAGCTCCAAGTCCCTGCAGGTGCAATAAAACCTAAATCCTTCCCTCCGCTGTGGATGGAAGTTTCACTGTGCACGGCTCTCTGTCCTTCCAGCTGGGAGGGATCCAAGCTGTTGCCTCATCAGGAATTGCAGCCATGCAAGGGCCAGACCGAGCCAAGAGAAAATGCTGCTTCATGGAGTTCATGTGAGGGGTGAGCAGACAGCAAATGCATTTGGGGAAATTCTTCCTTCTACGATGCGGTTTTAAAAATTGCCCCCACGCTTGGAAGTTAAAAACACCACCAGAAAGAGTTTTCTCCTTGGTAGATCTTGATTTAAGCTACAGGTGTCAGAAAACTTGCCTTTGGGTCCCTGACCTGAATCACTGCTTCTGTCTTTGTGCCTCTGCCTCCTTTTTGTGGGTGAATCACTGGTAGAGCTCCGCTGAGAACAACATTTGGATTTATTTCTCACCTTAACTTCACAGATGCTCTGGGTCTGATTTCAGCTGTGCAGTTGTTTTCACTTTATCCTGATGGAAACATCCCACAGGTTTTGTTTCAATGTGGTTGATCTGGAGACTTGTGCAGAGATTGAATTTGCTGCAAGAGGCTGTTGGGAACATCTTGGGGAGGGCTGAGGTGCAAGTTGGTGAGCAAAGGTGTCTCCACCTGCCCAACCACCCTTATTTCTTTAAAAGAACATACATTTGGGTTCAGATTTGGGTTGGATCTCAATTTGTGGTCAAATTCTGCTCAGAAAAGTGTTTTTTTTTATCAATATCTTGTCTAAGGTCAGGTGGCTCCGTGTGCTGCGGAAACCCTATTTCATTTTTTGTTCCTGCCTTTCATTACCTGTGGTTCCCTTTGTTTTGCACAAAGCCAAACCTTGCTGGGATGGACGTGAAGGCACAATTTTGCATTGGAAAAAATCAAACAGACAGTGAATGTATGCTCTTTTCATTGTAAATGTGCTGTTTTTTAACCAGTTTTTGGCCTGACTTGCTTTGCATCTGAGAATCCCAGAGTGCAGCTCCTGGACAAACACCAGGGCAGTGCTGCTGCTTCAAGATTTTGTCACTGCCCTCCTTGCAAGTTCACACCCAAAACAGACAGAGAGGCCAGGAAATTTTATTTAGTAGGAGAGCTCTCAGAAAGAAGGTTTTGTGCTAAGAAAGGAATATGAGTTCAACCAGTAATCTGATTTTGTCGAGGTTTTTCCTTGTTTTATTTTTAGCATTCTTACTCCTAAACACTGAAGAATTTTGCTGAACTCCAGGGAATCTGTAACACTTTTCTGTTACAGCAAATGGAGGCAAATCAAAAATTCGCTCTGCTGATTGGGGTGGGGTGAGGCTTACACTGAATTATAGCGATTTTTTTTTTGGGTTTTTTTTTTTTTTTTTTTTTTTTTTGAAGTACAGCTGTCTTCTTCCTCTTCAGGATATTTGCTTTGGCCAAAACTGCAGCAGTGAAAGTCCTGTTGGCTGCTCACCTGGGAGGTGATGAGTACAGGCTTGAAGAGAGGTCCTGGGAAGATGACTCAAGCTCTGCCAAGAGTTCCCTGGCTTGAAGGAGATGGGAGAGGTGCCAGCAACCCTGGAATGGGTTCCACTATTTCCGAGGAAGGATTAATCCCTCTGTGGGATGGGGTTTGCACAGGAAGGGAGAGGCTGTGCAGTCTGTCGGCTGCAAATGTTGTGCCTTGGAATGGGGAATGTTCCACTCCAAGGTTTCTGGGAGCAGTGGGACTGGGCTGGTTTATACTGTTGAGGAAACAGGATGGCCCAGGGGGCAGGGTGTGCCCGTGCTGCCCACACAGCAGTATTTATAGTGGGGGAGTGCAAGGAGTGCACGAATGGGGCAGTGCTTTCTGTGGCTGGAGCAGGTGAGTTTGTCTCTGATGTCACATGGGCTGGTCCTGCAGGAGGACACACGGAATTAAAGGCTCATGGAATCAGTGAGGTTGGAAAAGACCTCCAAGGTCACCAAGTCCAACCTGTGCCTGATCCCCAACTGAGCACTGAGTGCCACCTCCAGTCCTTCCTTGGACACCTCCAGGGATGGGGGCTCCACCACCCCCCTGGGCAGCCCCTTCCAGTGTTTAACAACCCTTTCCATGAAGAAATTCCTCCTGATGTCCAACCTGACCCTCCCCTGGCACAGCTTGAGGCCGTTTCCTCTCGTCCTGTCAACTCAGCACCTGATCATTTTGGAGTCAGGTGAGACCTTTGAATCAGGAGGGAAAGCAGTTGACTCTCCTGGCATTTAAATTGGAAGTTGCATTAGTTTTCCTAGGAATTAGAGCACTGGGTCACCTGCTCCCATCCAGCTCTATCAGAACTCTCGAGGGAAAACCAGTCTCTTCCTGGAAGTGATGGAGGAGCACTGGGCATCATCCATCACTCTGGCCTCTGACAGGGATAAGAACAAGCTCTGCTGATCCCTTGATAGCACCTGTGAGAAATGAAAGGCAATTTGCTGTCTTGGAAGGATTTTCTTATTGTGTCACAGACCCCCACAGCTCTTTTGGTCTCAACTCCACAGCCTGGAGACTCAACTCAGCCCAACCTCCCCAAGAGTCAGCTCGCACTGACCAAGCACTTGGCTCCTTGGAAACATTGTTCCGTGCCTGACAGGCTCTCAGGGGAAATGGGATGACAAGAAATGGGAATCCAGGGACTCTGCCTGAATGGGAGAGTGGTGGTTCTGGCTCTGGTGTCCTTCAGCAGCCCCAGTCAAAGGCACGAGCATGGTGAGGTCACTTCATGATCTCTTGGTACACTCAGCTTTGTTCCAAGAAGAGTTTTGAGGAATTGGCATCCAAAGGAGGCAGGGAGGAGGGAATGCTCCCTTTGTTCCCTTTAGACCTAGACCACAGCCAGTGTCCTCCTGCTGACACAGGCAGGTTTGCATCACCCCTTTAATGCAGCATTACAAACCGTCCTGGAAGGGCTGTTGGAGAGTTGCTTTGGCCAAGAAAACATTTGTGTTTGCTTTCAGCGCTCCTGAGGGAGAGAGAGTGGTTTTATGGGTTGTCATGTTTCCATATGGTTTCCTTATTTCCTGCCTAGGCCAAAGCTGCTCCTATTTTGCAACATTCCCAAAGCACTAAAGCTTCCTGAAGCTGTTCAAAACTTCCTGCCCTCCCTTGTCTCTCTCAGGTCTTCTTGGGAGCCTTCTTTGGCACTGCTACTTCATCAGGGCATCAGCTTTAGCAAGCTCAGCTCACTGCTGGGGGTGGGGGAGTTCAGGACCAGCTGCAGAAATGCAGCACGAGGGATGCTGGAAAGGTTGAAGAACTGGAAAGTGGCTCTGGAAACTAAACCTGCAGAGTCACAAACCCTCATTGCCAATCCAGCTTTGGCCTGGATGAATTCTGTGACCACGTCCCTTGAGTCTGGTTTGGTTGTTTCTCACCTTTTTGACTTCTTAGGCTGAGAACGAGTCACTGGTGATTAGTGGAGGAGTTCACCAGGCCCTGTAAATGGGGCTGAAGAAAGGGTTGTGTGTTTAGTTTCTTAAAATCAGATGTCTGCAGAGTTGGGAGGGACCTTAAAGATCACCCCATTCCACCCCCTGCCATGGGCAGGGACACCTTCCACCAGCCCAGGCTGCTCCAAGCCCCGTCCAACCTGACACTTCCAGGGATTCAGGGGCAGCCACAGCTTCTCTGGGCAACCTGTACCAGGGCCTCCCCACCCTCCCAGGGAAGGATTTCTTCCATATATCCAATCTGAATTTCCCCTCTTGCAGTCTGAACTCATTGCTCCTTGTCCTGTCACTGCAGTTATCATGGAATGGAATCATAGACTATTAAGGGGTTGGAATGGACCTTAAAGGCCATCAGATCTCAACCTCCCCTGCCATGGGCTGGAACATCTTCCACTAGACCAGGCTGCTCAAGGGCTTATCCAACCTGGCCTTGAACAATTCCAGGGATGGGGCAGCCACAGCTTCTCTGGGCAACCTGTGCCAGGGCCTCCCCACCCTCACAGGGAAGGATTTCTTCCCTATGTCTAATCTAAATTTCCTCTCTTTCAGTTTGTACCCATCCCTCCCTGTCACCTCACCACAGTTCTGATGAGAATCCTTCTGTGGCTTCCCTGTAGGCCCTTGTGCTGGAGCTGTGTCCTGCCTGGCAAGGGCTGCAGGGCAGGGGGGATACACACCCACAGCAGGACTCAGGCTGTGTGCTGAGTGTCTCAGGCTTTGCTTCAACTGAAGCAGAAGAAAAAAAAATAATTAAAAAAAAAAAGTAATAAAAAAAGCCTCATATCCCATCCCTGGTTGATGTCATGAGCTAAATTTGTAACCTCACGAGTTTTTAAAAATGAAACTCCTCTCTTTAACCCCCAGCCTGGGGTCACCCTGTTCTCCTCTCTCTACTCACCCTGAGGTCTCAGCTCAGCGCTTCCACTGCCTTGCTGGGCTGCTCTCCTGGCTGGGACATCCCACTTCTGCATTTCACCCTGTGGCCCAAAATTTGGCTCCTGCTGATGCAGGACTTCCCTGGGGTGCCCTGACTTGGTGTGACACCCATCAGTACCTGAGGGAATCTGCCAGACTCACTTGGCAAGTCCCCTGCTGAAAGCAACCTGAGAGATGTGCTCTGATCTTCAGGCACTATAAATTCACCCTCCTGCTGGCATGGATGAGATAAGACGAGGATTAGAGTAAATAACAAAAAAACCCCAAACTTCCCAGCCTTCCCCCAAGGTCTTGTTACCTACAGGAATCATTCCATGGAAACATCTCAGGGAAAAAAAAAAAAAAAAACAACAAAACAACACCTCACCAGGACTAATGGAATGATGGAATGAGCATCACATCCTTTGCAAGCCAAAGGTTTGGTAAATGGAACACCAGCCAAGGGGTTTATTTATGGTCGTGCCGAGGCTTCAGCTCCTTCTTCCAGCCTTCAAACGATCCCGGGAGGAGGCAGGAGATGAATGTGGTGGTGACACTCGGTGGTCCCTGCAGGTTAGGAGCCTGTGGGAGGTGTTATTTCATAAAGGTCAAAGCAGATGTTCATTTTATTGCTCCAAAAAGTGGAGCAATTTTATTTCTCCCAATTCGCAGCCAGTGTCAATAATTTGCTGTGGTTGGAATCAATCAATTGTCGTGTTTTGCAAGTTTTGGCTTCGTTTGCCTCATTTTTTTTTTTTTTGCCCAAAAAAACTCACCCTGCAGTACAGCTACAGTTGTGAGGTGATATGCTGATTTATGCAAAGCAAGCAGAAAGGAAAACCAGGTTATTTTGTGGGTGATTTTCACTTCTGCCAATTCACCTTTCCAAAGTTTTCTCTGCTTTTTATTTTTTTTTTTCCCCTTTTTTCATGACCTAAAAGCTATTCTGGGGGAAACCACCTCGTAAAATTCAGAAGTTTCGGTGGGTTTTTAATTTAGTTATTTATTTATTTGCTCAGAGCTTTCCCAATTCTTTGTCATTTTTTTTTTTCATTTCATTTTTCCTACTTTCAAGGCTCTCGGTTGCGAGTTTTGTCCTCTGACAAATAGTCTGAGTCATTTTCTGGCTTCTTGTCAGTGGCAAAAGTGTGTGCAAAGCCAACAAATATCTCCTCCTCCTTTGCCTTCGAGGGTTGTAGTTCTTGTTCCTTGTCATTTTGGTGTGGTACCAAAATAAAAGCTCCTTTTGAGGGCACTAAATTCACTGTAATTATGGATTTTTAATTCCCCTTGGCATTTAAGGTGCTTCTGTGCAGTGGTTTGAAAATGTTTATTAAAAGAAAGGCATTAAGTGGGGTTCAGGATCTAGTGGTGAACTGTAGGTTGAATAAAACCTTTTCACTTCAAACAATAATCCTAAAGAGACATTGTGATACACTGGATTGGGTATTTTTAATGGGAATTGGGTGCTTTTAATGGGAGCTTTATATTTTAGAGCAAAGCCTCATCTGAAGACAGGGAAATATCTGTAGGGAAGGCGTTTTGAGGCATCAACCTGGGAGAGAAAATATATTTCTCTCAGAAATCACAGAAGTTTCTGTTTCACCTTTTTCCAGGAAAAAAAAAAAATTCTTGGGTGTCTTTACTCAGTGAACTTCTATATTTTTAGTTTTCATCCCACTTTAAAGTAAAGAAAAACCAACCCAAATGTCAGAGGCTGCCTTGGGCTGTAAGTTCTCTTTTCGACCGTGGTAGATCAGGACTTCAAGGCCACAAATCTCTCAGAGTTCTCATCATCAAACTTGCTCAGGGAAAAACCTTTTTTTTTTTTTTTTTTTTTTTGTAAGAAATCAACCTTTTATTGCCTCCTTGCTTAAATAGCTTTGTATGTTTGAAGGTTAAAGGTTTCAAAAGCTGGGAGGGTTTTTACCCGAGGAGTAAACACAGAGAGACGGAATTAGATTTTTTTTTTTTCTCTCCTGTATTTTTCAAAGGTGGGTTTGAAAGAAGACAAGTAAATGCTGGAAGCTCCAGCTGGAGATTGCAGAGGACTTTTGGAGGTAGGGAAGGGTGTAGGATTCCTGAACTCCAGCACAGAGAGGTTTTCAGTGTCTGTTCTTGAACATCACATTTCCCCAAGCCTCAGACTCCGAAATGTCAGGTTTGAACGAAACCAGCCCCAAACCAGAGCGTGTCAGGGAGATTCAGAGGTAAATTCCTGGGGGACAAAGCTGTTCTGGAACCCTGGCTGTGGAATCCACCAGGATCCAGCTCTTTCTGCCACCAGGGGTGGGGAAAGCAGGATCCAGCAGCTGCTGCTCAGCAGGCGAGGTGCTCACCCTGCTCGGGTGAGGGGCTTGTGATCCCAACATCCTGCCCCCACACAGCTTTCCAGAGCCTTCAGGTGACAAGAAACCTCAGGATTTGGGCTTCCCAGCTGTTGTGCAGTTCAGTGGCCTGAGGAGAGGGGTCCCAGGTGACTGGCTGTGTTTGGGGAGCGATGTGACAATAAAAGGTGCCAGTCTCGAAGAACCGAAAGGAGAAACCCCAACCAGACCCCCCAAATAAACACACCAAGGTGAAAATCACAGTTTGCTCAGGGACACTGGGCTTGAAGGAGAAGCTTGAACTCAGATTCGACTTTTGGGTTTGTTTCATGTCTGTTCTGTGGAGCAGAAGCCGCTTTAATCTCTGCTCCAGCTCCCAGCTCCTGCCCACGGGTGCCCCAGTCCTTCCCTCCCACCCATCCCAGGTGTGTCCCTGCTCTTCTCAACCTCATCTCTCCTCCTCTGCCATGCTCAGCACATCCCTTTTGCACGTCTTGACTCCAGTTTTAACGAGCAAGTCCTAAATTTTGCTTTAGGGAAGGGAAAGTGTTTGAAAGGACACACTGGAGTCCTCAGTGAGAGCTTCTGGTGATGCCAACAGTGTTCAGTCCTTGGGGTCACTGCAGGGACTGTCTGTCTGTCTGTCTGTCTGTCTGGGCAGAGGGGATGGACAGACTAAGCCCCAAAGTTTTCATGTCCTTGGGGTTTTTTTGAGTGTTTATTTAGTGGCTGAGTTAAAACTCAAACATCCCAGGGGTGCATGTCCGGAAATATTTTATCCTTTAAAAAAACACATTTGAGGACAAAATTGATAGGAAGGAGCTGCTCAAGGAGAGACCTTATGTAACAAGAGAAGGCTTCAGGGTGACCTTGTTGTGGCATTTCAGTGTTTAAAGGGGGGTTGTAAAAAGGATGGGGACAGACTTTTTAGCAGGGCCAGTTGGGAGAGGACAAGGGGTGATGGTTTTAAACTTTTAAACTAAATCATGAATTATTTAAATGAGATATAAGAAGTTTTTTATGATGAGGGGGATGAGGCCCTGGCACAGGTTGCCCAGAGAAGCTGTGGCTGCCCCATCCCTGGAACTGTCCAAAGCCAGGTTGGAGCAACCTGGGCTAGTGGAAGATGTCCCTGCCCATGGCAGGGGGGAAGAACAAGATGATTTTTAAGGACCCTTCCAACCCAAATCACTCTTTGATCTTATGATTTTAGGTTTACCTTTCCCCAAGAACGAGAGCTCCTGACTTCAAGGGATGAACTATTTTTGGCCGAAGCCAAAAGTAGCATCAGGATCCTTAAATATTCAAGCAGACAGTGTTTATCCTTGGATATTTCCACTGTGTTCCCAATGGGTCTCATGTGATGATCTTTAAGGTCCCTTTAACCCAAACCATTCCAAGATTCTATGAACCTGTGTGTGTGAACACTTGGACAGTTTAGGTTAAACCAAAAGGGAAATGGGAATCCTCCCCATATCCTCATGCCTCTTACATCCTGACCAGTGCCCTCTTGGACCAGTCACTTCCCTGCCAGCTTTTGCATGTCATTTTTGCTCTGGAGGCTCAGCAATGTTCTCCTCAGAGCAGTGGCCAGGGGATGGACCTTCTCTGTCGGTGCATTTTGCATCTCCCCCAGCCTCAGGGCAGATGCACAAGTGCAGGTTTCCATCTCAAGGTCAGCTGTGCTGTCATGCACTCATCCCTCCTGCACTCCCCCGGGCTTTACTCACTGCACTGGACACTCTGTTGCAAATTGTGCCAAAAATAGAGCTCCAGCCCGACATCCCAAACTCCCCAAGGAACGGCAGCCTTGACATCACGCTGAAAACGGGCGGGATTTGTAGCTTTGTCAGATGTTATTCAGGTGGTTTCTATTTAAAGGGAGATTGGGCAAGTGGAAGATCAGCAAGGAAAAAATTAATTTGGATGTTTAATCCTGAAGCTTCCTATAAAAAATAATAACTCACTTGGAAAATTCAGAGCACAGTCTGTATAAAGCTCCCAGGAGACAGGAGATGAGTCTGTCCTGCCACAAGTCTCAGCCCTAAAGTCAGGCTCCTCTGTCATGATTTTCCCTCTCCCCTCCCTGACGGTGCTTGGAGAAGGCAAATGTTTCCTCTGGTTATGGGGTTTATCACAGAACCACAGAATGGTTTGGGTTGGAGGGGACCTCAAAGATCATCTCATTCCAACCCCTTTTATGAGCAAGAGCTGCTAAACACAGATTTTGCTGTTTGTTTGGCAGGCTGCAGGAGTTGGGGTGCTGACTCATCTCCTCTCACACATCTCTTGGATGCACAAGTTGCTGAACCTTCCCTCCCCTCAAAAGACTGACAGGAGTTGACCTCCTGCCACATGACAGCATTTCCTGCCCCATAAGCTGCATCTAATTAGTGGGTCCAAGGGTGTAACCCAGTCACACCTTGAGATCATTCCCAGTTGAGTCCAGCTGGGAATAAACACTTCTATCTAATCAAAACCACCGTGCTTTCCTCGGATGGGGCTGTGGATGCTCAGGACAAACAGCTGCTCCACCTGCAGTTTGCGTTTCCCATGAGGAGCTGTGGGATGACACGAACTCATCTGCTCCAGGGGGAAACCCACACTGACCCCAGGGGATGGCACGAGGGCTGGGAGGGGATTTGGGGTTCTCTGCGTGGTGCCCACGTGTGTCTGCAGGCTCTGGCAGCATCGTGGGTGGATGTCCCAAGAGATGAGGCAAACTGGGATGCTCCACCAGCACCTGCCCTTTGCTTTCGGGAAAATCCCAGAGGGAAACACGCAGGCTGAGCGGGGCTGGGGGACAGCAGGGCCACCACCCAGGCACCAAAAACTGCTGCCACCTGCACTGCATTTGCCCCTCTTTGCTCTCACCCAGCTCACATCACCACTCACCCACAGCAAAGCAAAGCAGACCCCAGGCAGGGTCCTGGGCCACTCCAAGGGGCCATTTCTCCTTTCAGGATGGACACTGCCAGCAGGCAAAGCTTCAAAGGCTAAAGCTCAGTGTCTTGATTCCATAACTAATGGCTTGAGGCCCATCTTCTGGGAGGCTGAGCCCAATA
>NW_016690340.1:1426232-1427861 GCF_001604755.1 Lepidothrix coronata | reverse complement strand
ATGATCCTCTGGGGCACAGGGTGTGACCCTTGGGGATGAGCCTGTGCAGGGCTGAGGGTTGGACTCGATGATCCTTGTGGGTCCCTTCCAACCGAGCACAGTCTGTGATTCTGTGACTCTGTGACTGTGATTCTGTGCTGTGGGCAGTGGGAGCAGCAGAGCAGGGTGACAGCAGAGCAGGGTGACAGCAGAGCAGGGTGGCAGCAGTGTCCTCCCTTCACTCAGCCTGTGTAGGAGGGGGAATTCCACACCAGCCACACCGGGCACTCTCACCGTGCCCTGACCAACAACCCCCCAGGGTGTCGGGCGACAGGGAAGTGGGGGACAAGTGGGGGACCTTGGAAGACCTCCCTGGTTCCCTTTTCTTTCCCCACCACAAATTTCCTCTGTGACTCCAGCGAGTCATTTAATGTCCCCACGGTTCCCCGTTTGCAAAAGCGGACTTTCCCAATCCACTAATAAATCCACTAATGAGCCTTGAAGGCTGAGTGAGTCTGGTTAAATCAGTGCCTCCCCCGGGGTAAACAGACAGCAAAGGTCCTGCTTTTCTGGGAATACATCAGTTATTTCTAAGAAAACAAGTAATATTTGGTGTGGCTGCATGGCAGCACACAGTGGCGTTTGGAAGTTGTCCTCGATAACTAATTCCATTTGTCACGGAGCAGACACTGGAATTTGGCTGTGTTAGAGGCTGTGCTGCTTTAGGTCCTTGAACACCTAAAATGAAGGCTGCAAAGGCAGAGAAAACAAGGAGCAAATGACAGTGTTCTCCAAAGTGAGCAGTAAATATTCCTGCTGAGAGCACGGGGGTCACTTGTGCAGGGAGGGACTTTTGCCACCCGTGGATGGGGATCAGGGCACCATTTCCAAGGAGGGTGCAGAGGTCTCCTGGCAGGCTCTTCTTCATCACACCCAAATCAGAACAAATATGCAGGCAGAGAAGCAATTAAGGGAGTGGGAACCTGATGTGGCTTGGATGTTGGGCTCGTGCAGCAGGAGAGAGGGATCCTGGATCAAGGCTCTGCTGAAGTGTTTGCTGGGGTTTAGTATTTTCCTGAAGAGGAGGGTGCACAACAGAGGGATGGTTGAGCTGGGGAAGTCCTTCCAGGGCAGTGACACTTCCCAGTGGGCTCACAGGGGGTGACACCTGCTGTGATTAAGAAGGTGTTAATGAGAGATAATTAATCCACGAGCCTGCCTTGCTCTGTCCCTGGGGGTGCAATGGAGAGGAATATGTAGGGGGGAGAGGGAAGGGAGGGTGGTGTTGGGGGTGGGTTGTTTCAGGCCAGGAGGGGGGTCTGCAGGAGGTGCTTTGGTGGGTAGTGGGGCTCAGGTGTGTGGATGTGCTGATCCTGAAGGTATGGAGGGGAACTGAGACATAACACCTCTGCTCTGGAGTCGGGCTGGGAGAGCTGGGGGGGTTCACCTGGAGAGGAGAAGGCTCTGGGGAGACCTGAGAGCCCCTTCCAATGCCCAAAGGGGCTCCAGGAGAGCTGGAGAGGGACTTGGGACAGGGGATGGAGTGATGGGAATGGGGTTCATGCTGGCAGAGGGTAGGTTGAGGTTAGATATTGGGAAGAAATCCTTCCCTGTGAGGGTGGGGAGGCCCTGACACAGGTTGCCCAGAGA
>NW_016690340.1:1414465-1423739 GCF_001604755.1 Lepidothrix coronata | reverse complement strand
ATTTATGGAATCAAGACACTGGGCTTTAGCCTTTGAAGCTTTGCCTGCTGGCAATGTCCATCCTGAAAGGAGAAATGGCCCCTTGGAGTGGCCCAGGACCCTGCCTGGGGTCTGCTTTGCTTTGCTGTGGGTGAGTGGTGATGTGAGCTGGGTGAGAGCAAAGAGGGGCAAATGCAGTGCAGGTGGCAGCAGTTTTTGGTGCCTGGGTGGTGGCCCTGCTGTCCCCCAGCCCCGCTCAGCCTGCGTGTTTCCCTCTGGGATTTTCCCGAAAGCAAAGGGCAGGTGCTGGTGGAGCATCCCAGTTTGCCTCATCTCTTGGGACATCCACCCACGATGCTGTAAGACTTCTCTGGGAAGAAATGGCATGAAAATTCTCTGTTGCAAGTGTGACAGCACTCTGCTTTACCCAACAGTGGGTAAATAGTAGGGCTTTGCTCAGCTATATCTTGGGATCCTGGCATGAGAATAAATTAAGTAAAACCTCTAAAGAACTGTGGTGACATTGCTGCAATTACAACCCCAAAGCATGACCCTGTGGTGCCCCACTGAGGCAAGAAAATCCTCCCAGAGCAAGCTATGCTTGCCAAAAAAAATTGGTTTGTGGTTACACACGTGGCTCTGAATGGGTGCAGAAATGCCTGCTTGAAACTGGGGCTGTAATTTGGGATCTGAGGGAAGAAATAACAGATTCACCACAGCAGGCTCAACAGAGCCTGCCTAATGAATGACTTTGAAGTCTAGTTTATGACTGTAGAGGGTCAGTAATCACAGAGTCATTAAGGATGGAAAAGACCTCAAAGATCATCGAGTCCCCTCTATGCCTGGTGCCCACCTTGTCCCTTAGCCCAGAGCACTGAGTGCCCCATCCTGTCATTCCATGGACACCTTCAGGGGTGGGGACCCCACCACCTCCCTGGGCAGCTCCTTCTAAGCCCTTTCAGTGAAGAAACTCCTCCTGATGTCCAACCTTACCCTCCCCTGGCACAGCTGGAGGCCGTTCCCTCTCCTCCTGTCCCTTGTTCCCTGGGAGCAGAACCCGACCCCCCCTGTCTTCCCCCTCCTGTCAGGGAGTTGTAGAAAGCAAGAAGGTCCCCCCTGAGCCTCCTTTTCTCCAGGCTGAGCCCCCCCAGCTCCCTAAGCTACTCTAGCCCCTTCCCCAGCTCCGTTCCCTTCCCTGAACACGCTCCAGCCCCTCAAGGTCTCTCTTCCATGAGGGGCCCAGAACTGGGCACAGCTCTCAAGGTGCCTCCCCAGTGCCCAGTAAAAGGGACAATCTCTTTGATGGTCCAGCTCCCCACACTATTCTTGACACAGACCAGGATGCCATTTGCCTTCTTGGCCACTGGTGTGACACAGAGGGGATCAGTGCTGTGCTTTTAGTTTATGTGGGAATTGGCTGCAGCCCATGGCTGAAGGGAAGGTCCTTTCCAATGCTCCTTCCCTGCCCTTCTCTGTTAAAGAAGCATAAAGGGAAGAGCTCTGAAGGTAAATTAATGGGGTGCCACCATGTGTAAGGCAGTGGTAGCAGAGCCCTGGGGACTGTCTGGTTTCAGTGGACCTAGAGATTTGCACTCAGATACTGGAATTTTCCACGTGCCATAGTATCTTCCCTCCCCTCTCACCAGCCCATTCGGTAGCAGAGAGGAACAGTCCCACTGCTATGGCAAAAAGTTGTTTCATAGCTCCTTGTCTTTGTTCCAGAGGTTCCCTGATTTCCACACAGATGTTCCACTTCCTTTCCTTCCAGAAGTGAAGTCACCCTGCTGGAGGGCTGGGCCATGGGCAGCTCTTGCTGCTCTCACCACCCCTTTGGAAGGATGGCATTTTTCATCCCGTGCCTTGGGGACGGGAGAAGGGAAGTGCAGCGAGCAAACATCTATTTTGTGTGATTTCCCAGCCCTGGCAGCTCTGGATGATCTCCTCCACTCGGGTCTCTTCCTGCAGGAATGTGCCTCGTGTCTGCAGGGGGATGTTGGTGTGTCCTCAAAGGTCAGGGAGATGTTGGTGTGTCCTTCGTCATCCACTGGCTGGAGCATCCACAGGGAATGCTGAACCTCTTCCCTTCTGCAGTTTGGGACAGTGCCCTCACAGTTAATGAAGGAGTTTAATCCCACCAAATCAGGCAGGAGGAGGAGGGGGATGCTCTGCTGCCGTGAGGGCTGGGGCAGGAGCCAACGTCAGGCTCTGCTTCTGAAAATGCTGAGCTGACCTTTCGGGGAGCTACAAAGAGATTCCCACCCAAACAGGGAAACGAGGGTCAGGCTGTGATTCCTGGTTCTGGGATCCCTGGAACGAACTGGGAAAGGGAGATGGCCCTGACAGAGAGTCGACCCATCGCTGTTAGAGTCTAGAAAAATCCAGACTAGCACCCAAATTCCAGGCTGCAGGTTGGAGCCACCTCTGCACCTTTAGGGGACACCCCAGAACATAATTAATTACTGTAGAAAACAATTAATTTTTCCTTTTGTTATTTTTATTTTTTTTTTACAGAAATACCAATTTATGGGGCCGGTCAGATGGATCCTATTGTGAGAATTAGCAGTTTAGTTAATCCCCATAAAGTCCTATTTTCTGAAACATAAACTCTGTTCTGCTCCCGTGTTCTGAAATTCTAGAGAAATCTCAAAATATATCTTCTTATTGTTGAGCAGAAAGTAGTTAAGTTGGAGTTTTTCATTTGAAAACTGGGTGTTTATCTTCAGGATACACTGATTTCTATATTTTTTTTTTGGAGGGGCAGAGTTAGGCACCCTTAAAAATGAAGATGAGATTGAGTTAGGTCTTGAGGAGAAAAATGTAATCTGTGGAATTGAAGATTACAGTCCCAGTAGTCAATCATTTACCACTGGAGCAAAATTCTCTGAAGCCCTTAAAGGCTCATGAAAACATCTGCACCTTGTCCTCAGCTGAAGAGGGTTTAATTTCACAGTTCTCTAAAAGTTAGGATTAATAATTTTCTGTGTGTGTTCAGAATAAAATTAATATATATTATTAATATATAATATCCTGAAATTAGTATATGACATTATGATTTAATATATAGATATATCAATATATAACATGAATGTAATATATTACTCTATACTAAATTTATAATAAATATATTATTATATTAATAGAACAATATAATTTTAATAAAATTATAGAAAATAAAACATATATACATAATATGTTATGAAAATATATAAAAATATATAAAAATATGTAAATTATATACCCCCCCTACACATTTGAGCAAACACAATATATTTTGCCATGGGTAAATGTCTGCCCTTCTTGGTTGTAAGTATTGAGCACTTAGTGGGTGTTTATTAGAATAAAGAATCACTCAGGGATAAACACGAATAAAAATAATTTTATTTGTTTTTTGCTTTAAGACACAAAGTCCATTTTAAAGAGCTACCTATAAACTTCATTTCTAAAAGAAATAGCATCAAGTATAATAGTTCTAAACTTTATACCACGAATTTTACCATTTCTAGTCCATAAAATCAGGACATCTCTGTGTACAGTACCAATAAATAAGCAGCAAACATTTTCAGTGCCTCTTTTGACGTTTTAATATAAAACTCTACGATGAATGGAAGAACACCTCTAGATCTGTGCAAGGAGGAGAGCAGCTGGAAAGCTCTTTTAGGTCATAATTCAGAAAAAAACCCCAAACACTGGTGACTTCTGCTGCTCAATAAAGCAGG
This sequence comes from Lepidothrix coronata, assembly GCF_001604755.1. NCBI lineage: Eukaryota > Metazoa > Chordata > Aves > Passeriformes > Pipridae > Lepidothrix > Lepidothrix coronata. The sequence continues at coordinate 1,420,044 of NW_016690340.1, read as the reverse complement.
TTCTAATCTCTCAGGTGATGCCTTTCAGGCTGTTCCAAAGGATTTGGCAATAATATTTGGAAGGCAACATGGATTTGGAAGTGTCACTGCAAAGTTCACACTTTGGAGGAGAATCGTGCCCAGTGCTGGCAGCAGATCCCAAAAAGAAATGGAGCAGGGGAGCTCTGATTCCCTTGGAGAACCTGCCTGGCAGGTGTTGGGTGGGTTAGGAAAGACATCCCTCACTCAGCTGCCTGTCCAGGAGAGGGGATTTTTATGGCATTGGAGCTTCCTGGGAGGGCTGATCCCTTCCAGCTCATCTCAGCTTATCCCTGGGGACAAGGTCTCCGTGCCCTGCCAGAGTGAACCCAGAGCTCTTCCCAAAAGCTGGATGTTGAACTGGGCAAAAGGGGCAGAGCTGAGGAGGATCAGATCCAGCTGGGGTTGGGCATCGTGGCCTGGAGTGTCCAGCTCTCGTGTCCTGCCCTGGAGGATGAATTTTGTGGAGTAACAGCTTTAGAGGGTGAGGGTGAAGTTCACCCTTCCCTCAAGACTCAGGGGTGTATTTGTGGATCCAACCCCACCCACCTGAGAGTGTTGGTGCAGTGGAATTATCACTTTTGCCAAGAGCTTCTATTCCCTTCCTTGCATTTAAGCTGAAAAAACACTTTATACATCCCTCTGCAGCCCTGGGAGAGAAGCACCTCCAGAATTCCCACCTTCCCTAGGATGTGCAGCCTTTAGAAATGTTCCTCCCTTCCCCACCAATGCCAGAGAGGGGGCCTAGAAAATTACTGAGAGTGGAGCCCTTCTAGTTCAGGTTTTAATTTAATTTAATTTAAGATTAAAGGAAGCCAAAGTGCAGCACAACACTCATGTACCACTGTACTTAGACCACAAAGAAGGGGCCATCTCAAGTTATTACCTTAAATGTGCAAAGCACGGAGGAGAATGGCAGTAAAATGGAATTCTGCTTAGCTCAAGTTAAAATAGGAAATAATAATAATAATAATAAAATTGTAATTTGCTTTTGCTGTTCTTTTAAGCATGAGGTGGGTATTAGAGTTCAAAAAATACAACAAGAAATAACATATTTTTGGTGTCACGGGGGAACTCAGTCTGATTCCCGCTGTCTAATTAACTCTGGGCTGATCTACAGAGGCTATTATTAAAACCACTCTGGGATTTGCAAGTGAATGGAAAACGAGGGTAAACAAATGTCCTCCATCAGGATATTTAAATGAAAACCTTCCTTGAGCCAGAGCACGGAGCCCTTAACCAGAAACCTTCTGCAGCAATTTAGATCTGATGCTCTGAGCTCGAGCCAGGAAAGCAAAATCAATTTGGGAAATAAAAAGTAATATGCCCAGTGGGAGAATGATTCCCAGTTCTGTTCATGGAAAGAAAGGAATTTGCCTGGTTGGCAGCAGAGGAATTGCAGATAACAGCACCCAGGATAAAGGAATGCATGTCCAGGGGATCCTGAAAGGGTAAGGACAGCAAAGCTCGAGCTGGAACAGGTCTGAGGGTGCCTTCAAATAAGATTTGACTAGTTGGGTTGTGCCTGCCAGCCAGGGGCTGAGCAATTGGGAATTCCCAGTTCAATTCCCAAGCTGCCAAGGTGTTTTGTGTGTGATAGGAGATGGGACAAACCCAGTTTTTTGGCCAGAGGGTGGAACTGTACTTCCTGTCTCCTGTCTCTCTTGGGTCCCCAACTCCATGGGCTGAGAGTGCAGCCACAATGGTTTCTGCTGTTCCCCAGGAATTGCTTTCCTTCCAAATAGACTAAAAAATACCAAAAAGAAAGAACCAGCTGCTCCCTGAGCTACAGAGTGGGACTGAGAAAGAGAACCTGCTCGGGCTTTAGGTTTTTGCCTTCTGAAATGCAAGTGTCTCTATATTCCCAGGGGAAAGCCTGAACCCGAGTTCACTCTGATGAGGGACCTCTAACAGCATAAAATAAGGATTATTCACACAATAACCCACAAAAACCCAGGTTTCTTGTACATCAGCATCACCCAGCTCCATTACTTGGTTCGTGTTTTTGGAAGGGGACCAGGATCAACAGTTGTCACATTAGTTAAGCTGCATTTTTATTTTATCATAAAACTTCGGAAAAAAAAAAAAAAGAAGCTTAGTCAGTTTTTCTGGTCAATACATATCAGTGCTGAGGCACAAGACAATAGACAACCATTCTATAAAATCCTTTACAGTAGCAAAATGCTATACTGGTGTGTAACACCCACATCTGGGCAAAGATCCTTGATAGTTTCTGATTCTTCTAAAGAATGAATTCTCTCCTCATTTCTCATCCGAAATGATGGGCTGCTCAGGAGATAAATAAACCAAAGCACAGCGTGGTCAGTTATGACATGGAGAGGGGAAAAATGAGATTCCTTCCAAACTCTGAAATATCCCCGTGGAAAATGTCAGGTGAATTCCCTTGATCCAGTTCTTTGGTTTGTAGGGAAGTGCCCCCTTTGCACTGGGGAATGCTCATCACATCCACAGCCCTGTGACATCCCAAATCATCCCAGCAGCATCCTTTTGGTCCTTTGGGTTGTGTTTTTACACCTCCAGCCCCTGATCCTGCCAACATTCCTGTGCTGGATGCTCCATGCAAGGGCTCCCTGATTCAGGAGGGTTCCTCCTGTCGTGATGGAATCGATGGAATTAAAACATTCCACCCACTTTTGATTTGAGGAATGTAGATTTTACTCCTCCCATACACCAAATGGGAAAACTGAGCTCCTTTTTCCCCTTTGGGTTCTCCCATTTCCCTTTGGATTCTCCCTTTTCCCTTTGGATTCTCCCTTTTCCCTTTGGATTCTCCCTTTTCCCTTTAGCCACGTGCTCAGGGACTGAACACAGCACAGGTTTATGTTGGTAGGATTGCAGCTGCATTCCCTAGAGCTTGAATAAAATTTACTTTGGAGAGAAAGTTAATGCTTATTTACCAATACTTAGTTTTTAAGGGGAAAGGAAGTGGGAGGTAAGTGAATTTTTTATGAATTTGGGTTGTGTTTAGTGTTAGTTTTTCGGGGATGAAAGAGATTGGGAAAGAAGACAATTCGTAAGATCTGAAATATTTTGAGCAGAGAGAAAAAAATGGTTTGAGCAGTTGTTAAAAAATAATAATAATAATAATCATCTGATATTTCTTCTTTCAAGGGTTTTGTTCTGAAAAGTGCTTTCATTTTTTTTTGCTAAGAAATGGAAGGGTCAAACCCTGAAATCACACATTTTACCTCCTTTAGCCCGAGCTGCCTATTTCACCCTTTTTCTCCAGCTTCAGTTTTTTTTCTCATAATGGTTTTAGTTTCAAAACCACCCAAAACAAATCACGTGGTCACTTTGACCCCAGATTTCAAGGTCACTGGTTCCCATGACCAGATTTCATCAGCTTCTCCCTAACTTGAAAAAGCTGATGCAGAGACATTTCACACCTCCAGAAATGCTTTACATTAAACAACATTTTCTAATCCAATAAACACAAATTTCTGAGAACACTTGTGTCCTTATTTGGATTTTAAAAAAAACCCAAAACCAACTGAAAATCCACAGTTTGGGTTCAGTCTGTTGGAGATATTTCACTTTTAGATTGGCCTTTGTCTTATTTAAGTGATTTTTACTCTGACTTCGTGCCATTGATTTCTGTGGAGGAATATCTGGATCAGAATCAGCCCCTGAATACTTATTATATTTGATGCTGTTCCAGAAACATTATTAGCAATGAGAAGAGGGGAAAAGAGAGAAAATTTCCATTGGGGGAGATGTGGGGATTAATATTCCTGCATCACTTTAAAACAAGTAATGCCAGATATGTTATTTTATGCCATATAAATTGTGCCAAATGTGCTAAAAGCTGGTGTGTGTAACAGGGTTAAACTGGACTGAAATAAAACTATTCTAATTGGACTAAAATAAATATTTCTGGGCCATGGGCAGTGAACTGAGAGAGTCACACCTGTAATGGGGCTGCAACAGAAACAAATTTGCTGGTGAAGTTCATTGTTAGTGTACAGAGGGCACAAATAATGTGCTTGTGCTAAAAAAGGCTGATTATTGCAATGGGCTTGTGGAATTTCTATGGAATATACACAAATATACATCTCTGGGTATACATGTGTGCATATCCCACAGAATGCCAAGTGCTGCATCCACCACTCCTCTCCCCCAGCCCTCCCATTCCCCATCACTCAGCGCACCAGGATTAGCTGATGATGACTTTGGATACAGTTTTTATGGAATTCTGCTGTCCAAGCCTACCAGGACTGGGTTGTACCCTGAGAAAAATGCTACACCACCTCATTTATAGAAAAAAAAAAAAAGAGCTTTCTGAATTACTGTAACTAGGAATAAATAGAATTTCCACTCCAATTTTCTCCAAGCATAAACCGAACTCATCCAATATAGCACTTCACAGAAGTTTTCCTGCCTCTTTCCTGGGAACCACCTGTCCTGGACAGGCCACTTTTAAATCTTCCCTTTCTGAGATTGACCACACTGTTTTGTGTGCTCTGCAAGAGCTGCAGATGTTGTGTTTTCGTGAGTTCAGATCCCATTTTGGGCACAGAGCCGAGGGGTGAGAAGCTCAGAAGGGTTCAACACGGGGTGTTGAGGGAACATTTCAGAGAATCTGAGATGTGGAAAGTCTTAGGGTTTGCCAGAGAATAATTTTGTAGGGATTTTTCTCCAGATTTGACCATGGGGTGGGGGGGTCTCTGAGCAGTGAGAACAGCCCTGCCGAGGAGCTGGGTGGCCAAACAGCCTTTCTGAGAAGGAACAAGGGCAGGTCAAGTGTGCTGGGCACTGGAGGGATACACAGGGAATAACTGCTCCTGTTTCAGCCTAAAAACAAGGGCTGAACAGCTGGAGGAAACCTGGGAATAAGGACTCCAAGATGGAAGTGAATCTGGCTAATAAAGGGCTAAGAGGATCCTCTGGCCAGGAGGGTTTGTGGGATCACTACCTTTACTTTCTGCCACCTGAACCTATGCTGAGATGTCGCTGGGGTGACTCTAAGAGAGAAGTTTCCTGGAGGAAATGGCATTGGGATAAGGAGGTGTCCACACAGGACAGGGCCAAGCAGGCAGGAAGGTGCCTGTGGGAGAAAGGAAATGAAGGAGAAGTCGAAGAAAGGACGGGAAACCAAACTGTGGTGAGGTTTGGATGCAGGGACGTTGGGAAGGTCTCCCACTGGACCCACAACGCCTCAAGGAGAATCTGGAAGCAAAACAGACACTTGTTGAGGAGAGGAGGCCAGTCAGGATGTTCTCCTGGCTGCTGGGATGTGTTCAGTGCTGACTCAGGGTGGATAAAAGAGTGCAGGACTGCGAATCTGGGATCCAGAATAGGGAAAGATGGTCCAAAAGCTTTTTTTTTTTAGATGATTTGCTGCATAAAAGACCTACTAGTTTTCACCTCAGCATGCAGGTGCTTGCACTAAGCCACGAAGAGGCAGAAATCTGGTGTTGGTTGGCTGGACCTTCCCACCTCCTGCTCTGCTCCTCTCCTCCTTTCACTCCCAGCCTTGGCTTTCCTCTCTGCTCTGTTTCAGCTGCACTGGTGGCTTTTCCTTGTCGGCTCAAACAGATCTT
>NW_016690340.1:1387053-1411168 GCF_001604755.1 Lepidothrix coronata | reverse complement strand
TGTGCTGGCAGAGTGCCCACAATGATCCCCACAATGTGTCACCAAGCTCTGACACACCTGAACTTCTCTTCCAGCCAAGTTGCTCCCTGAAGGGATTTGAGCTTCCTCATCCTCAAGCTTTTCCTCCTGAGTGCTCTCAATCAAATCTTTTCCTGTAGATTTGCCTTTGTGCCATTTGATTTTACCCGAAGCTCAGAAGACCCCGCTGTGCATCAAGAGGCCCAATTTTGAAGCAGCACATCATGTTTAAAACCATTTTTCTCTTTTGCTGGGACAAACCCCTAAGCTTGGTGTCAGCCTCAACATTCCTCCAGGCTTTTTCTCAGTCTTGTTGGCAGCTGATTACAAGCAGAGCTCTAATCCAGACCCCACCATCAGCTGATCCAAGCTGAGGATGCTCCCCAGGCTGCAGACTCTTAGGGGAACAATCAGGGAATTGCTGCCCTATTCCCTTCACCTTTTCTCCACCATTTAAATGTCTCTCACACCACAGCCAGGAGAACAAGCCTCAGCACTTGCACATTTCTCTGCAGGGAAAGAAGAGTTGTCTCTGCTCTTTACTGGCTGCCACATAAAATCGTGGTAAAACACCAATTGTTGTGGTAAAACACAGGCAGGGGAAAGGAAGAGGATAAAACCCATCAAGATCCTGCCAGGTGTTAAAATGAACCTGGAAAATTAATGATTAATGTTGAGAATGACTGAGGGAACTGATTTCCAGGAACTGAGACCTTTTTAATGAACTCGAGTTATTGTTTAAAGTTAGTTTTGATTCCATATTTGGGGAAGGGGGGTGTGTGCATGGGCAGGGAGACAAACAGAATGGAGGGAAGGGAAGGCTTTGAAGTTCCCTTGGCAATAACCATTAGGTTTATCCTGGGTGAGATGAGATTCAGGAAAGGGAATGTTCTCAGCTCCCAGGGCATCCATTCCCTCTCTTGTCTAGCAGTAAATAATCCATAAGGAGCCCAGAAGGTGCTGGGAGAGCAATTCCTTGCATATTCTCTGAGTAGCACAACAAAATAATGCCCTTTTTTTTTCCAGCCTGCCTGTCAGTGCTGCTGAAGTATCAAATCTTTCTGATCTTTCCCCAGGAGGCAAAGAACAAAGGGAGAGTGCTTCTGTGTGTGGGAACACCCACGGGGATTGTGGGAGCAAGCCAAGCTAAATTATGGAAGTATTGTAAGGACTATGATGTTTAGAACCAATGGAACTTTGCCCAGTACAGAAGGAGGGGAATAAAAGAAAGTAAAAGAGAAAGTAGTCGTGGTCTGCCTTCCTCCTCATCCACCTCTGGGTGTCAGGGACTGATCTGAGTCCTGGCAGGAGCTCAAGGAGCTTGGAGTCACTCTAAGATTTACAGGAGCTTGGGGTAATACATCAGAGAGCAACTCACAGCAGAGGAGAACTTGTTTGAGGTAGGAAGGATCAGAATATTTCCAGAAAATGTCCTGGGCTCTTTTCCATCTTGGGAATTTTTTTTTTGGGGGGGTAAATGGAGGAGAAGCTGCCTGTGAAATATTCCTGTCTGTGCAGATGATGTGTTTCAGATGTCGATGACACACAACTCCTCAGCGTTCCTTATAACTAAGAGGAGCTCAAATGAACTACACGATTTCAAAACTTTGAGAATTAGGCAAGTTTAACAGTTATAACCTCCTTTTTCAGGATAAATCTCACGCTATTGAAGCTCTCTATTTTCAAGTTAGTTAATTTTCCACATTCTTTCAGTGCTGGTCAAGAGGAAAAACGCATGTTCAAATAGTACAATACATACTCAAGTTGAATATAATATTGAAATACATGTCCAAGTGCCTTTGAATACAATAAAGATCCTTTTCTAGCAGCACTTGTACTTTGCACTTGCCATTTATTTATTGATTTCGTAAATTATGGAGCTACACTTCCTGCAAACATACCTGTTGTGCTAATTCTTGAGGTAAGTAAAATCTGCTTTTAATAAGGGATTCATTACCACAGTTCCTTCCACTATAAATTTCTGGCATTCCTTACTTCTCCTGTCCCCAAATCCCTTTTGCTTTAGTCTCTGGCTGAAGAATCCCTGTTGCTTGTCAGATTTGGGGTGTATTTTGTGGCATAGTGACCTTGGAGGGTTTCTACAACTCTGAGCCCTCCCCAGCGTGAGAGTCTAACCCTGAACTCTGTGCTCTGAGGCTCAGCAAGAGATCTGAGTCCGAGCCTTGCACAACGTGTACAGCAAAATCCTGTGGCTGCAGGGTTTCTTCTGCTCAAATTCACGCCCTGAGAACTTAACACAGCCCTTAAAAGGTGCTTTGGAACGGAAGGTGATGCTCTCCCCAGATTTCGTGATGTATTTAGGTACCATTGCACACGGTGAGTGTGAGCCAGGAACCCGATGGAGTTTCTCCAGCACAGGTCACCCAGCTGAGCCACAGGCTGGTGACAAGAAGGAAGAGATGCTGGTCTTCATCCTGACCCAAAGTGCAACCAGATAAGTGGAGAGGGGGTGATGGCAGGGATGGAGCAGTCAGAACCAAGGATACCTCAACGGGGATGGAGAAGAGCCTGAGCTGGGTATTCCCATGGCTCCTGCCATTCCTCACTAGTTACAACCTCCCAGGGAGAGGAGACCTTGATGTCAGTTTGGATAAGCTCAAAATGCTCAGTCTGTGTTAAAGAAATCAGGTGGAAAATTCATTATAAAGAACAGAGAGCAAAATATTGAGTTATTGATGCTAATTCCGTGGCATATTCCCATGGAAGTGCTCTGGCTACTTCTCATTCCTCTCACTCCTCTGCTTTCCCCTTCAGAAATATGTCCCTAAAACTAGAAAATTACAGACTGAAGGGACACCTGGAGAAGATTTCCTACAGGTGAGGGTTTGTAGTCTCCCACTTTCTCTTTGAGAATGGTACCTGAGCTGCAGGAACGTAACAAAGAGCAGGGGAATAATTATTCCTTTTACTCTTTCTAGGACAAGTCGTGATTTCTGAGAAAAGAAAACCAGGGTGGAACCCAATAAATTATTGTGCACAAAAGCTGAATATAGCAGGAAATGTTTTCTGTTAAATTCTGTTGAATATAACAGGAAATACAATGTGCTGTTAAGCTTGGAAACTCATTGTCACGGGGTACAGCACCAGAAATACGTTTGGGCTAAGAAAAGGTCAAAGTTAAATCCATGGATACTGGATTCCCTGATGCCTACACAGCACAGCTGGTTGGGTGTGGGTTTTCTGCACAGACAGGAGACATAAAACCCCCTCAATTGTCTCTTTTTGTGCTCCTGGCCGTGGCCAAGTGTGACCACGTCACAGCACCAGGTGGAGAGGATGGGCTCAATCCCAGGGAGGCTGCTCGGGAATGATGGTGAAGGAATTTTGGTCAATATGGGGCCTGAGGAAACTCGAAGAAAAGTGTTGGGTGCTTCCCTGTGGCAACTGGGCTTTTGTGCAACCCAGGGGAGTTCCCCTGAGCAGAGCAGTGCTCGGCTGCTCCTCTGGGTCACTGCACCAGGAGCCTCTGGACCTCTTTTGCCACAGGGTCCCCCTTGGAAACTGGAGCAGACGTGGTCCTTGTGCTCCTGCAAAGGTGCACTTGAGCAAAGATGGGATTTTGGGCAAGGTCAGGTCGGTTTTGGAGCTCTGGAAATGCCCTGTGACAAAGGGGTGGGGACCATCAGGAAGGAGCTTGTGGGTCAGGGAGAGAAAACTCTGCTGGGAAAGGAATCAGCCCTGAACTACTGATGGATTGAACCCTGGAGGTGGGTTTGTGTGAAGGATCACACCATGTCCTGCTTCAGGTTGGAAAGGGCATCCTGGGGCAACATTCAAGAGTTTGGGGAAGTCTCTGCACTGAGCTGGACTTTAGGGAGGTATAAATTGCCTCATGTCAGCTGGAAGATCCTCCAGCACTTTGCTCTCTTCTCTGCTAATGCCTGAATTTTCCAGGTGGGTCGAGCTGGTGAGGATGGAGCTGGGGGATGTCTCAGGGCAGTGACAGCCCTCAAGGATGAGGTGGGGAGATGGGGACCTTGGAGATGCTGGCAGGCCCTCAGAAAGGCATGGAATCCCTTTGGAAAGGCATGGCAACCCTTTGGAAAGGCCTGAAAGCCCCTTGGAAAGACAAGACAGCCCACCCTGCAATAGGGCTTTGTGATGCCACCTTCCCAACACAAGAGAAAGGGTTGGAGGGTTCAGCCTGGCATTACCCTCCTTTTGCTTGCTCTGACGTGTGTTAGAGATGATCTCACTGGAAAAGGGGGGGATTTGATGGCAATATGGTGTGTGTGACCCAAGTCAGGCCTTGCAGAAACATAAAGTCTAAAACTGGCCTTATTTGACCTGATTATGCTACAAATCTGGTAGTTCTTGCTGACTCCCTGCTCCACGAGGGCTCACTTGAGCTCCTTCCCCTGCCTTTCTCAGGGCATTCAGCAGATCTCTGGGATATCAGGCACTTATTTAAGCTCAATTACAAGAGCTGCTCATTCAGTGGAAGAAATAGCTTGGAAAAGTGGTGACATTTCTGTCCTTTACCTCCCTTGTGGGCCCTTTCCTGCAGACACAGCCTGCACTCAGTCTGTCATTGTCAGCAAGGCAAAGCTGATGATTATTTTCCCCCTGTTTCCTGCAACACCTGATCCTATCAGATCCATGCAGAACACGGTTATTGCACCACAACATCTGTAAGACCCCCCAGGAAAGGCTTCAGTTTGGAACAAATTTACCTGTCAGGTGAGCTCGGGGCTTCTCTGCACTGGAAAGTGTGTCTGTAACTGAGGGAGAGGGAAAAAAAGAGGTGTAAGGCTGTTTGCTGCTGTTCAAGTCATAGAATCAGAGTCTCCAACTCCTGGCCCTGCCCAGGACACCCCAACAATCCCACCCTGTCCCTCAGAGCATTGTCCAAACCCTCCTGGAGCTCTGGCAGCCTTGGGGCTGTGCCCACTGCCCTGGGGAGCCTGGTCAGTGCCCAACCAGCCTCTGGGGGAAGAACCTTTTCCTAAGTCAACAAGATGTGAGTGGTGATGATGACACCAAGGAAATGGTGTGCAAGCCCTTTCCATTTGCATGGGGAGTCAGGAGTTATTTGCTGTGATCTCTTATTGACACCTCTGAGGTGACAAAACCCCTTTGCAGTGAGTGAGTTTGTCAGAGCTGCCGGAGGGTGAACATGGATGAGATTTTGGCATGCAGGGGCTCCCAAATTCCTGTCTTTGCATGTTCAGGGGGTCACACTGATCCCACAGAGCTGCAGGAGAGGTCTGTGCCTGCACAGACAGAGCACAGCCCTGGGGTTAGACATGCTCACCCACTATGCCCCCAATTACCTCCCTGCATCTTGTCACCCACGTTTGCCTCTGGCTGCCCTGGTTGTTTGGAGGGAGGGATTAGGGAGGTGAGAGCAGGAGGCAGCAGCGTTCTTGGATTGTATCCAAAGCTGCTGGGATGGGGGAAAGGTCTGGCAAACTTACCATCTACTGCCCGTTGCTTCAGAAAGAGGGAGCCCCTCTCCTCTGGGACCTGCAGGAGAGATTTACCAGCAGTTAGCTCAGGGCTCCAGGAGGAACCTCCACAAAGGGGCTTGTCTGAGTTATCCCAGAAAATGGAATGTGCTACAGCAAGTCAGAGAGTTCACCAAGAGCTTTACTGAAAAGTGAGGAGCCCTGACAAGGCTTTGCTTCACTGCAAGAGATTTTAGCTGTAGGTTTGAAACTGCACCTCTGAAAGGGTGCCAGAGACAGGACCTGGGCTTCTGGGGGTGAGATTAGTTAAACTCCAGTCTGGATGAGCCCTTGGCGAAACTGGGAGAGGCCCAGCAGAGTGGGCAGTGGGAATTAGGCATTGCCAGCCCTCCTCTGGGATGGTGACTCCACCAAGCACTGCTGGAGCTCCTCTGCTGCTCAGAGCCTCCTGTCCCTCAATCAAGGCAGAACAAGCAGAGCAACGTGGGCAATGCTCCCCTGTCCCAAGACCTGGCAGGTCTGAGCCTTTACTGGGTTCATCCATAACAAAGAGACTAACTGAGGTGTATCAGCTACACCTGCTTTTCACACAGAGTCAGCCAGGTTGGAAAAGACCTCTGAGTCCAACCTTTGACCCAACCCCACCTCGTCAACTGGACCATGGCAGTCAGTGCCACTTCCTGCATCTGTGTGATTTCAGACTGTGGATGTGCTGCTTGGGCCTGCCTCGGATGTTGGGTGACCTGCTGGGCAGGCAGAGAGGAGCTGAGCAGCGTGAGAGAAGAGCTGAGCAGGTCTGAGAGAGCAGCTGGCAGAGGGTGAGCTCAGCAGCTCGCTGACACTGTGCCGGGGAGGGCAGGGTGGCTCATCCTCCCTCAGCTCTTACCTCCTCGAGCTGAGCACTGCCATCACTCCCTCCTGCAGGGCACTGCCCTGGGCCCTGCCAAGTGCCTCTGATGTTGAGGTGGAGCAGTTCACAGGGGCTGTGCTGCCTGCCTGGCACACGCCTGCCAGGGCTGCTCCTCCTGACTCACACCCGGGCACGGCCACGTGCCAGCTCCAAAGGGAGGTTGCTGTGGGATGCTGACTCTGGATCCAGCTCCCTGGGGAGTGAGGAGCATCCCCTGTGCCACCCCAGGGCACAGCAGGGAGCAACCAGTGTGGGGTGTGCAGCCAGCTCAGAGCTGACTCCCAGGGCTGTTGGGAACCCCCATCACACTTGTCAGAGCCCACGGGGTTGCTGTGGTTTGGTTTATGGACAGTTCCCAAAAATACACTGAATAAACTACCACTGGCCAGCTTGCAGCAAAGGGTTTGATGCATTTTTAATAAGCAGGCTGGAACAGGATTAGTATGGAGATGCTGGAGCTGTCTGCTGGTGGCTGTGTCTCACACAGCTTCAAATACCGCAGGAGAAGTGGAAAAGAGGTGATTTATGTTAGAGGAGAAGTAGAAAATAGATAATTTATATTAGCTGGGGAAAGGAGAATGTTTGTGGAAGAAGAAGCAGGCTGCCTGGGTTCAGGGACTGCTGGCTAGTCTGGTAAACCCAAAGCTAATCTGAGGTTTTATCAGCAGTAAACATCCGTGTGCTCCTGCAGAAAACTGTAATTTCTGCAATGGTTGCTCCAGTGTGTTGGGAAAAAAGCACAGCAGGAAAACAGCCTTGCCCACCTGCACACAACTACATCACCCCACAGCCTCCTGCTCTGCTGGAAATGCCCTCTGGCAGAGGTGGTGGTGTGACAGCTCAGGGTAGGGCTGAGGGAGAGTTGTGGTGTGGTCAGGGAGATGTCAGGGACTTTCATTGTGCCTGAGGACTTTCTCCAAGGTCCTGCTTGCTGTGGTGCCTAAACATGTCCGTGCTGTTGATGTGACACAGTCACAGCCAGGTGACTTTGTCCTTCCCCTGCTGGGAAGCTCAAGATCAGGACTGAGGATTTCCCTCACGCTCTGCCCTTGCTTTCAGCCACGTGGATGCAAATAGGAGTACATTTGCACCATTATTTGTGTGACACTTCCTAAAGAGTTGCCAAGTGACACATTTTCTAGCAGTGCTAAGTACTGCAAGGAGCTGAAAATCAACCACAAACCTACATTTCAGCCTGGAACTTCTGGGGAACTGTTTGCATACTTGAAGCCTAATTTCTGCTGACGTACTTCAGATAAACTTGGATGTTGCAATACAAACAGAGGTGGTGGGAAAATGGGAAGGAGAGCGAGAAGAATCCTGCTTCTTTGTAAAAGGTAACAAAATGGTTCTGTTTAAACCTGAATTTACTTCTTTCCAAAGAAATCCAGATGGAAACTCCAGGTGCAGGAGCTCCTTCCCAGATGCTAAAGATGCAGATAGAGCAGGGTGCTGCAAGGTGGGAAGTTATCCTGCTGTTGGCAAAGCCATGGCTGGTCTTTTTATTCCTAATTGTGCTTTCTGATAAGGATAAAAATAGAAATCTCTTAGAGAAAATGTTTTGGCAGCAGGCAGTGCTACATAATGAGCAGGTGTCAGTAATACTTGTCCCAAACAGGCACAGATGTTGTACATTGATGGTGAACAGAGCTAAGCAGCAGGAGACAGTTGATCATTTACACAATTAGTGCTTTTCTCTCTTTTCCTTTCTTGCTGAAAAGTTCACAGCCTTGCTTTGATTTTCCCTTTGGTTACTGGGGAGAGACCAACCAGCCCTGAGTGATGCTGAAAATCCCACCTTCCAGCTGACTCACAGACATCCTGGACAGGCAGCTGTTACCCTCAGGGCATGGATGCAAACCTAGGTGGTTTTGGTGTCAAGAATGTCCAAAAGCCCCAGTGCATTTATACCCAGGTATTGCTAAACCCAAAAAGAAGGGCTGAACATCCCCTGTTCCTGTGCTTTGGCTCTTGAACCTCTGGACAGGGCCAGGGATATCCATCAGAGAACAGTGTGGGAAAAGCAGCTGGCACTTCAGGCAGAGGGATTAATAAACAAAACATGCCCAGCACCTCCATCCACTCCAGTTTTAGCACAGGACACTATTTTACAGCTCACAGGTGGTACACAGAGCCAAGTTTTGCTCTCTCCAGAGATGCTGCATGGCCTGGGCTGGGTGTTTTTGGTAGGGACCTGTCCAGTGCCAGTAAAAACTGGCCTCAATAAGAACATTTTGGCTGGACAGTAGTGCCCAGAGGAAGTCTGGACCCAGGGCACATACTCTTGGCCTTCTGTGCCCACAAGGACCACGTGCATCCAGCAGCAGTGGCCACTCAGGAGTTTTACTGCTGCTCTTGGGAGGGGAACCCCAACACCTGGGCCCATCCAGGGACAGCATTCCCTGCTCCTCCCCAGGCATTTCTCCATCCCTACACATCAGGAAACCATTTCAGGGTCTCTTTCCCATGTGGGGGGATCTTTTCTAAGCTTTGTTGCCAGATTTCTGACTTCCTTTGGGATGGGATCCAGGTGGAGCTGCTGGGACTTTCAAGCCCCTCGTGCACTGCAGCAGCTCCCTTCTCCATTGCCAGGCTGCCATGGCACAGACGTGGCACACAGGTTCACATGCAGCCCTTTGGACAGGCTCTGGAATTTCTCTTTGTGGTCCTGACATGCCAAGGATGCCATGAAAATAAACCCAAGTTTGTTTCCAGGCCACAGGACTGGATGCTCTGCTTTCCTGGGCCAGCTGAGCAGGTTGCTGAGGCAGCCAGAGATTCTCTTGGCTGCTGAGCTGCTCCTTTGAGAGATTTATGAACTCAGACTGAAACTTGGCTTCCCCTTGGGGAAGGATAAGCAGCACTCCTGGGCCTTCCTCTGGAAGGGCACCACTAGAGCCTTTATATAGTTTTCCTGCTAATAACACAAGCCATGTTATTATTTAAAGAACTCTATTTCCTCACCTCACTCCGTCTTGGAGCATAAAAGAAAGTGACTTCTCTTTCCAAAAGGAGCAGTGCAGTGAGCCTGGAAGGTGTCCAGGGAAACCATCATCAAACTTGAATTATTCATCCAAGGCTCATTGTACCATAACAGACGGAAAACTGGTGGCTCACTCATGTTGTAATGACATAACTTGCCCTGCTTTTTCCTGAAAGGGACATTTCTAGGGGAAAGGTGAGTTTGCATCCCTTCAGAGGCAGGAGGTGACACCATGTGCACCCACACAGAGGCAGAGATGACCAAACTGCCTCACCCCGCAGGCAGAGCGCCAGGAAAAACACACCCCTGTTGCACAAACCTCCCCTTCTCCTCCCCTTGCTCCAGGAAGGACTCACTCAGGAATTTACTATGTTTTCTTCTCACATGCTGAGTCCCTCCCTCCTCCCAGGACTGTCCCCAGAGCACCAGAAGGTGACAATCCAAGCCTGTGTGGGCTGAGCTCTAGTCCTGCAGCAGTGAGAGGGTTCCTCCCATGGGCTCTCTGTGGTGAGGGTCAGCAAACCAATGCTCATCTGGGGCAAACTGGGCTCTGCCCACTGGTCCCAGTATGCCCAGGGCACCCACACCCCAAAACCAGTGCCACAGAGAGCTCTGACACACACATCTGGTCCCAGTAGTCCTGGTCTGGGCTATCAATGGAGCACGTGGGGAAGGAGCCATTTAACAACCCAATTCTAACTCTCCAAACGCAGAAGGAGATGCAAAAAGACATTTTCCCAAGAAGCATTCCCACGGACTGGAACGGCAGGACTGAGCTCCTGGGTTCAGTGTGTGACATGGCTCTTTGGGGACTTTATAGACAAAGCCACAGAGGCGGGAAAATCCACCCATCTGCCCTTTCCTGCTGGACAACACCGATGGTAGAGCCAGAACACGGGAGAATGAATGAAAAACTGAGAGCGGGCAGGAGCCAGCTGAGGGGCAGCTCCTCCCACTGCACAGCGGGCACCCAGCCAGCCCCATGACTTCCCTCTTCCTCCCTGGGACTCACAGGGGTTGTTAAGTCATCTGATCAGCTCGTTACATCACTGTGGGAACGTTACACGCTGATAGCTGAGTGCACATGAGTGGATGTAACACCAGGGCAGCCCGGGCTGGAGCGGCGCTCGGGGCTGACGTTGTGCTTTTCCCCTTGAGAAGCCAAGCCCACTGGTAAAAATACTTTCCTCTGCTAACTCTGCCAACAGGATCAAGAGCCAGCAACGCATCAGATTGATCAAACAAGCTCACACTTTGTTATTCTTTCACTCTGTCTCAAGGCCGAGCTGTTCTGCTCTGTATAACCCCAAGCAAAGCCCGGTGCAGCTGAGACTCTTCACCCCGTGTGCACCCACTGGCCTCAACAGCAGGGTCGGGGCAGTAACACATTTCACACAGGCAAGGAACTGGCAGGTTGGACAGAAGAGGTGCCACACAAGGCTGCACGAAGGTAGAACCAGGTAACACAGAGGATGCTGCACTGGGGAACGAGCTCAGGGTCAACCAGGGGCTGGCACATCCCTGCAGGGCTCTCACACCCCCTAAACATCCCCAGGCTAAACAAGGTTAGAAATCTGCCTTCGAGGCCTCTTCCTAACCCTGCATTTTATCCTAAAGAAGCTCCTAGCAAGCACACTGATTAGCTGGAGGATTTCAGAGCTGAGGGTAAAATTCTCCAGACATACATGCACCCTGGTAGCACGGCACAGCCCTGCTGAATTCACAGTGTCCCGTGGGAATGGGCACTTGCAGACTGGCACCAGAAGGGATGGAGCAGCATGAAAGAGTGTTAGAAGCAGCACAGCATGAACTTGCATGGCTGGGAGCAAAAGGGAGTGCAGCTGTCAATGGAGAAGAGCTGAGAAGATCCCTGGATCCAGAGAGAGTTTTAAGGGAGAGTGAAAAATAGGGAGTGAAATTCAGGGCCAGGCTCCTTGTCTCAGACCAGATCTCCGCAGAAGTTTGCATTAATAAGACACAAGAACTGTCAGCCCAGTGATGGGTGACCGACCCACTGACATCACAGCCTGGTCAGCTGAACTCAGACACCGGGAGGGGAAGTCTCAGATTTAACCCCAAAGAAGGGAGGAAAATGAGCCACAGTGTGAAAATCTGGCTGAAATCAGTGGAGAGACACTGATTTACATCATCTAGTGGTTTTTGAAGCATTGCCTGCAGCATGCCAATAAAAGTTTTAAAGTCATGCATTGTACTGCGACCTCAGTGAAATTAAGACAAGAACAGGAACCGTTAGTTAAAAAGTCTGAATCACAGAATTCTGAGCAGTAATACGATTTATCCCGGGCGGTTTTTCTCAGCGTAAGGAAGGAGGAACGTGACAGCGAGCCTCACACATTCCTTTAAACGCGAGAAACTCGTAAAGAGAATTAAAAGACCCGAACAAACGCAGCCCTGGAGGCGCAGGGCGCTCCTCCCGGCAGGAATGAGGAGCGAGTGCCTTACCTGGCTGCCGCAGGAGCTGGGCGCTCGCAGGTTCCCCACCAGCAGGTAGGCGATGGGCAGCATGAGGACCAGCACCGAGAGCAGGCACAGCAGCACCGCGCACCGTATCCTCCTCAAATCCTTCCCGAGGTGCATCCCAGAGCCTTGGCTGATCCCGGGAGCCGCTGCCTCCGGCGTTATCTCGACCACGCGCTCCATGGCAGCTCCTGCCGGGCGAGATGCTCTTCCTCGCTGGGAGCCGGGGACGGCAAAACCTCCTCTGGCGTCTGCCCTGCATGGAGACCCCCATTAAATAAGAGCTGCCCCGAGTGTGGGAAGGCACCGACACACACACACACCCTCCCTCCCGAGGAATGCGCCGCCTACAATAGAAACCCAAGCGCGGGGATCGGGAGCTCCGCGGCTCCCCGCGCTCCCTGCCCGCTCCCTGCCTCCCGACCGCTTTTTTTTTTTTTTTTTTTTATCCTTTCCTCCCCCCTCTCTCAGTGCTGAAGGAAGCCAGGAAAGTCCCAGTGGGTGGAACCAGGATAAACCCTGCTGCTGGGCTGGAGAGACTTGAAAGCTTTTCCGCATGGCAGAGGGAACATGAAACCAATGGGAGTGAAAGTAAGAAGCAGGGGGGGAGCGAGAGCGGCAGAGGGGACGGAGCCCGGCAGTTTCTTCTTTCCCAGACAAAGGGGAAGAGGATTTTAGGGAAGGTGAGGAGTAAGTGACCCCAAAGAAGGGCTCTGGTTCTCTGAAGCGTTGCTTCATCTCTACATTTTAGCAGAATCCACATCAGGCTGCAGGTTGCTCAACGTGCACCTTTTGCACCAAAGAGTGCAGGGTCAGGCCTGAAGTGGGATGTTTGTCTGCTCTGGGGCTCTTCTCCAAAATCATTTTAATTGTGCTTTCAGGAAAGCCTGTTATTGTTTCTTGAAAAAGCTGTGACTTCGTTGCACTTGGAAGAAAAATATATCACCTTCCTTTATTGACAGCTGAGAAGGGCTGCTCCTATGGACGATCTCTGGAGCTGCTCAACAACAGGTCTGGAAGAATAAGCTGATATTCAGCTGGAAACAACTCCTGTATCCCAGGGAAGGCTAATTCTTGCTTGTTCCTTACCACTCCACAGCAGCCCCCTCCTCCAGTGCCATTTAGGAAGTGCTTGGCAGGACCCATCTGTGGACATGTTGTCATTTAGATTTACCCAGGCTGTTGAAATCAGAATTTTTTTCCCCAGGAAAGTTCTCTTTAAAATGGAAACTTTCTCTGATGCCTACGTGCACACACAGTGATGTTCAGAAACTTCTCCTTTTTCCCTGGGTAGAGAAACAGGCTGGAAACTTGCAGATTTCTTAGTGAGAGAGCAACAAGGTTTGGTTTCCCTCACCTCCCCGTGAAAGGCATTTCAGGTTTGGGTTATTAAAAAATAAGGTCAAAGAAAGAAAACTATTTTCTCAGATGTCCCAGGACATCTGCAAAATATTCATAAAAAATTCAGCCAGCTCTTGTCACTTCAATAACAGACTATTACAGCAGTCTGGAGAAGCTCTTGATACACCAGAGAGGTAAAAGTCATGCTCTGAGAAGAACACGTGGTTTGGTTAGTGAGGGTGACTGAGGCTGCCAGCAGCAAGGATGGGATCCCTGCCAGCAGGCTGGAGAGGGAATAGGCCAGGGAAAGAGAAAGTGTGAAGGAGTAAGCAAGAAATAGTGAAAACCAGTGTGGTTTAAAAGAGAACTGGTAAATCACAGGATCACGGAATGACCTGGGTTGGAAGGGACCATAAATATCACCCAGTTCCACCCCCTGTCACAGCCAGGGACACCTTCCACTAGAACAGGTTGCTCCAAGCCCTGTCCAATATCAGCTTGAACACTTGCAGGGATGGGGCAGCCACAGCTTCTCTGGGCAACCTGTGCCAGGGCCTCCCCACCCTCACAGGGAACAATTTCTTCCCAATATCCCATCTAACCCTGCCCTCTGGCAGTGGAATCCATTCCCCCTTGTCCTGTCACTCCAGGCCCCTGGAAATACTTTCTCTCCATCTTTCTTGCAGGCTCCCTTCATGTCTTGGAAGGCCATACTAGGTCACCCAAAGCTTCTCTTCTCCAGGTTGAACAATCCCACCTCTCCCAGCCTTTCCTCCCAGCAGAGCTGCTCCAGCCCTCTGATCATCCTGGTGCCTCCTCTGGACTCTCTCCAGCAGCTCCATGTCCTTGCTGTGCTGTTCCCAGGGCTGGAGGCAGCTCTGCAGGGGGGTCTCACCTGAGGGGCAGAATCCCCCCCTTTACCTGCTCTCCAAGCTGTGGGAACAGCCCAGGACACGTTGGAATTCTGGGCAGCCGGAACACACTGTTGGCTCGTGTCCAGCCCCTCTTCCACCACACATTGTTTGATAAAGCACCAAAACCGTGTGCTCGAATCCAAGCCAAGCCACAGCACTCCTTGGAAACCTTACACATGTGCCTGACTTCCTTTCCTTCTATAATTCACTATTTGTTTTCATTTAGACTGTAAAACCTTGGCGACAAGGACTAATCTCTGCTTTTACAGTCCCCAGAACCGAGTTCAGGAGTAGGTGTGGCTCCATTTATTATCAAGTGAAAAACTTTGTATTTCTGTGGAAGTGCCGTGTAGAGATGTGACTTTTTTTTACTGTTTCTCTCCCCTCCACTCCCATCATCCCCCCCTTGGATCTCAGTTGTTTATTCCAGGGCAGAATACTAAAAAACTGACACTAATGTTTTGACCATGAGTGTCAAAGTTAATTTTCCCTTCACTGTGAGTGCCACAAAATGCTTAATATATATTCAAGGCCTTTGCAAGCAGATAACTCCAATCTGTACTCAAGCAAACACCCAGGAGTTTGTTTTTGTTGTGTTTTCCTAGGATTTCCAGGTGAGTCAGTTCTGAGTTAAAAGAGCTCATAAGAGCTTTAATTGGCGTCAGACTCCCTGCAGTGGTGTGTGACCTGCAAACCTTTGGCTGGAAGAGCAGCCAGAGCCTTGGAGAGCAGGAGCTGAGCCCTTGAGATGAGTCAGGAACAGGGTCATTCTCTGCACTCAGGCTCAGAATTTGTTCTTGAGAATCCCAAGAAGGGGAGGAGAAATTTCTTTTCCTCTCCAGAGCACAAGTGCACCTGGCAGAGGTGACTCTCCCAGGGTGGCTCAGCAGTACAGTGGCCAGAAGAAACCCAGTGCTGGGCTGTACTGGGATGTTTCCCAGCCATCCCCTGGTGCAGGACAGGGAATGGTGACTTTTGGGACTCATCTTTCTCACAAATGGAACTGGATCCTTGCAGTCGGGGCACAGGCAGGGACAGTCCCGCTCAGCTGTTGGTCATGTCATGTCCTGTCCTGTCATGTCATGTCACTCTTCATGTGTCTCCTGCTGCTCCCTGTTTGTCCCCAGCTCAGCTCTCAGCCCTCCCTGTTATGCAAATTCTCCTGCTCTTGTCAGACGAGTCCCAGCCTGTGATCCTTGAATAGTTTCTACTGATTAGAGAAATCGGCAGAGCTTCCCAATCCCGCTCACCTCGGCACTTTAACGAGCTTCAAAGAGGGGAGATGTTTTTATAGACTTACATATTCGGGGCTTAGGAACGCTTTTAAAGGTGAGGAAAAGCACGAAAGGAATCAGGGAATCAAAGGAAGAGCTTGTCCCCAGGGCATGTCACCTCTGTGCTGCGGAGCTTTCCCTCCTTTCTGAAGTGCTTTCTGTTCTCTCTACATGCTTGTGCATGACGTGTGTGAGGGCTTTTTGTCCAAGGACAAGCTGAATCAGATCCCTGGTGAGGATAAGGTAGGATACACAGGGATGGTATGACAGGTATTCCTGTCTTTAGCATGGAAAATACTCAGCATATTTTACCCTTATTCATTCCTTGCCTACGTCAGGTAATGACTCAGTTCAGTTTTGGGCCCCTCACTCACACTGAGGGGCTGGAGCGTGTCCAGAGGTGGGAACAGAGGTGGGGAAGGATCTGGACAACCAGGAGCAGCTGAGGGAGCTGGGGGGGGTTCATCCTGGAGAAAAGGAGGATCAGGGGGGACCCTCTCACTCTTTACAACTCCCTGACAGGAGGAGGGAGCCGGGGGGGATATCAGGCTCTGCTCCCAGGGAACAAGGGACAGCAGGGGAGAAAACGGCCTCAAGTTGCTCCAAGGGAAGTTTAGGTTGGATATCAGGGAAAATTTCTTCACCCAAAGGGCTGTGAAGCACTAGGACAGTCTGCCCAGGGTAGTAGTGGGGTCACCATCTCTGGAGGGATTTAAAAGCCATGTAGATGTGGCACCTGGGACGTGGTTAGTGGTGGGTTTGGCAGTGGTGGGGGAATGGTTGGGCTCCATGATCTTCAAGGTCTTCTCCAAACTAAACAATCCTGTAGTTCTGTGATTCCAGAGCTGTGTTTTTAGTTCTGAAGCTTGCAATGAGTATGGAGAAAAAGTAATTCAGCATTCAAAGCCCGTTTCACACATTTTCTAAGAGTTTTCAAAGGGATTTTTGTTCACTGTGTTGAGAGTGGTTGGTGTTTTATCTGCACTGTTGCAAGTGAATCCTGTGAGATTCCCCATGGGAAGACAGCACAGAGCATCCTTCAGCTGGGAGAGGGGGAATCAGGGTGTGAATTTGCTCCTCTTCAGCCTGTCACTTCCTTCCTGTTGGTGTTTTGTTGGGTCATCTGGAGTCTCCCACCAGAGGCATGATGTGTACAGAGCTGCAGCAGCTGGTGCTGGGCACTCTCAGCACTGGTTGTGACTTCCCAGGTTGGCATTTCATCCTTCCTTTGTGCTGCTGCTGCCTCGCTGCTGTGGCTGTTGGTTGCTGGGATTCCCTGTTGGGTGTTTCTGTGGTTGTCCTGCACCTCCAGCACTCCTGTCACTGCAGCTGAGCATCAGAGTTCCACAGGGAGCAGGGGGCAATGCCACCTTCTGCCAGCTCATGGCCTGGGCCAGGCAAAGGGAATGGTGAAAGCAGGGATTTCTGGTGGTGTGGGATTTTTAACTGCACCAAGATCAACCCGTGGACATCGAATAAACTCAAGTGCTGATGGTTGTGAGAGCACCAGGGCTGGAGGGTTGTGGTGTCTGAGAACACCAGGGCTGGAGGAAAGGCAGAAGGATGGAGGGGCCTCATCCCAGCATGACCATACCTTGGAAGAGCAGTGATGTCACCCCTTGTGCCCAAGCCTTGTGGAAGGGTTTTCTCACAGGCATGGTCAGGTGAGGAGATGTGTCAGGAGGGGCTTTTCAGGTCAGTCATTCCTCTTGCACAACCCCTGACCACCAACAAGCAGAAGCAGGACATCCTGTGTGGAAACATCCCCCGGTTGGACCGGGTTTGCCACCAGGCAGGAGATGGGGACCAGCTCCCGGCGTGCCCCTTGCCATGGGGTGACAGAAGACGGGAAGGAGTGGGAGGGTGCAGGAAAGTTCCCCACCTCCAGCCGCCGTGTCCCTCATGTGACCTCCCACCTCTGCTGCCAAATCCTGCTCTGCCACCGGCTCATGTCCCGTAAGAGCGTTTCCCTCCCACGCACACGGAGCGAGACGATCAGCTGGGTGGAACTCTCGAGGTGTCGGGAGCCGGGAGGAATGTCATGGCCCAAAGGGATGCTGCTCCCGTGCCCTTGGCTGCAGCCCATGGCTGCGGGGGAGGCCGGGGCTGTGGGATGGGAGCTGTGCTATTCCGGGGACTCCGGGAGAGCCTTTCATGGTAAATCCTGGTGTATCCCCTTGCGTGTGCTGTGGGAAGTCTCTGGGCTCGAAAGCGTGACACGAACAGCCCGGAATTTCTTGAATTTACTGGCTGCATGTGTGGGGCACCACACATGTTCCAAGGAAGAATTGGTGCTGCCAGAGACAGGTTAGCTGGACATTTTCCCATCCTTTTCAGCACACACAAGGAAGCTGGCTCTGTAAAGCATTCCCTCCATGGTTCAGGGTTTTGTTTTCCCTAGCAAATGATCCAGTGGAGCAGAGATCTTGAGTCTGTCCTGCACCAGCCTCCCTGCTCTGCGTGCCTGTCTGTCCATGAGCAGCAAACCACAGCTGGATGTTGCTGTTTAGACATGAAGGGGTTGCTGAGGGGACACAGAGCAGCAGCAGTGGTGAGTGTTTCCACGTGGCAAACACAAACAAATGAAAAAAAAATGTGATTATACAGTGCAGTTCCTGGTTATTCTGTAAAAAGGATTATATGGCGTGGAAGGACGGCTTTGTCATTACCTTCCTTTCACACGTCACAGCTGGGCACAGCTGGGCTTTCCTTTTCTTATTCCTTCTTTGGGAACAACACAGCCCAGACAGTGTTTAGTGTTGGGCAAGTGATGGGATCAGGGGATCTTGCAGTTTGCTTGCTCCAGACTCCAGATTTCCTGAGCAGGGCAATGTCTCAGCTCAAGGTCGTGGCCTGCACTGCACAGACACACTCAAAGCCTCGAGGCTCAATGTGCCAAGGCAGGTCTGGGAGCGATTTCTGCTTCACTTTTAACGCAGACCCTCAAGTTTTAGGCTGCCACCGACACAGGAAGTGCCTGCCATAAAAACCTGGGGGGTAAGGGTTGTTTTCTTCCCTGTAGGGATTCCCTGTGTTTCCTCAGACAAGGTCTGTTTGTTCTGTAGGCACCAAGTCTGCCAAAACCCCCCCAGGCATGGCTGGAGAGCTGGGGCAGGATGCTGCTGGTGCCAAGTGGCACAGCTGGTGACAGCTGGGCAAACAGAGCCAGGGTGCCATTCCCATCATTCCCATGCTCCTGCTCCCCTGAGCCACAAGGAAACACCAAAGCAATCAGGAATGCTTTCACAGCATTTGGAAACAAAACCCAGGTGGTGTCAGCCAGACCTCAATGAGAAAGAGTTGTTTGCATGATGAAACAGGGATTTAGGGAGGTCTCTTCTTGAGGAAGTTTATCATGGAAGGTGTGTCTCAGATCCCAGCCTTTTCCAGTGTATTTCTGATTTAGCTGCAGCCTTTCTCCAGCGCTGAAAAACTTATTTACAAAGGAAAAGGCTCTGACATCAGACTTGACTCAGTGGTCCAGCAAGCAGAGACATGGCTATGGAGCCACAGAGGGAACAACTCCACAAAAGCAGAGCCCTCTGACTAAGTGCAGAGTATATTAAATCCAGGTTCTTAATCCTTGTGGTTTAGGGAACAGATAATTGTCTGCGACGAAAAGGATGTGATACAATATCTCTCTGTACTTGGGGTATTGTATCACATTGCCTAAGTCACCGGGGTCAAACCGAAGCTCATCCCAGGTACCAAGCCCTGGTCAAGGGCAGAGTTAGGAAAGAGAAGGCACCACAAATTGTCCTCAGGATCTCAATGGACTTCTGTGCACGTGGACAGTGAACTTTGGCTTTTGAATCTGAGAGTAATTAATGACTCTCCACGAGCCAACAATTTCCTGGTAGTGACTTGTCCATTTTTCTCTTGGAATGGGCAGTGGCATGGATTTATTCCTCATTCACTCACCTCCTGCCACACTTCTGCTATCAAATAATTTGCCCTTCATGCCATTCTCTAACAGCTTTATGGCTCACTTTGGCAGAGCCTTTATGGATCATTTCCCATCAGGTAAATAAACAAAGACAGAGCCAGAACCCTCTGCTGGCACTAATTCCAGAGCTCTCCTTCCCAGCCACAAGGAGAAACCCCAGTGTGCTCCTGCTCTCTCTGGTTTGGGGCAGGATGCCCAACCTTCAGCAGACCAGGATTTTACAAGTGGCAGATATCACTGCTGGGAACATCTGCAGCTTGGTTCACACTGGGGTCTGTGGACAGCAGAGGAACCTGCACATAAATGTTCTGATCAGCCTTCACTGCCAGGTGTTTATGGCCACCATCACCTGAACCAATTACATTCATAGAATTACAGACTGTTTTGGTTGGAAGGGACCTTAAAACTCATCTAGTTCCACCCCCTGCCTTGGGCAGGGACACCTCCCACTAGCCCAGGTTGTTCCAAGCCCTGTCCAACCTGGCCTTGGACACTTCCAGGGATCCAGGGGCAGCCACAGCTTCTCTGGGCAACCTGTGCCAGGACCTCCCCACTCTCACAGGAAAGAATTTATTCCTAAAATTAATTAATTAACTAAATTAATGCCATGATTAATTAAATTGATGCTAGGATGGGTCCTAGCACTTACTGAAAATTTAAACCAGCAAGGGAGAGAACCCAAACCCCCCAATGTTCTACTTCCTCATTTAAGCTGCAGAATTCCTTTCTGTGATGCATTGTGGATGCTCAAGATTTTCCTGGGTTCAAGCACATACCAGATATATTTATAGAAGAGGAGTTCTTTGTGGGACCAAACACTCAGAATCTGTGTGTGTCTCAGGAAAGTTCTTGGACATTGCATTGCTGGAAGCTGAGGGAATGTTTTGAGGAAAAAATGTGTATGCTTGTCCAGTGCATCTCCATCTGCACCAGGGCTGGGAAGATTCGGGACATGCCCAGGGAAGTTTTGGCAGAGGATGCCCGGGTAAGTTTTGGCAGAGGATCCTCAGGTGGGTTTTGGGAGCCACTTGTGGCGTGGGAGCCTCATCTCTTGTATCGCCCCTCCCCTCCCTCCAACACACCCTCTCTGTTGGCTGCAGTTCTGAAGAACCTGCTTGCCCACACAAAACTCTTTCCCTACCTCGAATGAAATTAGGGATTAAGAAATAAATGCACTTCGGCACAGGCCAGGGGGGCAGTTTGCTGAAGGTCCTGCATGTCCCTTCCTCAGGAGCTGGTCTTGAAACTGCTGTTCTCAGAAACGTGATGTCTCATGAAAATTTCAGTGTTTCAGCTGGAAATACCACGGGAAAGTACTCCCAAGACTAGGCTTAAATTTCTAAAGCTCTGAAGCACATCCAGGTTTCAGAGGCAAAGCAGGCTGGAAAAGGCACAAAATTTGTCCAGGGCATTTTTTTTAGGCTGATTTTAATGTTTCAGCCTCTCAGAGGCTCTGGATGAAACTGTGTGTTCTGAGAGCCTTTTCATTATTGCAAAGGGATTTTACTTCTCTTGACACCGAGATTACAAACCCACCACAGGTACTTTTTTTTGTGGAATGTGAAGTACAGACAAACAACTGCAGTTTATTATT
This sequence comes from Lepidothrix coronata, assembly GCF_001604755.1. Classification (NCBI taxonomy): domain Eukaryota; kingdom Metazoa; phylum Chordata; class Aves; order Passeriformes; family Pipridae; genus Lepidothrix; species Lepidothrix coronata. The sequence goes on along the minus strand of NW_016690340.1, from coordinate 1,390,281 downwards.
CTGACCCTGAAAAGAAGCAGGCACCAATATCAGCCAGGCTGCAGCTCTCAGAGTTTACCTTGCAGTGGGATAATTGCTTATTGTTTATTGATTCTCCTCCTGTAAAAAATATCCCAATTTGTGAGTGAAGGCAAATCTTTCATGGTATTGGAACCCAAACATTGTTTTATAAAGATGAGAAACACCAGATTGTTGGGTGCACAACAAAGCCCAATAAATTTCTTTGTGCTCCAAGGCTTTCTGTCTCTCCCTCTTTTTCTTGGAGAGCAATTAATAAACCCTGGGAGTGTTGCCAGGCTTACAGGAGATGCTCAGCTCTGGCTGGGGGACAGTGACCTCTCAGGGCCAGCCTTTTGCTGGGTGTGTTGGTGTGGATTTAGATACAAGGAGGATTACGTTCCTCTTTAGCCAAACCAGCCTTAAATTCAGCCTGGTGTGTGAGTTGAGACCACTTGGCTGTTTCCATCTATCCATAAAGCTCTGAGCTTGATTTTCATCCCTGGGAATTGCAATGTATAAACTCTGCTTAGTTAATATGTGATTTAGAAGGGCCCAGCCCAGAGCAGGGGCCGTGAAATTCAAACAAGGGACACTGTGAGGTCTCAGGAGTCCCCACAGGGAGTGGGCAAATGCTGCTCGTGGTAAGTGGAGAAAACCACAGCTTCATGGGCTGTGAAAATCGCAGTGGGATGAGGTGAGGTGGGTCCAGGGACAGGAAATTCCAGAGGGAGAGAGGATATTGTTTTCATATTGCACAAAATCTTTTGTCATGGTTTCGAATGCAGGAGTGACACCAATGAGAGCGAGGAGGGACTGACTCAAAACTTCCCCCACTTAAGCTTTGATGTGTTTGATGTTGACCAGATTCATGTTATGAACTATAAACATCTGAGAAATCTGAGCAGAAATGCAGAATCATCTGAGTTTTGTGGAACTAGCAGAAGAATCAGATTTGCTCTAGGCAGCATTTATCGTGGGTGTTTATGTGGCTTCTCCCTGTGAAGTGCTGTGTCAAAATTATCTCACCAGGCCTCTCAACACTTGGGGAATCTTTGCCCAGAGAAGTTGTGGCTGCCCCTGGATCCCTGGAAGTGTCCAAGGCCAGGTTGGATGGGGCTTGGAGCTGCCTGGGCTGGTGGATGGTGTCCCTGCCCATGGCAGGGGGTGGGACTGGATGATCATTAAGGTCCCTTCCAACTCAAACAAGTCTATAATTCTATTCTATGATTCTATGAAATGCAGGTTTATATAAACAGTTCCTGAGATCTGCTTTTCTTGGACAGATTAGGCCTATTTTTCATGGGATGATGCCCCAAAAAATTGAAAAAAACTGTAGGTTCCCAGAAGGAAGAAACGGTGTGTTCCTGAGGTGCACCATTGGGGCAGGAGTAAAGCTGGGAAATTCCTCCTGGTTACTTGAGGTGATATTTGTGTGGAGGGCAGTCTCCCACCAGGACAGTTACATGTTTGCAGGCACGTCTTCCAAAAGAATTGCTTTGAAATTCCTCGTTTGATGTAAGATTTTGATTTGAGACTCGTAATTGGAACTGTTTAGGGAACTGAGAAGAGTTGGAAGAGTTTATCAAGAGTATTTATGAGGGTGCCTGCATCTTACACTGACCAGCTGTTAACCTGGGAGAACACAGAGCTGCAGCCTCATGGCACCAGCACAGGGTTTTGACCACCAGGGAGAAAATAACTCTGGGCACAAAATGTGACTGCAGAACACAAAAATGAGTAATAATGAGGTGGGACCTCTTGAGAGAAGTATCTGACCCCCAGGTCATTATCTAGAGGTGATTTTGGTTTGATCAGGGAGGTCCCCATCACAGGAGGGGAATGGTTAAGGTGGGCAGGAGACAGGCTTGAACCACAAACACGTCTGGCTGGATGCTGCCCGGAGCAAATCTCATTCTTCTGGTAATTCTATAAAACTCAGATGATTCCTCACTTCTGTTCGGATTTCCCAGAGGTTTATACCACCCCTGGAGCGTGAATCTGCTCAGCATTAAATACACCAAACACATTTGTGGGCAGACGTGGCAGCAGGACGAGAGAACACTCTGGGAAGAGTGGATTTGAGAAAGAAATGATGGCTGAAAGACCTGGTGGAGGTTTGTAACTGGTTCTGGGTTTGGGGAGCCTGAGGAAGGAGAGTGGGATGGTCACTTCCAAGTAACTTGCAGCAGGATAAAGCGTGTTCCGATACTGCCCATGTTTTGGTGATAGAAGTGGTGGTGCAATGGGGACGGAGTTGCAGTTTGGTGCCTGTTTGGGACGCTGGAAGAGGGCTGAGAGGAGTTGTCTCAGCACAAGCAAGCGCTGCTGGGGTGTGGTTGGTGAGGCAATCCCTGAGAGGCAGTTCTGCCGTGTCAGCTCCATGGGCTCGGTGACATCCTGAGTGGGGGAGGAAGGAGACTTGTCGGAACAGCCCGGCCTCAGGTGCAGGTCTGGGTGGGAGTCTCTGGAAGGCTGAGGTCAGAAGTTTGATGCTTCTTAATTGGGCCTTTCTGCGGTGCCAAGGGAGTTAATTAGTCAGTTCCCGAAACTTTTCAACAGGTCTGGATCCCTCACCTCTTCCCCTGGGGTCTCTTGGCAGCCTCTCAGCTGTGGGATGGGGAGCCAGCCCCGAGCATTATGCACCATTCCTGGTTTTTTGGGAGCCCTCAGCCCGTGACCACGCTGCAGGCCAGAGCCAGAGCAGGGACCACCCCCTGCCAGCGTGGGCATGAACACGTGGGGATAGAGCCACCACGTGCTCCCGTGTGTCCATGAGCCTGGAAAAATGCTGTAACAGCTCTCACTTCCCAGTCCTGTTGTTTGGGCAAAGCCAGTGAGTCAGTGACCTCTGGGGAAGAGCGAAAACAATTTGCAGTGAGCGCTGGAACCCAAATTTCCGGTGGGTGAAATAATGGGACTGCTGGGGTTCGGCGCTGGCTCTCGGAAGGATCACTATCTCTCAACACAGGATGTGACTATGCCTCAGTCAAAGTGACTTTTTGACACTGATTGCAGCTAATTAAAGCTCATTACTTTTGCGGTGCTGAACTCTGGCAGAAGAAGTTATAGGTTAACCTATACAGAAACCAAGCAGTAAAAGTTACTTTTTCTTTTCCTTTTTCTCTCTCCCTTTCTTTCTTTTCCTTTTCCTTTTCCTTTTCCTTTTCCTTTTCCTTTTCCTTTTCCTTTTCCTTTTCCTTTTCCTTTTCCTTTTCCTTTTCCTTTTCC
>NW_016690340.1:1379390-1387028 GCF_001604755.1 Lepidothrix coronata | reverse complement strand
TCCTTTTCCTTTTCCTTTTCCTTTTCCTTTTCCTTTTCCTTTTCCTTTTCCTTTTCCTTTTCCTTTTCCTTTCCCTTTCCCTTTCCCTTTCCCTTTCCCTTTTCCTTTCCCTTTCCCTTTCCCTTTTCCTTTTCCTTTTCCTTTCCCTTTTCCTTTTTTCCTTTTTTCCTTTTTTCCTTTTTTCCTTTTTTCCTTTTTTCCTTTTTCCCTTTTTCCCTTTTTTCCTTTTTTTCCTTTTCTTTTTCCTCATCCTTTTCCTTTTTCTTTAAACTTGGACGAAAGAATTATTTAAGAAACAAAATTCACCAACAGCTTGTTATTTTTTCCCCACTCCCAGCCTCTGTGTTATGGCAAAATAAAAGGACAGGAGTTGATGTTAAAGGTGCTACACTGGGAAAACGCTGAGGAACAGATGCTCAGCTTAATGGCACAGTCTGTGCCTTATCCCAAAATTACACCCAGTCCTGTAGCTCCCACCTGTAAGTGCATCTCATTTCCCAGGTTAAACATCAGCTTGTTTTTGTACTGCCATCTGAACTAATTGTTACTTACACTTGATGTCAGGACATAATGCTTGACAAAATGTTCTGCCCCTGGAAAGCTCTGTTACATCCTCTGGTGGGATGTGAACCCTGTAAATTAGCACATTACCACTGACAATAGGAAGAATTGTTTGATTTATGAATCCTTTAAGTGTAGAGAACGTAGGAGACGTGACAGAGAGGGGTGGATATGCCATGGCTGACTTGTCCCTTGTAAAGAGAGATCTCTTGTCAAGATCTCTTGTAGAGAAAGGCTGTTCCCTGATACTCTCCCCCATTCAATTGTTTAATGCAAGTCATTTGGGGTTTTACACTCATCAAATAAATTTATGGCCTTGGTAATGTAAAAATAGAAGCAAGGTGAGGCTGTTGGCTGGGGGAAATAATAATTCTTTTAGATGAAATAACCCCCTCTCCTCCCCTTATCCAAGAATAACATGACTTCTAAATGTGCAGAATAATCTTGAGGTGTTCTCATCTGTCAGGGACAAGGTGGGATTGGCTGTATCTAAAGGATTAATTCCCATCTATGTGTTTCTCCACTACTAAGTTGAAGAATGTGGGCCAGGGCTTTCAGGAGTACCAGGAGAATCTGAGCAACAGTTTTGGGAGGTCAGTTTGGGATGGATTTAGGGCATAAGATTTACTAAACAACAAGAGAATTGGCCCAAATTATACCCTCTCTCCTCCCCTTATCCTGCCATAGGTGGATCAATCAAGAATAACACGACTTCTAAATCTGCAGAATAATCTTGAGGTGTTCTCATCTGTCAGGTACAAGGTGGGATTGGCTGTATCTAAAGGATTAATTCCCATTCATGTGTTTCTCCACTACTAAGTTGAAGAATGTGGGCCAGGGCTTTCAGGAGTACCAGGAGAATCTGAGCAACAGTTTTGGGAGGTCAGTTTGGGATGGATTTGGGGCATAAGATTTACTAAACAACAAGAGAATTGGCCCAAATTATACCCTCTCTCCTCCCCTTATCCTTCCATGGGTGGATCAATCAAGAATAACATGACTTCTAAATCTGCAGAATAATCTTGAGGTGTTCTCATCTGTCAGGTACAAGGTGGGATTGGCTGTATCTAAAGGATTAATTCCCATTTATGTGTTTCTCCACTACCAAGTTGAAGAATGTGGACCAGGGCTTTCAGGAATGCCAGGAGAAGCTGAGCAACAGTTTTGGGAGGTCAGTTTGAAGTACTTGGGAAGGATTTGTGGTGTAAGACTGAACAACAAGAGAACAGATAGAAATCACATCCACTCTCCCTCCCTTGTCCTGGCATAGGTGGCGCAAACAAGATTAATATGACTCCTAAATCTGCAGAATAATCTTGCCCTGTGTTCCCATCTCTTTGTCAGGTACAAGATGGGATTGGCTGTAGCTGAAGGACTAATGCCCATTTATTTGTAATTATTATTGATTAAAATCTCCTCTTTTATGGCTGGAAGGTGAGTTATTGTGGAAAGCTTTAATATCTATCTGTAAGGTGTGATAAAACTCTTCCCATTTGCAGAAGGACTGCACAGGCTGCCACGCCATTCCCAGAAACCTCACCTGGGAGGTGAGCAAGTGGGGTGAAACATCCTGAATGATCTTATTTTCTTGGAAAAGAAATGCTCTTAAGATAATGAAGCTGCAGAAGACCACAGGAGGGTCATTGTAGTGACTTCTACAGCTTTCAGCAGAACAAGCTTCATAAATAAAGAGAAAGAAATCATCTGTGTGCGTTTCATTTCGAGTAAATGTTGGATGCAAGATGCCCTTGTGCTTCCTTCATCCTGTTCCACTGAGTCTCCTCTACCTGATGGGAGGAAAAGGAGGAGCTCAGATCACAAAGCTGTTCCTGCTTCCCTGCCTGGGCTTAGCAGATTCCTTTATTTTGTTTTTCAGTTGGACTTTCCATCAGGTTTTTGAGACACCATTTCCCTCACCTTCTCAAATTCCTCCCTTCCCTGCTCCTTCCTCCCTCCTTGTCCTTTGGGTCATTCCAGTAACAGACTTTTACACCAATGAATATTCTTCTCCCAGCCTTCAGCCCTCAATCCCAAATTCCCAGTGTGATGTCTCAGCCCTCTGGATTTTGAAGGTGCTACCTGGGCATTCAAGGGGAAAATATCCCTTGGTGAATCATCTGGAACTGGTGTTCAGAATGAGCAAAGAAAGGGCATTGGGGTCACGTGGTGCCAGGACAAGGAGAGTAATTATGGTCTTTAATGGAAATCACAGACCTTTGGAAGTGAAAAAGGTACTAAGTCAGGGAGAAATCATATCTAAGTCTGGATTCTTCTTCTATTTTCCTCTCAAATTGATCACAGGCATGATCCAAGAGGCTGCAGCACCTCTGCTCTGCTTTTGCCCACTGCATGTCTTAACACTGCAGAACACAAAGGGCTCCTTGTGGACACCAAGCAATCCACCCCATTCCTCATTCATGGATCAAACTTGGCTCCCAGCAAACCCAGCAAGGTCAAGAGTTGTCACTGTGGTGGCTGTTGTGCTGGCAGGGAAGTCATCCTGCTCCTGGAAATCACCACCAGCACTTGCACAATCCCTGGCATGCACAGCGTGGGGTGACGTGCCACGAGCTCAAAGTGCCAGGGCATGGCCAGGCAGCAAGTCTGGAAGCTGAGGGCAACCCTCCCACCCTGGCATGACCATGGTCCCAGCTGGTTTGGGCCCTTTGGGGTGTAAAATTCACCTCCACACCGGGACATGGTGGTTCACGGAATCACAGAATCAGCCGGGTTGGAAAAGACCTCTGAGATCATCAAGTGCAACCTTTGACCCAACCCCACCAGTTTAGGGGACCACCACCTTTGGGAAAGATTTTCAGACATGCCTAAAGAGCTCTGTGTGTTTCAAGGCTCTGGAGCACTTGGTCTCAAGGGGTTTTTATTGTGCTGCCATGGAAAAGTCAGTCTGAACTAACTGGATAAAGAGCTGTCATAGAATCCCAGAATGGTTTGGGTTGGAAGGGATCTTAAAGCTCATCTCATTCCAACCCCCTGCCACGGGCAGGGACACCTTCCACTAGACCAACCTGGCCTTGGACACTTCCAGGGATGGGGCAGCCACAGCTTCTCTGGGAATCCCATCCCAGTCCCTCACCACCCTCCCAGGGAGGAATTCCTTCCTCATATCTAACCTGAGTTTTGTCTCTGGGGTCTCTGCAGCAGCACGTCCAGCTGAAGGGGATCCAGGAAAACCCAGGGAGGATTACTAAAGGCATGGAGAATGCAAGCAGCACAAGGCAAGAACTCATGGAATGTGTGCCTGGAAGATGATTACAGGCTTCTCCGAGAGCCTACAGCTACTACAGAAAATGCAAATTTACAACAGGAAAACACAGGCTATGATACTGGGCTTCTTGTTTCAGAGAATCACAGAATCATCCAGGTTGGAAAAGCCCTCCAAGATCATCAAGTCCAACCTTTGTGAAGCGTATGAGGATTTCATCAGAATTTGCTGTTACTATTAGTAGTGTTATCAGTATTATTACTAATATCACTATTATTATTTTATTATTATTAAGAGGATTTAATCAATAACAGGCATTCTTAAATGCTAATAATATTTTCAGCTGGAAAATCAATGTTGTTTAGATTAATCTCTGCAGTGGTAGTGATGCTGCCTTTGTCAAGAATAATCATCCTTAGGTTTAATTTCAATTATATTTGATTGTCCTGTTTCAACTTTCATTTCAAAATAATCTAATACGTTTATTATCTGCTTGAATCAAAATTAAAAAGAAACATCTTGACTCTTCTGAGGTGAGGTTAAATCTCAGGCAACAGAAGGAATTATATTCAGAAAATAGTTCTCAGCTTTTCATTCTGCACTGGAAGAAAACAAAGTGAAAAGTGGAAAACAAACTGAACATGGCCCACAGAAATTCCAACTATCATCTCAGTTTAGCAGGGAAAAAAACAAAAGCTATGGCTGTCATAGCATGAGGCAGTTCCTATGAGAAAAGAGCATTTTTGCACAATACAAACAGTATTTTTCCCACAGTTTGCATGAGCACATTTCCAGAGTTGTCTCCTACGTCTTTACTTCAGTGGTCAGAAACAATTGTTGCATTATTTTCCTCTGCAGGCCCTTTATTTATTTATTAATTAAATAATTTATTTATTTGTTCATTTAGAGGAAGGATGTGATAAAAATAGAATTTCGAGCTGTTGCGTGATAAATCTGCTACGAGCCTGGTGCAATCAACAGGGTGTTCGAGGCGAACCCATTGGTACAGTCGTGCCTATGTTGCTGTGGTGTTCTTTTTTATGGAGCTTAGTCCATATTTGTCATTTTCCACTATTTCACATGTTCTCTGAGGTTACCAGAGCTGGACCAGAACCCAGTGAATGCCTCGGCTTCTAATCACCAACCACTTCTCATCTGGCCTTCCATCCCTTCTTCCAGAGAAGCCTGGAAGTGACTCAGTGTGAAGATGTGAAAATGTGGCTCTGAGGTCAGGTTTGGGCCTCCCCCACACCCGTCAGGTGCTGCACAGGTGGGTTGGGGGGTTGCTTTTCCTTTTGGTGCTTCCCCCTGGGCCACTTCCAGCAGATCTGCTCTCCTGCAGCAGCACGAAGGCTCCTCCAGGATGGGCTGCAGCAAGTGGAGCTGGGGACACCCTCCTGAGCCCAGGTCTGCACCCAGAGCCACACAAGGTCCCCACTGTGCCCACAGGGGTTGTTTGTGAACTGCTCTGCTCAGGTGAGACCCCCCTGCAGAGCTGCTCCAGCCCTGGGGAACAGCACAGCAAGGACATGGAGCTGCTGGAGAGAGTCCAGAGGAGGCACCAGGATGATCAGAGGGCTGGAGCAGCTCTGCTGGGAGGAAAGGCTGGGAGAGCTGGGATTGTTCAGCCTGGAGAGGAGAAGCTTTGGGGTGACCTGACTGTGGCCTTGCAGGACATGAAGGGAACTGCAAGGAAGATGCAGAGAGACTGTTTCCAAGGGCCTGGAGTGACAGGACAAGGGGGAATGGCTTCCCACTGACAGAGAGGAGGGTTAGAGCAGATATATGGGAAGAAATCCCTCCCTGTGAGGGTGAGGAGGCCCTGGCACAGGTTGCCCAGAGAAGCTGTGGCTGCCCCTGGATCCCTGCAAGTGTCCAAGGCCAGGTTGGACGGGACTTGGAGCAACCTGGGCTGGTGGAAGGTGTCCCTGCCCATGGCAGGGAGTAGAACAAGATGATCTTTAAGGTCCTTTCCACCCAAGCTATTCTGTGATTGTACAACTAAGAGAAAACACTGTCCTTTCCTGCTCGTGTTGTCTCCCTTCTTTCCCAGCTGGCACCCCGTGCCCCTCAAAGGGAGCCCAGGACTGCCAAGATCTCTTGGGTGCAGCCTTGCATTGAGGCAAGTCCCATCTAGGCACCCCCATGAGATCATCTGGGGCTTTGATGTGGTGCTTCAGGGCAGCATCCCAGCCCCTGCAGCCACCCCCACACGGGTGCCTCAAATTCACAGCAACACTTGTCCCCCATCTCTCAGCACCAGGGGAGAGGTGGGGTCTGTCTGAGCTGAATCAGAAGCTTTTTTGCATCACAGATGTTCCTGTGGTCACTCTGAACACTTCCCAGGAAGGACACCTTGTGACAGCCACCCTTTGCACATATCCTGAGGGGAATGTCCTGGGCACAAAGCTGATGAGCACTAGGATTTGGCTGGCTCCAGCGAGGGTGTGGTCCAGCATTAACATGTGTCAGAGAATTGATTAAGTCATGAAATGTTCAAGAAAAACTGCAAATCCATTTTTTCTTTTGGTTGAAAGGCTGGATTCAGCTCTCTTACTTTGTTATTGGAGCAGACCAGCCCTGTTTACCTCCTAAGGGTCTTCAGTCACGATGGAACAATTCCCAAGGAGGAGAGGAGACTTCCATAAATAGGGCAAAGCTTTATATTCTTGCACTATTATTCACATTTCCAGGGAAAAACACCTGCTTCCATCTCTAGACATGATTTGCATGAAGATGCAGATGGAGTGAAAAAGAATACAATCCTGGAAGCCCACACATGTGACCACATGGGATGAAAATCCCGTTGCTGGCTTGAGTACACCCTCTGGAAAGTGTTTCTTCTCCTCCACTACGTCTGGAGGCGGCCAAAAAGGCCTCCCCCACAGAGAGAAACTACCCTGCAGCTCCTTCCAAAAGGCACAGAGGAATGACGTGGGTGTTGCAGCTTCGGGGAGCTGCCAAAAAGGGAAAAGGAATTTGGAATAAACTCCTTTCCACGTCCGCATGCTGGAAAGGAATGCAAGGAGAGAGAACGTTCTCCACAGTCACCAGTCACGGGGAGGGGGTGGCACTGCTCCTTTGGCCCAGGGAGGGGAAAACACCAAAATCCAGGGAAGAGGAATCGCAGCTCTTGCCATGCCAGGCAGCTGGAGGTGGTGTTGGGTTTGTGGTAATGCCAGTAAAACAGGAGGGCTTGTTCCCAATCCACCAAATAAGTGGAGGGTGTTCTCCAGCTTTTGGTAAAGATTTGACTCTGGGCTCCTTAACCCAAATTAAGTGTGATGACAAACCAAGGTGTTTTCTTTATTATATCTTGTTAAAAGTCAGGAGAAGAGTGGCCAGCAGAGCGAGGGCATTGTCAGGCCTCTCCTTTTGGTGAGAGTGAGACCATATCAGGAATATAATGTCCATTTCTGGCTCAGGAAACTGGACTAGACTAGACTAGACTAGAGTAGACTAGACAGGAATAAACAGAATAGAATAGAATAAAAAATAGGAATAGGAATAGGAATAGGAATAGAATAGAATAGAATAGAATAGAATAGAATAGAATAGAATAGAATAGAATAGAATAAAAATAGGAATAGGAATAGAATAGAATAGAATAGAATAGAATAGAATAGAATAGAATAGAATAGAAATAGGAATAGGAATAGAAATAGGAATAGAAATAGGAATAGAAATAGGAATAGAAATAGGAATAGAATAGAATAGAATAGAATAGAATAGAATAGAATAGAATAGAAATAGGAATAGGAATAGGAATAGAAATAGGAATAGAATAGAATAGAATAGAATAGAATAGAATAGAATAGAATAGAATAGAATAGAATAGAATAGAATAGAATAGA
>NW_016690340.1:1363442-1377770 GCF_001604755.1 Lepidothrix coronata | reverse complement strand
TGGGCAGAAGTTGTTTGCAGAGAGAGGGATCAGCCCTTGGAATGGGCTGCCCAGGGAGGGGGTGGAGTCCCCGTCCCTGGAGGGGTTTGAGCAGAGCCTGGATGTGGCATCAGTGCCATGGTCTGGGTGACAAGGTGGGGTTGGGTCACGGGTTGGACTCCATGATCTCAGAGGTCTTTTCCAACACACAGATTCTGTGGTTCTGTAATTGCTCCACATCAGAAGGGACATGGCCATGTGCCACTGAGAGAGGACAAGGATGAGAGTGAGGCAACACAGGCCAGCAGAGGAGGCAGCACAGTGGAACCTCACAAACGTCACTGTTTCATTTTTCTAATTCTGAAATGATGACCATGAGCAGAGGTGGAGAAAGCAGAAGGAAGACTAAAGCAACTGCTGTGAGTCACCAGAGACATGAGTTTGTGGAGCTCTGCCTGCAGAGCTGGCAGACCTGCAGGGACCCCTGGGTACATGCAGAGGACATCCAGAGGCCAGGTGAGATGTCTCTGCCTTTGGGAGTGTGTGTTGGGCAGAGCTGCTGGAGAGACAGGGGGTACCTCACCTCCTTTTGACCTCTTTGAGTCAGGGCAGATGTTCACCTCATGGACACTGAGCACACCCAGCCCTCCCCAAGGATGGTGCAGGTCCAGGGACCCAGGAGGGTTCCCTGGCTCTGTGATGTCAATTGACTCCCTGCCATAAAAACCCACATACCATGGGTGGCAGTGCCCAGGAACGTGAGAGTAGGGACTGGAAGAATCACAGGAATATGCGGGAAGGGGTTGTCCCAACATCACAGTGTAGCTGTAGAGAGGAGCATTCTCTGGGGCAGGGGAAGCCCAGTCCTCCCCACAGTGCTTCCAGATCTGTGCTTGCCCTCAGATCAAGTTCCCTGAAGCAGAAAAGGAAGTGTGGAAGAGGCTGGGTCAGACAAGACAGAAAAAACCATGTTTCCAGTATTAAAATATCCTTCTGCTTTTTCCCCTCTCCCTTCCAGTGGGCGCAGTGGGAGGACGTGCTGAGCTGTGTCTCTGCTCGGGATGGATCTGCCCCCAAGGGCTGTGCCAAGTCATTCATTTGACTATGTCCAGCTCTTCTTTTCTAAAAGTTTTTCTCCCAGAAAACCAGCCTTCCCTTCCTGCCAGAAGCAGCCCAACTGTTTACTGGCTTGGCCCAAGTCCTGGAGTCACTCAGCTCCCTGGCAAGGTCCCACTGATTTTGCAATGTCTGGTAGTGCCTGGTAGTAGCAGAAAGCGTGTGCAGGACCCCTTGACATTCAAAATGCAGATTTAGGCACGAAGGAAAGAAATTATGATGGGAAACCTCCCCAGACCTTGAGGTCTTGCACTGACGTTAATGAAAAGAGTAACGTAAAACAGTGACCGGTGGGCTGCGGGTTATTCCTCTACGTGTTTGATTAAAGGGAAGATTATTCTTTATTTAACATTTCAAGCCCCTTAAAAAGGGGAGAAGCTGTTTCAGGGCACCGTGGCTGTGGTGGAAGGCAGCAGGAGTTGGAGGCTGTACCTCATGGGCATGTCTGAACACATGTGAGATGGGGACGAGAAGGCTCAGCCCCGTCGGGACGTCACTGTGGGGTTACATAAGTTGTTTTGTTTGATCCCGAGCCAGAAGGGAGGCATAAAAGGGCAGCATGGAAAATACAAGGCAAATTGGTTTAGCTCCTGGGTCCGTGGTCTTCACCCTGGAGCTTCTCACCCCCCTTCTTGGAACTCCTCGCTGAGTTTCAGAGGAAGGTGGCAAAGATGGTATCACTCACTGCCTGTTCCATCATGGAACAGAGCCCGAAAAGAAGTGATCATATTTAATTAACCTATTATTAGACTGGATAGCACTTGCTGGCTCTTGTCTCATGAGACACACTCAGCCTCAAGTCACTTTTGGCTTTTTGCTGGGTAGTACCCGGGAACATCGAATGTTTCCACAAGGTTCTTCGGTGCCTGTGATCAAACACATCTCCCACTTGCCCAAGGTTTGCTCATGGGCCCCTTTCCAGCAGTGGGATGATCAGAAATTCTGGACAGGTTCACAGTGTCCTCCCCTTCATGGTGTGCAAGTTGCCACCAAAGCCCTGCTGTTGAACTGTGGTGGGTCCCAACAGCCCCAATACCTGATAAAATGTCTGTAAAATCACTGCCTGGAGTGATTTCCTCCCATTCTCCACCAAGATGATTTGCTGGATGAATCAGAGCCTGGGGTTTTTTTCGTTGGCTGATCTGGAAACCTTCGGGGTCTCTTTTAGAGCTTTAGAACTCATTTGCCACTAAATCTTGCAGCTCTATTTGTCTCTCTGCACCTCTTTGCTGGGACAGGGAGCTGCGAGTTCATTCCTTGAGCCACAACAGCGGTGGGAGAAATGCCAGTGGTCCCAAAGCAATTCTCTGGGTGGTGGCATCGACCTCATCAGGGAATGTTAGGTACAATTCCAGGGGTTTTCCCTGACTCCCCGTGGCCTTGGTGTGTCCAGGCCTGGCTGTTATGAAAGTCAGGCACTATGAGTTCATTAGTGCCTGGCCCAAACAAGCAAATGATGTGCTGGGTTTGTGTTTGCTCTCCTAGACCAGAGCCTGAGGACTCTGTGAGGGAGGGGGGAAGTCACAGTGGTCCTTTATCTCATTAACTGTGCTTCATGTCTGGCAGCTGTGAAGAGAGAGGAGTGTGTCCATTCTCATCACAAAAAGGAAAGTAATGAGAGCAGTGCACATCAATAAATGCAAAAATGTCATCTGCAAGGTGCAGGGCAGTTCCAGGGGGAGTTGATGAGAGTCCACGATTGCTTAAGACTTGTGATTAATTTTTCTTAATGTTTTCTAGAAAATAATTACAAGAGGATTTAAAAGACTTTCCATTATATGAGGGCAAATAATTATTTTCCAGCATAAGATTAGATTTTTTTTTTGAACGTTTCTTCTATCTCATTATATTGAGCCCTAAGTTCTAATACCCCCCATGTCAAGATCAAAGTATTTCAAGTAAATTGAAATGCTCTGGAAATCAGAAATCATGATTAAATAGCAACACTTTGAACAGAGGGGTGCACTGAAATTTCACTTTCAGTTTAGGAATAGAAAACACGAGTGGAATTAAACTTCTTCCTTTACCAAACCTTTCCTGGGGAGATGTCTCTTTATTTGTGGTTGAAATACATAATCTGTGTGTGGTGTGCAGCTGGAATGTCTCCAAACTCTCTTAAGTTTAAGCTGCCACTCTGGGTTGGTTCTGCTTTTATAACACTTGGATCCTGACCAAGGATCCTCTGGGAATTGCCTTGGATCACTTTAGTCCCAGGGGCTGTGTCCCATGGGGGTGGTTCATGCTTCAATTAATTTGTCAGGAGAGGGGGCAGAGGGGACTCCTACCCATCCAAATCCGTGCCAACACAGGCAGGGGATGCCTGGAACAGTGCAAAGGCATTCCAGATACTCCAGCCAGCGAGTTGGATTCATCCAGGGATAAAGGGGAGGCTCAGGTGCCTCCAGAGAAACACAGAGAGTATGGGGAACTCACAAGAGGAATGGAGACGTGTGTGGGAATGATTTCATTGGCATCACGGAGACAAGGTGGGAGGGATCCTGTGACTGGAGCATTGCAATGGAAGGTTTGAGGCTTTTTAGGAAGGACAGGGGAGAGGTGAGGAGGGGGTGTAGTTCTGTGTCCATGAGTGGCTGGAGTGGCTGGAACTCTGCCTGGGGAAGGATGAGGAGCCAACTGAGAGCTTGTGGGTGAAGATGAAAGGGAGGGCAGGGACAGGGGGTGTCCCAATGGGGGGCTGCTCCAGGCCATGACATGGGCAGTGGGATCCAGGCACCTCCACACACTGAACTGTGTGGAGCAGTCACAGCTGGAGGGAAGGGGTGGATCCAGAAGGACCTGGAGAGGTGGGACCATGTGAACCTCAGGAAGTTCAACAAAGCCAAGTGCAAGGTCCTACACCTGGCTCAGGGCAATCCCACACACAGGCTGGGTGGAAAAGGGATGGAACAACCCTGGGAGAAGGACTTGGGGTGATGGGTGATGAAAAGCTCCCCATGAGCCAGCAGTGTGGGCTCACAGCCCTGAGAGCCAACGGGATCCTGGGCTGCATCCAAAGGAGTGTGGCCAGCAGGTCCAGGGAGGGGATTCTCCCCCTCTGCTCTGCTCTTATGAGGCCCCACCTGGAGTCCCCTGCACAGCTCTGGGGTCCCCACCATAAGAAGGACATGGAACTGTTGGAGTAAGTCCAGAGGAGGCCACAAAGTTGATGGGAGGACTGGGGCACTTCCTCTGTGGAGGCAGGATGGGAGAACTGGGGCTCTTCAGCCTGGAGAAGAGAAGGTTGTGTGGAGACCTCAGAGAGCACCTTCCAGTATCTGAAGTGGCTACAGGGAAGCCAGAGAGAGACTCTGCATCAGGAACTGGAGTGACAGGAGGGGGAATTAGTACAAACTGAAAGAGGGGAAATTTAGGTCAGATATTAGGAAGAAATTACTCCCTATAAGGATGGTGAGACAGAGGAAGAGGTTGCCCCGGGAGTTTGTGGGTGCCCCATCCCTGGTAGTGTTCAAGGCCAAATTGGGTAAGATCTTGAGCCACCTGGTCTAGTGGGAGGTGTCTCTGCTCATGGCAGGAGGTTTTGGGACTAGATGCTCTTTAAGGTCCCTTCCAACCCCCTATGATTTTGTGATTTGTGGTTTAAACACATAATCCAATATGGGATGTACAGTTGAAATGTCTCCAGAGTATCTAAAGCCTAAGCTGCCACACTGGATGGGTTCTGATTTCATGGCATTTGGATCCTGATCAATGATCCTCTGGGAACAGCCTTGGATCCCTTTACTCCCAGGGGCTGTGACTCCTGGGGGTGGTTCAAACATACGCAATAGTGAAAACTTGCCTTTTAAAGTCCTTGGTGCCTTCTCCAAATGCATCTGTGATTGTTTGGAGTTTCTCTGTTGACATTATTCCTGCTCTTTTCAGCATCTGGCTGATGATGGAGAGCTGGAGAGATGTTTATGTTTTATTGTGCCTCAGGAAAATAAACCTCAGACAGGAAATGGCAAATGTTTCCTTGGACGCTGGCTCATTTTGTGCAAGTGCTTTTGGGGAATGGTGGGTGCAAGGATACACCTCAGGCAGAGCTTGTGGAATTGGAGACAGACTGAAATCATTGCCCTTGACTTGCCAGAGCTCACAGAGGATCCTGAGTGCAGCTTTGTTGTCCCTTTTTTGTCCTGGGCTGGCAGTGCAGGGGCTCAGACAACCCAGAAACAAGCAGCAGGACCCACTGTGAGGTTTGGGAAGGGGTGGGAAGGAAAAGTGGCAGGAAAAACAGGCAGGAAAGCACCTGCCTGCAGGTGAATCTGACCCCAGTGTCTGCCTTGCAGCAGCCTCACTGCTCCCAGAGTCATTCCTGGATGGTCCAGGCGTGGGATTTGTCACACCCTGACCTTCCATGGAGGTTGTACCACCAGCATCCAACTCTGAGCGAGTGCCCAGTGCCCAAGACAAACCCTGCCCTCAGGTCAGGATGGGCACAGCCCTCCTGAGCCAGCAGGAGAGCTGGGAATGAACAGGAATATCACCATTTTAAAGAGCTGCTCTCCAAATGTCAGCGTGTTCCTGAGCAAGCTGTGCATTCACTGCCTCAGACTCCTTGGAAAACCCCAGACAAAATCCATCCTGAGCTCTGGAAAGTTAATAGATCTTTTTTTTTTTTTTTTTTTAAGTTAATAGATCTTTTTTTTTTTTTTTTTCAACTTGCCAAATGATTTTCTTCTTTCTCTTCCTCCCACGAGAGTTTCTTCTGAGAAGAGGAAGCGGGCAGGGGTGTCCCAGTGCCCTTCCACTAAAGGGTTTCTGTCTGCCTGCGTTTTTGAGACAGAGAACCTTCCAAGGGCATGACCTTCCCCGTGGAGAAGGTGGCAGAAACTGCAGCTGGCACGAAGAAAATCAGCTTAGGAGAGAAAGGAACTCGAGGAAATGGAAAGAGGAAGCCCTGGCCAACACCTTGTGCTTCCTGCCCTTCTCCCTTGGGAAAGAAAAGAGCAAAGAAAAGGCCTGGCAAAAGATTTCCAGGGAATTCTTTGTTTTTAAGAGGGAAGAAAGAGCCTGATGTCAACAAGGCAGTGAGGCATGGCTGGAAAATAAGTGTGTGAAGGAGGGTGAGTGTTTGTAGTTGACTGGTGCTGTTCCAGGTGCTCCTCCAAGGGAATGTCCCACAACGTTGGAAAGGATGGGGAGTTACAGAGTGATGAGTTTTCCAGAGGACTCCAACAACTTTGAACTGTAAATGGTGAGTCTGGGCAGGGTCAGGTTGGATGGCAGGACAAGGATGGCAGTGCCCAAGGGTGGTTGGCACTGCCCAGGCTCCCCAGGGCAGTGGGCACAGCCCCAAGGCTGCCAGAGCTCCAGGAGGGTTTGGACAACGCTCTGAGGGACAGGGTGGGATTGTTGGGGTGTCTGGGCAGGGCCAGGGGTTGGACTGGATGATCCCTGTAGGTCCCCTCTGACTCAGGATATTCTGTGGCTCTCTGAAAATTCCTCCTGTGTGTGTGACAAGTATTTGAAGCTCTCCAGGACTCTCTCCACAGTTTCTCCCATCACCTTCAAAACCCCAAACCACACAACCGAAACCCATTTACCAGACCTCTGATACAAGGACGTGACATCCTGGTTCCCTCGGGTGAAATCAGTGATTTTTGGACCACCAGCCCTTCCAGCAGTGGAGTTCTAGTGGTCCATCCCCAGCAGCAGCTCCCAGATTTGGGCTTCAGCGCTGAGGTTCTTGCTCTGTGCTTTTGGGATTTTCAGGAATTAACAAGGAAGTGTCAAATCTGCAGCCAAGGAGAGGGACACCCTGAAGGATGTTCTCGTCCACAATCACATCCTTGGGTTAACTGTCAGGAATTTGGGCTGTGGGGCTTTGAGCTGTGGTGGTGACACGGGACTGGGGCTGCCTGCTGGTGAAGGCTTTGCAGCCACGTCCTCCTTGTCCCAGGTCTTTTATGTTTGTGTCTTGGTCTTTCTGTGGTTTCAATCAGAAATTCCACCCATGGTCTTAGCAGCTCCTGTTGATACATGTTTCAGTGAAACCGGTACTTTCCAGAAAAAGACGAGAAAACAACATGTCTTCGCTGAAAAATCCATTGCTTGCACTTTCTGGGACATTGGTTTTCCCTGTGGGGGGAAAGTTTTGGGAAAACAAACAAAACACATTTATTTCAGTTTCTTTTCTGTGCTGCTCCCTTTTTCCTTTAAAATAATCCATTCATTTTGATTCTCTGGCGAGCAATCACCAACGAAGAATTGGGAAACAAACCTCTCTGGAGATTGTTCTTTCAGAAAAAAAAAGAAAATAAATCAGGAATGATCCGAGTTTACGTAGTCAGTAATACAGGTCCCCATCAAACAGGAACCCATATTTGACCTGAGTAGGCTCCAAATATTTTAGAATCCTGGAATATAAATAAATCTGTAGCTAGAGAACTTCCAAAAAGCATCAGGGGAAAAAGGTCCTTGCTGTTAGAAGCTGGGATTTTCGCTGATGGATGGGAGTGGAGTGTTATTTCCTGGATTAGGTGTGGTAGTGACTGTTGTTCAACACACTCATTTCGTCCTTTTTATAGGATTTGGGATGAATGGTAAAAATAGACAATGTCTAAGGAACTTTTAAGATGTATGAAACCAGATTAGCTGATTTATCTCACCAGTTATGCAGGGGAGGGGATGACTTGGATGTTTTTCACCCCGAGTTTTGTTGTTTTCTCTTTGGTCCTTTAGTTTCCTCTCCGTGTGGTTTAGTTCCAGATCCCTGGATTTTCCTTTGGTTTTGTGGATGGCTCAGAGAGGAGCAGGGGAGAAAATATGCAAATTTTAACAAAATCAGCTCGAGTGAGTCACTCCTGTTTGGGGCCACAATGAGGAGAGCCTAACAACGGTGTCTCAGCCTGATATAAAAGGCATTAATTAAAAATAACCCAGAGGAGTGATTTTTTCCCCCTTCACATTTCTGAAGAATTAGTGTGCAGTTATTACACCTCAGGAGGCTGGAGTTACAAGATTTTAATGTGATATTTGAGAGCAGTGGGGGTGTTGATGCACACAGAGCGTGTTCAGAATAATTGTAGCATCCCATGTCAGAGCTCCAGGTGATCTCCTGGTGGGATGGCCCTGCCCTTTTGCCATGGGGGATACTCTTGCATTTGACTCAAACCAGCAAGTTTTGCTTTCTTCTGAAGTATTAAACTGGCTTCACTTCACCTTTTAAAAGGCCCAAGCTCTTAGCTGGCAGTGCTGCTAAGGAAGAGCACCCTTGGCAATCACACCCCAGAGGATCTGCTGCAATAAATCATACCCTTGCTTCATTAAAATAAATCTCAGACTTTGGTAAATTAAAAAAAAAAAAACAAACAACCTTTTGAATTGCGCATGGCATGTACCTCGTGGGGCAGTTATTTATAGAGTTATCTTCTAATGTCTTTATCTTTTACAGTGAGGGAGTTGCTTTGTCTGATCTCACCGAATTTAACACAGGAGGACTCGTAGGATGAGTCATCTCTGTTGTGTTTTCTTATGCAAAACCACAGTTACTATAGTTTCCTTTTTAGTTTTATTTAATTTCTTTCTAAAAAAATCAACTTAAGTATTTTTTTTACCTTTTTCTTTTCAATTCCTGTTATCCTTTGAGTGACTTATGTCACATCTGAACACAATGTGTGCTGAAGTGCTTGTTGCTTATTGAGTTTTACACCTGTTAATTTGAAATTATTTGGACCTTGAAACACACTTAATCTATATTGTAATGAGGGATTAGCACTGGCAACAGATTTTCCAGAGAAGCTGTGGCTGCTCCATCCCTGGAAGTGTCCAAGGCCAGGTTGGACGGGGCTTGGAGCAACCTGGGCTGGTGGAAGGTGTCCCTGCCCATGGCAGGGGGTGGAATGAGATGATCTTTAAGGTCCCTTCCCACCCAAACAATTCCGTGATTATTTTATCAAAGTTGAAGGAAAATATCAAGTGACTCATTAAAAATAGATAAAAGTGACTCATTAAAAGTCTTGGCACCAGACAAATGGATTTTACTGAGTTGTTTGTATAATGCTGTGACCCTGAGTTCTTTGGCACCTAAACTCTTGCACTATGACTGTTCCTGCTTAAAAATACTCCAGAATTTAAGTGGCTGGATATTTTTAGAGGCTTTTGGTCGCCATTAAGCACCTGCTTGAAGCAGAGTCTCCAGTGAAGTGTCCCTCTGAGTCACAGCTAACGTGGGGGCACTTTCCAGGACTGAATTCCAAAACCTTAACCAGCATTCCACTGAAGTTTAAACCATTATATCCTCACACAGACATTTTGTTGTCATTGGAGCAAACAAAAAACCTGCCAAGCACTGAGAGATCTCTTAACTTTCTGCAAACTTCTCTGAAATGAATCATAGGATCACACGGAATCACAGGATCAGTTAGGCTGGAAAAGACCTCTGAGGCCATGGAGTCCAACATGAACCTGTCCTATGAAGCTGTGGTTCATTTCCAGGGCCAGATCTGCCTCTCATCAGCACCCTATAACATAGAGAACACTGTGGTCCTTCCAGGTGTCTTTGCTTGGATGTCACTGACTCAAGACAAGCAGAGCCAGACCCAGCCTGGTGCTCCAGGAACTGCTGCTCAGCCTCATCCCACTGCTGATGCTCTGAACTGGGGAGCAGGAGACCAGCAGCCAACCTCCAAGGCGCGTTTCAGCTCACAGAATATTTGAACAAGCCAAAATTTCATGAGCACTTCCCTCTCCTCAGCACCTTGGTCGGGAAAGGCCAACCAGAATGGTTGCAGACCTGTGCAAACGTGTTCCTTCTACTCCTGGGAGGGTGGGGAGGCCCTGGCACAGGTTGCCCAGAGAAGCTGTGGCTGCCCCTGGATCCCTGGAAGTGTCCCAGGCCAGGCTGGATGGTGCTTGGAGCAACCTGGGCTGGTGGGAGGTGTCCAGCCCATGGCAGGGGGTGGAACTGGGTGAGTTTTAAGGTCCCTTCCAACCCAAACCATTCCATGATTCTGTTACAGCTCTACAGGACTCTCTCTCCCCAGTGCTCTCTCTCCAANGGTTGCCCAGAGAAGCTGTGGCTGCCCCTGGATCCCTGGAAGTGTCCAAGGCCAGGTTGGACGGGGCTTGGAGCAACCTGGGCTGGTGGAAGGTGTCCCTGCCCATGGCAGGGGGTGGAACTGGATGAGTTTTAAGGTCCCTTCCAACCCAAACCATTCCATGATTCTGTTACAGCTCTACAGGACTCTCTCTCCCCAGTGCTCTCTCTCCAAAGGTCTCTGTGGTCCAGCACCATCCCATAGGGAATAGGTTCATGTTTTTTAGGCTGCAGGATCAGTCAGTGCCCATATTTACCTGGAGACGTGCCCTGTGATCTGTGTGGAGATGATTAAAGACACTCTCACCACCGTGCTCTGAGTCAGGTGTGTTTATTCAGGAAAACACCGAGCTTTAAACTCCAATAATTAACACAGAAAGATTTCATTGTACATGACAGAATTATCTGGACATTTCAAACGTGTTTATTGCTAAAGCCCCCAGTGAACTGTCTCACAACACAGTTGGGTTTATACATGAAAAATATACCCTTTAAATATAAAGGCTCTTCTATACTTGACACAGTTCTGCCTGCCAGAGGCAAAAGTCCTGCTCTTCCACCACTGTCAAGCTTGAGGAACTTGGTTGAAGCCCCTGGAGTTACATTCATATAAAGTATTTAAAAATTGCATAAAATTAGCATTTTTAAGCGTTAAACTTGTTATTGCTCTAAAGCATGAGATGCATAAATTGCTGGTTTCAGATTATTCCATATGCCAATATTAGAGTCACGGAATCCCACAGGATGGTTTGGGTTGGAAGGGACCTTAAAGACCATCTCATTTCACCCCCTGCCATGGGCAGGGACACCTTCCAGCCCAGGTTGCTCCAAGCCCCATCCAACTACATTCACTCACATCCTTGGAGTCAGAGCTTGCCTAGAGATCATTTACCTGTTCAAATAGGTGTGGATTTTTTTCCTCTGTGCACTTTGCTTTCCTTCCTTTTTTCCCCTTCATGTTCTATTTCCTTTTCCCACCCGCTTCTATGCAAAAGTAGAGCTGCAAAAATAGAAGCAAAGAGAGGAAGAAACAGAATGACAGAAAAACAAGGAAACTGAAAATATGTAAACTGAAGGAAAGAAAAAAAGTCGAATATTTACTAAACAGTTTTAGGTGAGAAAACATTCGCTTCAGAAGTGACTTCAAGTACTGAATTGGTGCTTAATTCCAAAAATGTGGCTCTCCTTCTGTCAGGTCTGGACAAGGCCAAGGAGTAGGTGGGAATACAAATTGCCTAGGCTGGCAGATCTTATTCTTTTGTGTCCATAAATCTTATTCTTTTGTGTCCATAAATCTTATTCTTTTGTGTCCATAAATATAACAACTTGCTCAGGGGTCTCTTGTGTTTTATTTTATGAACACGTTGTCCTGGGGAGCCGTGAGTTTCCCCTGGGCCTCACACAGCCCCCAAGCACAGGCAGCACTCCCTGGAGAGCTGCAGAAACTGCCCATAAATTATCAGGAAATGGTCCATAAATTATCAATCCCCATATTAAATGATCTTTTCTCTATCTCTTGAGTTGAATGAAGCTGTTGGGACCGAGGACAGGATGGAGTAAAAGCTCCCAGAGCAGCTGAGTCTGCCTTTTCCGGGCAGCTATTTTGGGTGCTCTGACTCACCTGGAGGTTCCTGTTTCACACTGGCTGTTAGAGGGAATTAGGGAGCCTAAATTTAGCTGCTGTTGACATGAAGGGAAGTGGTATGTTAATACTGCAGGATATGTCAGCTCAGGGAAAACTGATGACTTGGCTCCCTCCCCTTACAACGGAGCCAGTGGCTGCTGCCTGCAGGGATCCCACGGAATTCCGGGGGGATGCTGAGAGAGGAGGGGCCAAAGGCTCCATCCCTGATGGAAAGGTCAGGTTTGGGGGTCTCACAACCACCACTCTCCTTGGAAACACCTGAATTTCAGACTGTCCTTCTTTGGGCTCTACCTTCCTCCACTCCAACTCTGCAAGCTCCTGAAAAAAAGAAATTGGGAGTTTAAACCACTTCAGCTGAGCCCCCCTAGTTAGGGGGTGGTGAGTCCACGTGTGGCTGCAAAAAGTGCTCTTCCAAAACACTTTTCCAAGCCCTGCATCCTCACATCCCATCATACTGTCTTAAAATTGAGTCTATCATAGCTGTAAAAAGCCGAGGCTGGGAGAGGTTTTGAGGTCACCAAGTGCAGCTCCTGCTGCCACAAGTGTTGCTCACCAGAATTTGCATTTTTTTCAGTTATTCTCCCTTCAGCAGCTGCCTTTGCTTTGAGGTTTTCCCTTGCTGCTCACACCAAACACAAGCTGTATCACTTCCAGTTTTTCAAGACCTGTGAGTAAATAAGGCCCAGCTGAAGGTCCCAAAAAGCAAAGGCTTCTTATTTATTTTGGTTTTTTTGATTGGTCATTTGTGTTGAGTAGTCCCTTTCTTACTTTATCTTCAGGACAGGGTGCTTGAAAACAGCAGAGCTGCTTGGAGTTTTTTTATCTAATAAAATTACGAATAATAATATGAGTTTAAGAGCATGAGCAATTGGACTATCCAAAGGATTTTGCAGAATGCTGTTTGTTCTTCAGAGGACTCTGGGTGGATGAGAGGAGTGCAGGGTCAGGCAGTTGCCCTGCAGAAGGTCAATGCACTATTGATCCAAGAGGGATCTTTAAACAGGGATTGCTGTGCATTTTTAGGTTAGCAGGGTTGTCCCCTGGAACAAGGGATTTCTCTCTAAGTCACTGTGATATTTTCCCCTTGGGCTGAAGAAAGGCAAAGAAACAAAACCAGGAGCGAATGTGAAAGTCCCTCAGTGAAAACGAATCTGTGCCAGATAAGCCATGGCCTAATTTTCGGATGTGAGCTTTGAGGAGTTTGGGTTGGGGCCAATTTCACGGGAGGTGCCATCCAGCCTTGTGAAATCTAATTGCAGTCCTGGTTTCAAAGCCTTCCCAGCTCTGTAATCTCTGATGTTACACTCGGTCAGATCTTGGTTTGCTGCCCCTGGGTGAGCTGGGCTGGAACTGTGTTCCATCAGCTCGGCTGCTGTTGTGAAGTCCCTATTAACGTTTTCTACAGCAATTAACAGCCAGAATTAAGCATGTTTTCCCTATCAACCGAGATTATAAATAACTCCTAAAAATGCCCCTTAGCCAAGCAGATATCAGTTTGAAAGTGCAACTTTCACAGTGTCTGGGAGGGGCCAAAAAACCTTGAGAGAGAGAGAGAGAGAGAGAGCAGAGCTGTGAGGTTGTTGCTGCTGCTCCCTGTGCCTGGTCGAGTTAGTGATGGAGCACAGGCACAGAAATCCCCACATTTGCTCATCTGAGGACAAGGGGAGGAATTTTTACAGTTTCTCCATGACTTCAGGGCTTTCAGTATCCCTCTTTTCTCAGGGCTGAGCCCCGTGGTGGGGAACCAGAGCAGGGCTGGTTCCTCAGAAGATGCTCCTCAGCAGGGCGAGGACCCTCCTGCTGCACAGGGTGGGACAGATCCCACAGGGAATTGCTCCTGATATTGCTGAAGAGACACATCATTTGGGGAAGGATCAGCCTGGAGTTATTTCTTTTTTTTTTAATTTGTTAAAAATTACCTGCTTCAAAAAACTTAGGGGGAAAAAAATAGGAAAAAAGGATGACAGAAAGAAGTGACTCAGAGTCTGTCAGAAACCAAGGCCTGGCTCAGGGCCTGCCTTGCTTCAGTGAAAGCTATTTAACATTTCTATAACTGCTGGGGAAACTGGGCACTATTAATGGGCTCTCTTTGTGGCTCTAATTTATTCTTATTTCTCAGAGGCAAGGGAGTAGAGGCCAGATTGCTTTGTCCTGTGGTATGAAAAAGCCTGGGGCTGAGGAGCTTAGCACTGCTTTGTCAGGGTTTCCTCCATCTGGCAAAATAATAGAATAAAATCACCCTAAGCAGAGAGCTGCTTTATTTTGTAAAGAATGCTCTTTCTCTTTTGATTCAAAGCCTTCAGGAAAAGCAGGGCCATGGGAGGTGTGAGTAAATTCATATTTTCATTCATTAGCTGCCTTTGCTGTACTCAGGAGCTGTGAGTTCCCACGGCCAGGCTGGCTCAAACTTCTCTGGAAGCCAGTTATGTGGATCAAAGTGGAGGTAAATAGAGGTTAAAAACCCTGTTCAGAGACATGAGAGATTTAGAGAGTCCAGAAGGGTGAGGAGATCCCAGTGGAGGTTATAAAGTCATAGGCAGGGCAAGCT
>NW_016690340.1:1355090-1363332 GCF_001604755.1 Lepidothrix coronata | reverse complement strand
TTTTCTTTTCTCTTTTTTCCCTGCCCCACAACCATTAATAACAAAAGGAATTTTTTTTTTTATCACTGTTTTTCAAAACAGAAAGTAGATAATCTCTAGCAATGAATCATATCAGTTACTCCTGACCTTTAGAAAGTGCCTTGTGTATTTTGAAGTCACCTGGTCGACGAGACAAAACCTCATTAATGTGCACCCTCAGTTCCTGGTGACATAACACGAGTAACAAATTACCACCAGGAGGAATAATCTGAGTGTGTTCACACAATCTGAGCTACATCACTCGACAACATCAACTAAGGCTGAGTAATAAACCACTGGGGTTCCGAAGCCAAAAACTAAATCCATGAGTAAATGTTTTGACGGGAGGAGTTTGCCAAGCTCTAGTCATGTAACAAATGTCAGCCAGGCAAGGGGAAAAACTTGCATAATGGTGAATACAGACCTCAGTGGAGTCTCAGAGATGAAGGGAAGAGAGGAATGAGTGAATTGATACCAGATTCAGTAAAACTTTGGTCCCTTCCCTCCCCACACTGTAAGAATTAAACTTCAAATAAGTGCATGTGTTGCTGCAATTCATGGAATAAGAGAGCCCGAGAGTCCTCTTTTATCCTGTATTTGCTGAACTTTCCAGTAAGCCAAAAAAAGCTCAAGCACCATCCACCCCCTGGGCTGCCAAACACCACAGCTCTCAGCTGAGGCCAGTCTGAAATTTGGGAAAGTCTGGACCTCAGAGCTGGCTTTTCAGCAAGTGTTGGAGGTGTGTTTAGAGCCCAGTGTGGTCTGGGTCACACAGGAACTGTCAGACAGGCAGGGCAGGATTCAAGGAAAATGTATCACAACGAACTTCGCTATTTGCTGGATTTGCATCTCGATTGTTACTTTAATATTTGGTATGAAAAGGTCTAAAAACCCCGGGTGAGAACAGAGCCTGAGCACTGTGCATGGACAAAGTCTCTGTCCCAAAGAGCTTTATATTTAAATAGGAAAGATGGATAAATAGGGAAAAGGAGGACACTTGAAGTAAATTGCATAAAGTCCATAGCAGAACACAGCACAGAAATATCCTGTAAATCCCATGTTTCCTATGTCCTGTCCCAGAGTTTCAGCTGCCAGCCCAAGAGTCAATGATTTCATCACCTTGGCTGTCATCCAATCTATCCATAAATCTACTCCAGAGTTGTGGTTTGTAAAGAAAGCCTCGATTACAAGCTTTGACTGCTAGTTTTGTTTGGAAAGACCAGGTCAAAATACTGCTCCATTCCCCATCTCCTCAGCACAGCCAACAGTCTGCTACCCTAAAAGTCTCCATATTGCTTATTCTCCCCATAATCTGGTTGGGTTTTAAACTGTGTTTGCACAGATTGGTTGGAGGAACCCTTGGCACACCCGTGGGTTGTTTCTGGGTAGTCCAACAATCCCACTTGGATCCAAAGCACGGGGACCTTTGCCAGCTGTGGCTCTTGCAGTGTTTTGTTTCGTTGTTTTTGTTTTGTTTTGTTTTGTTTTCTGGGACACTCACAAAGTTCCTCGTTTACCCTGGGGCTGAGGTAAGACAGGACATTTCAAACCAAGGTGTTGCCTAGTAAAAGCAGGCTGCTGATGTTCAGAGCAAGGTGGGAAGTCGGGGAGCTGCTCACATCTGGTCGCTGTACCACAGCACCCCCAGGACGTTCTCGTTGGGAAGGGAATCTTCATTCAGGAGCTGAGGGTGATTCAGTGCCACTGATATTCGGTCCTTCACCCTCAGGTGTGTCAAATGGAGCTGGAACAAGGTCTTAAAAGCCTTCCCTTGGCACGATTCTGACTCACACCACGTGGACAACGTCTGCCTGTCCACCTTGTCGTTCACCAGGAGCTCTATCTTGAGGTCAGTGGGGCTTTTGGAACAGTTGGGGAGGTGGAAGTTCAGGTGGCAGTAGATCAAGTAGACACCTTGTTCCTTTATCACCAGCTCTTCGTTCCTGCACTGGATGTCCTCACAAATCCCCTTCTCCACCAGGCTCAGCTTGGAACTGTTCCCTGGGCTGGCCACTAGAAAGGAAAGCAGAGAGGTGTTACCAGGAGCTCCAGTGACCTGAATTCAGCCCGAGGTGACTTCCAGCAGAGTGTTGGCTGGGAAGAGGAGATACCTGTTCAGTAATTCCCTGCAGGAAACTCTGAGAAAAAGCCAGGTGGCTGGGAAGTCACGGGGAGTTAAAAACTTCCAAGGACTTAAGCAGCCCTCAGGAAATCCAAGCCAGGCTTGAATGTACATCTCCATTATTTCCCACTTGGCATTTGAAAGGAAATAATGGAGATTTATATCCATGTGTGTGCTCAGAACACAGCTCTTTATTTTTATTTTTTTCTAAAGTCAAATTAAAAAATGGTTTATAGCATCAGATAGGGGTTTGCCAACCAAACCCACATTCCAGGAAAGCTAAGGATTCATTTTCCTATAAAATGCCCATTTAGTCACCAAAACTATTTACCACTAAACCCAGTCTGAGTGACAGGAGCAGGTCTTCAGCCAGCTCTTGCCCTTCACTGACCTCTCATGTAGGCAGCAGCTCCCTTGGTTGGGACACGCTGTAGGATTCTGGAATAGTCTTCAAAGGTGTTCCCTGAAGGAAACAACAGATTTAGTGATCATTAGTGGGTTTTATTTTGTAGGGGTGGTTTTTTTTGTTTGTTCGGGTTTTTTCCTTTTTTTTTTTGTGTTTTTTTGGTTGGTTGGTTGGTTGGTTTGGTTTGGTTTGGTTTTTTGGGTTTTTCTGTTTGGTTTTTTTGTGGGTTTTTTTTGTTTGGTTGTTTTTTGGTGGTTTTTTGTTTGTTTGTTTTTGGTTTTGGTTTTTTTGGAGGGTTTCTTTGGTACTGTAAAGTGCCATCAGCATTTGGTACCCCAGTAATTTGCTCTACCTGTGCTGAGGACAAACTGCACAGCAGCAGCTGGAGCAGCAGGGAGGAGCTGGTTCTTACTCCTTGGCTGATAATATCTGATCTGCAGGGGGAATTCACAGCAGTGTAACTCGATTGACAAATCTGTAACATTTCAAAGCTCAGATTGCAGCTCTCAGCCAAACAAATTAGATTTCTTATTCTCCTTCTTACAAATAGAGGTGAAAGTTTCAAACTAAAAGAGGGGCAATTTGGATTAGATGTAAGGATGAAGACTTTTTACGATGAGGGTGGGGAGGCCCTGGCACAGGTTGCCCAGAGAAGCTGTGGCTGTCCCATCCCTGGAAGTGTCCAAGGCCAGGTTGGACGGGGCTTGGAGCAGCCTGGGCTAGTGGGAGGTGTCCCTGCCCAAGGCAGGGGGTGGAATGAGGTGATTTTTGAGGTCCCTTCCAACCCAAACCATCCTGGGATTCTATGGTTATATGAAATACAAATTGTGTGCAGGTAAGCTTAATTTAACCAAATTATTTTTATGGTGCAATTACAGGAAGCTTTTAAACATTTACCTGGAGCATACTTCTGAAAATGGCTCTTTGGGTGCTTTTGGAATGTCATGGTCAAAATGTGGATTTCCCTGGGGACTTTAGGTGAGGTTGTTCATAGAATCACAGACTCGTTTGACCGAAGGGACTTTAAAACCCATCCAGTCCCACCCCCTGCCATGGGCAGGGACACCTTCCACCAGCCCAGGTTGCTCCAAGCCCCGTCCAACCTGGCCTTGGACACTTCCAGGGATGGGGCAGCCACAGCTTCTCTGGGCACTGGGGACCCGAAAGCTGCTGCTGCCCAACCCGAGGGCAGGGTCTGGCCACAGCCAGCCCCTGTGTCACGGGAATGCCCCCAAATCCAAAGGGCCGGGACGGGGAGGCGCCGGGGCTGCCCCGGCGGAGCCGCGGGGGGACGGGAACATCCCACGGGATGCGGGGACGGCTCCATCCCACGGCCGCGCCCGGCACTGCAGCCGGTGCCGATCGCACCGCGGGGCTGCCAACAGCTCCGCATCCCGGCACCGCATCCCGGTGTTCCCTCCCCTGCATCCCGGCGCCATATCCCGGTTTTCCAGCTTCTGCGTCCCGGCGCTGCATCCCGGTGACCCAGCTCGTGCTCCCTGGACCCCGCTCCCCATCACTTGCTCCTGCATTTCACCTCCTTTCCAGCCGCGTTCCCCCTTTCCATCTCCTCTGAGTGAGCTTTTCCTCCTCTCACCGTGCTGAGCGTTCAGTTAAAGGCACTGAATATCCATCCCTGGAAGTGCTCAAGGCCAGGTTGGACGGGGCTTGGAGCAACCTGGGCTAGTGGAAGGTGTTCCTTCAGGGCCTGCAGCTCCTCCCGAGCTCCAATCCCTGCTCCCTGTGAGCAGTGACAGGACCCAGGGAACGGCTGGAGCTGTGTCAGGGCAGGGTCAGGTTGGATCTCAGCAAAAGGTTCTTCCCCCAGAGGGTGGTTGGCACTGACCAGGCTCCCCAGAGCAGTGGGCACAGCCCCAGGGCTTCCAGAGCTCCAGGAGTGCTTGAACAACACTCTGAGGGACAGGTTGGGATCATTGGGGTGTCTGTGCAGGGTCAGGAGCTGGACTTTGATGATCCTTGTGGGTCCCTTCCCACTTAGGATATTCTGTGATTCAATCATTCTAACAAGAAGCAGCCTATTAAATGCAGAGTGAGACAATAATCATAAGTTTTCTAGGATTCCTGAAACTAAGGGTAAAAAAAGAGATTAAAATCTCCAAACTCTCGCAGTAACTGCCTGGCCTGATTTCTAAGGGAGACTCGGTCAGGAGGATGGATAAATCAGGGAGAAGCTGCTCCCACACAGGTCCCCTGTCTGGGTGTGTTTGTGTGTGCATTGCAGCCTTTGCATTCTCTGTTGGAGAAGGAGGCTGTGGATAGCTTGAAAAAATTGCAATCTTTCTCTGATTTCATGGTTGAAACACTTTTGGGGAAAGCAGGAGCTCACAGTGCTCCAACAATGAGTAAGCCATGCACCAAAGTCTCTTCAACATGCTGGAAATCCCCAAAGAGAAAACAAACCCTACTTTCCCGGTGTTAGTCATGTCACTGTAGTGTTCTGGTGAGGGCACAGGCACTGCAGAGATGGGGAGATAGGGCAAAGGATGGGAGAGAACCCTGGTGAGGGCACAGGCACTGCAGAGATGGGGAGATAGGGCAAAGGATGGGAGAGAACCTTTCTGGCAGGACAAGTAGTGTGAGTGAGCTCAGGCTGCTGACTCCGTGTTACTGAAGACTTGATAACACTGTGACAGCTTCAGTTTGAAGTAAAGGCCAGAAGGGATTCTTTGCAGAAACTCAGTGGCATTTAGGGGGTTTACCCTATAAAGCTGAAAATCCCCTGCTGCACAAGCAGACCCTGGAAGCTGCAACATCTGCCAGGCGAGCAAAGTGCTGGGCCTGCCCACAACCAGCCTGGAGCTGCCCCGAGCTTGGCCAGTCCTGAGCTGTCTCATGGCACCTCCAGAGGTCTCCCCTGGCAGATCTGGCTGCGCTTTGCATTTCCAAAGCTGTACTCACATTTATTGCTGTCAGCAAATTTCGTGTGTCTGCGTTTAAACCATTTCTCCTGTGTTTTCCAGAAGGCAAGTGATGAAAAAAGAAATACATCATTTTATGAAGGCCGTTCTGGTTCTTGCTCTGCTGAAGCAGCTTATAACTGGTTTTTTATTTCTCAAGTTAATTCTTTTATCTGAAACATTTCAGCTCAAGCCAAGAGAGGCTGAAATTAGCAGAGTTTCAGGAGTGATCGATGGATGTGTTCGATCACATCACCTAATTGGCTTTGCACTGTTCGCTGTGTAAATCAGGAGTAATCCCTCCGAAATCAATAGGATTATAGGAGCTTAAAAATACTGTGAGGAGGAGGAAAGACATTTGGGACTAAGTAGCAAGAAGACCACCCTGCTTTCGTGGTGTGATGCACAGAAGCTGGAGATCATCTGCTTCAAGCAAGGCCACTTCAGCTATTTTGCCCTTAAGAAGCAGGTGACAACTCATTTTTGTCTCCCTGACCCTTCTTACCACAGGATGAGCATCCAGAGGGTGAGAAAAAGGGCCAGGCTATTTCCCTGAGCTTAATGCAGCTTTTCTTCCCCAGGCCAAAGGGATGCACAGCAGGGCTGGGAAATGGGAAATTCAGCCTCACTGAACCCTCAGGATTTCCCCCTGAGGTGTAAATTGAAAAGAGTCTCATCAAAACACAGCAGCACTTTGTCCAGCCAGGAAGGACAGGTTTGGGACAGGTGGATGGATGGGCTGGTGCCAGGCAGGTCCACGAGGATGTGACTCTGCCTGGAAAACTCTCCTCACTGCTGGCTGCCTCTGCTTCCCCGCTCTGAGATGGGTATGACGGGAGTGCCACCAAAGGGCACAAACCAAGAGCTGAAAGTGGCACCTCAGCACGGAGGGTGTTGCTACCCAGACATGGAAAGCCCCTCAGATGGGGCTTCTGAAGGCTGTCCTGGTCCCAGTCAGCCCTTGCTGTGACATTGCAGTGCCCTGTGGGTGGCACCACAGCTGGCTGGAGGCTGAGCGTGGCAGGCACAAGAGCAGGTCAAAAACCTGAATATGGTTTGTGAAGTAAAGAAGTACAAGGAGGCAACGAGCAGCTTTCATTCCCTCTGCAACCCCCATGGATTTAAGTGCTTACAAAATTAGGCAAGGGGACATCATCCATCTCTGTCAGCACACCAGAGTTAGCAGGATTTGCCTAATTTCATTTCTCAGCAGCCGCTCTCTGAAGTCCCTGTGTCTTTAGCACTCTCCTCCCAGCTCAGTGCCCTGCAACCAGCACTGGCTGGTGCTGAGGGACTGTTCCAGCCCATGATGCCGTGACAATTCCAGCTGGGTGACATCCCCTCCTGGGCTCAGGGACAGAGCTGGGCTCAGGGAACAGAGCTGGGCTCTGCTCCTGGCTGTGCCTGGCACCCACACACCGAGTCCTTCGGTCCTGGAGAGCCCAAGGTTGTCTCTGCTCCTGAGCACTGAAAGGGGACTGAACTCAGCTGCCAATTTCCCCTCCTTCCCAAAAGCATAAACTAAAGAAATATCCCTTTTTTCCCCCCAAATTTAGGAGGAATACCTTATGAAGTCATCACTGTACACCTGACCACTGCAAAACTTGTAGAGTTTAACACCAAAATTGTTCAAGTCTCTAACACTCTCAGTATAGCACAGGTCACATAATGTCATGAGCTATTCATATGTGTATATATATTCATATATATAAATAGCTCATGACATTATGACATATATATATATTAATCTATAACTTGTGTTTAAGGAAAAATTATTCAAATCTCTAACATACTCAGTGTAGCACAGGTCACATAATTCATGAGCTATTCATATGTGCATATATATATACACACACACATATATATATACGTGTATATATATATATATACATATATATACATATATACATACATATATACATATAAACATATATACATACACATATATATACATATATATACATACATATGTACATATAAACATATATATATACATACATATATACATATAAACATATATAAACATATATAATATATATATACATACACACACATATATATTCATCAATAACTTGTGTTTAAGGCCAAAACTATTCAAATCTCTAACATGCTCATCAGTGTAGCACAGGTCACACAATCCCATGAGCTATTTTTATATATATATATATATATATATATATTCATCTATAACTTGTGTTTTAAGTATTGGTGGGAGGGAAGACCTAACATTTAGCATTTTGAGCAACACCAATCATCCCATTATCAATTGAACAAGCAACCAGCTCCCATTATGACTAACTGGAATGTGTGTGGCTGCAGTTTCCTGCCTGTGCTCTCTTTCCAGCATGTGCAAGCCCAGGCTTGCCCGAATTTTTAAAGGTGAGAGACAGAACTCCCCTGCCCTGACCTTCCCAGCGCAGACAGACCTCAGACAGTGTCACCCCTGTGCACCCAGACACATTGCTGAGGGGGAGAAGGCAAAAGTCTTTATGGTCTAAGGGTGAAATCTCCGTTTCTGAAGAACCCTCTGTCATGGGATTAGTGACTGATGACCTGCAGTGTCATCACGGAATCCCAGAGTCACTGAGGTTGGAAAAGCCCTCCCAGACCATCAAGCCCAACCTGTGCCTGGTCCTCACCTTGTCCCCCAGCCCAGAGCTCTGAGTGCCACATCCAGGCCTTCCTTGGACACCTCCAGGGGTGGGGACTCCACCACCTCCCTGAGCAGCCCCTTCAAGGCCAGACCATCCTTTCCAGGAAGAAATTCCTCCTGATGTC
>NW_016690340.1:1346340-1354215 GCF_001604755.1 Lepidothrix coronata | reverse complement strand
TCTTGAAAATTCAGTGATGTAAAGAAACATCAGTCTTAAAATGCTGGCCAGGAGAGATTCAGAGAGACCATTCCTACCTTCCTGCGAGAGGAAGGCTCTCGAGAAAACAACAGATCTTTTCTAGTCTGCAACTTCATTTAGACAAGGCTCACTGAAAAGGAACCAAACCACAACACCCCTCTGGCCCATATTAAACATATGATCCAATCTTTACAAAACGGGGACGAGTTCCCACAGAGGAATAATTCCACAGAGAACATTTCACCACCGTTTAGTGGGTGACGGATTTTGTTCTTCCCCCCCGTTGCTCAGGTGCTCCCCTGGCAGTGGCACGGGGGATTTGAGGAGTCTGATGCCATTTTTCACACAAACATTTAATTAGCTGACATGGCATCGCCCTCAGCTTGTGCTTGCAGATTCCTGCAGGCCCATCCACTGAGGGCTGACAGCTGAGTCAGGGCCAGAAACCTCCCATAAATCTGCTTTAGTGCCCGCTGGTGTTTAGTTAACAGTAGGACATAATCTCGTTGGAAATCTCAATGAAATCATCCTGTTTTCCTGCTTTGATAAGACAAAATTAATTCAGAGTTGTAGCTGGGTCTGGACTTGTGCCCGTTGGCATTTCAGTCTCTACCTGAGTGAACTCCAGCTTGTCTCACCGTAGAACTGGAGCACCACAGAATCCCAAACTGGTTTGGGTTGGAAGGGACCTGGAAGATCATCCAGTTCCACCCCCTGCCACGAGAAGGGACACCTTCCACTAGCCCAGCTTGCTCCAAGCTCTGTCCAACCTGGCCTTGGACACTCCCAGGGATGGGGTGCAGTCCTGCATCCCCCACCAGCATCTCTGAGATGTTTGGCACCAGCAGGTACCAACCCAGGGCTGGTGCCAGGCTGAGCACCCAGCTGGCAACTGGGCAATGCTGGTTTTTTAACTTGCCCATTTTAACAACTTCAAAGCTCTGGTTTGAACAACTTGGGCACAAAACACATTCAAACCACAGTATCAACACCTGGGCAGAGACAGATCCAAATCTAAATCCACAGCAGCTTCAGCCTCAGCACAGTCCCCCTCCTGCAATGTTTCTTCTACCTCTGTTTCTGGGTAGGACCTTGCAGCACTTGCCACAGCTCCTTGCTGAGTGGTCAGGAGGTGATACCTGGCAGCAGATGACAGGTGAGGGGGGCCCCTGTGAGGGGAAACAAGCCCAGTATGGGAGAGCCAAGTATTCAAAAATTATCCAAAGTAGAGTAAGCATTGCCCAAATGCCATAGAAAAGGTTATTATTGGGACTCTCTAGACCTTAAGCTTCTACTACTTAGAATCAGGGAATCAGAGAATATCCTGAGTCAGAGGGACCCACAGGGATCATCCAGTGCAACCCCTGGCCCTGCACAGACACCCCAATGATCCCACCCTGGCCCTCAGAGCGTTGTCCAAACCCTCCTGGAGCTCTGGCAGCCTTGGTGCTGTGCCCACTGCCCTGGGGAGCCTGGGCAGTGCCCAACCACCCTCTGGGGGAAGAACCTTTTGCTGAGATCCAACCTGACCCTGCCCTGGCACAGCTCCAGCCATTCCCTGGCTGCTGTCCCTGCTCACAGGGAGCAGAGATCGGAGCTGCCCCTCGGGAGGAGCTGCAGACCCTGCTGAGGTCTGACCTCAGTCTCCTCCAGCTGAACAAGCCAAGTGACCTTTAATCTCCCATTCTGCACCATTTTTAGATGAACACTGGGCTTCACTTTTCCCACCTGCAGCAGAAGACAATGGTATCTTCTCTCCTCTGGGTCTGAACATGAACTTAGATTTGCAAGAAGTCAAATCCTTGGTGCTAAGAGCCGTGTACCAGGGAGCCAATGTCAGGGCAATAAATAGTTCTCCTGATTTACACTCAGCAAAAGCAAAACCGTGGTACACTGTCTCTGCTAGGCAGGTTTTTTCCTATTTTGGGCTCCCTGTGCTCACACTCTGCCTGTTTCAATTCCTTGCCCGTGCCTTCTGGTGCTGTAAGAACACTTGTCCCTTCTGGATCTCCCTTTGCCCCACAGACCAGCAGGAAACACGGGACTGCTCCAGGCCAGAGGGAGCACAGGAGGAGTTTCAGCTGTTCTGAAATACGTGGCAACACATTTCCCCCCCTACCTTGTGAAGATACGGACACAACACACACGTGTAAGAGCAGCCCTTAAAATAAGACCTGAAAGTCACAGTGATGTTCACATCATCTGGCAAAAAGGCTCCTCCAGGGCACATTCACATATATTTGTTATTTCCTCAGCCATGCACTGGCTTCTGGATGTACTGAGTAATTTGAAAGCTTTTTTCTTATTAGTTTTGTTTTTTTTTCCCCCACTGCTTTGGCTCTTCACCAAGAGGAGACTTAATGTGAAATGTTAAGATGTGCCCAATTGGCTTATTCGTGACCCTGGGCGGTGTTTGCATTAGAGATGAGTCAAATCACACGTATTGTTTAGGGGTCTTACCCGTCCTGATGGGTTTTTTGATGCCCTCCATGGCAGGATCAGGTGCCTGAAAGAGAATAAAGAGAAGGGGTGGTTATCCTGGGAGCAGGGCATAGCCATGTTCAAGTGCAACCCTGCCTTAAAAGTGGATCTGAAACGTTTCCCTCATCACAGATCTGTTTTTCTAACATGTTTTTCTCACACAGAATGTTTTCTAACATTTCTGATGCAGTCAGTGATTCTCTCAGGGCAGTAAGAAATGTGTGTGGGTTCTATTGGGGCTGTTTCAGAGGAACAAGCCCTGAAAACCTCCAAGGAGTGGCCAGAGTGGGATGGACACCCTTGAGAACCAGAGTTTGTCCCTGGGAAGACAAGGCTGGGTGACAACTGAAGCCCCCAAACAGGTCTGAGCATGAAAATGTTGTCCTGCCTCACCTCTGCTCCTACTTTTTGCTGGGATGTAAAACCAGGGGTCAAAATGGTGCAGGAGATTGTCCTCAATCAGTGTGACATGAGAACTTCCCAGGAAACAAGCTCCAAGGCTGGAATGCAGCAGGATTCCTCTGAGGTCTTGCCTCTGATTCATCACAGCTCTGCCACCAGACACAGGACCCCGAGGGCTGTGCTTGCTTGCATGTTGTTCCACACAAGTGAAGTCCCTGACAGCTCACAAACCTCCAGCGATGCCCTCCAGGACCAAAAAGTTCTCTCAAGAGCTGAGGAAAGACCCTGAGAGTTCCTCAGTGCTGGAAACTCTGCGTCACATCCTTTCACTGTCACACACCAAGTGATCCCACCGGGATTTTTGGTATTGAGGCTAAAACAGCTCCTCTTACCTGGGTACAAACCAAGTGTGGGGACTAACCAGGCCAAGTCCAGCTTACCACAGATCTACAGAGTGTTTGGAGGTGGAAGGGACCCATAAGGATCATCAAGACCAACTCTCTGCTCCTCACAGGACTACCTAAAACTAAACCATCTGACTGAGAACAGCTTCCAGCTGCTCCCTGAGCTCTGTCAGGTTTGGTGCTGTGACCACTTCCCCTGAGGAGCCTCTTCCCACCAGCATGTCCAAGAAGAAGAAAGCTGGGAACCTGGCACCAGCTTTAACAGAACATCTGATATCTCCTGGGAGAAATGAGGCCCATCACGAGAAACAACTCCAGTGGTCTGTGTAGTGGTCTTACAACATGAGCACTTGATTTCTGTGTGTGAATTAAATAGCAGGTGGTGAGGGGAGAAGGAAGGTGGTTGGGCAGCGAGAGAAGTCATGTTGGGCCAGTTTGTGGTGCTTCATCTTTCAGTCTTAAATATTTAGGAATAGTTTTAATTAGAGTTTGGCCTAATGTGACCATGTTCTCAGCCATGCTGAAGTGTAGAGCTGTGTCTGCTCCCAGCAAAGCAATGCTTTGGTCTGATGCCAAATTCTGTGTCCTGCAGAGGTGGCAGAGGTGCTTCCAGGTGGGCTTGGCAGTGCTGGGTTAATGCTTGGACTCGACACTGGAGCTCTTTTCCAGTTTAAATGACTCTGTGGTTCTCCAGAGAATTAGATATCTGTAAAAAGGCATTTGTGCATTTTTCTCCTCCCACGCCTGAGTAA
The DNA here is from genome assembly GCF_001604755.1 of Lepidothrix coronata. Classification (NCBI taxonomy): domain Eukaryota; kingdom Metazoa; phylum Chordata; class Aves; order Passeriformes; family Pipridae; genus Lepidothrix; species Lepidothrix coronata. Next base: position 1,350,155 of record NW_016690340.1, on the reverse strand, counting down.
GGAACGGGCAGAGTTACCTGTCGAGACAGGATTTCTCCAGGTGACCTTCCTAAGCTGTGCAGGAAAGCTGCTGGGGTAGGGGATGAACAGAAACTGAGAGATGTGATTCCAAAAACCAGGTGCTTCCAAGCTTTTTGTCCCCTACCCCACATCCTCCCTCACAAACCCTCACGGACTCTGTGCACACAAATCACCACATCTGGGACTGAGGAGAGTTTGGGCTGAAAACCCTCCCAAGGACCCTCTGCCAGAACCTCTCAGCACCTTTCTTTGCCCCCTGCTCTGGGCTGCCCCTCTCACACACACTCAGGGCACAGGGAACTGGTTTTTTTCAATGTAATATATGAGCATTTCTGCCCTCTGTGGATAATAAAAGGAATTTTTACATGACAGAAAGGGGATGCTCTGTCCCCAACGAGATTACACTGCATTAAATCATTTAATAGAGAAGTGTTTGGTAAAGCAATTGAGACATTGCCACCAGTGAGGTGGTCACCTTGCAAACCTCCCTCAGAGCTGGTGTGAGGGACAAGGGTGATATCCCAGAAACTGTTTTGTAGTCAGGGCAACAGAAACAAAATTAAAAGGCACTAATTTATTGTGCTCTCCCTTGGGAAGTCTCTCAGCAAGTGAAACCAGCAGATACTAATGCAATTTATTTTCGTGACAACTGAGTAGAGATTGGAATAAAACTTCAAAACTTCCTTTGAAATATTACTGGCATTACTTCTGTCTTTTCTAACAGCAGAAATGTTGCATGTAATGCTGTTGTTTGGAATGCAAAAAATCACCCAGTGGGAGCCCAAATAGATTACATTCTACAGTGGCAGCTCAGAAATAATTCCTGACAGTGAATTCCACCCTGTCTGGAGTGATCTGGGTGCTGATGAGGAAGGATCTCAGCCTTTACTCAGCAGGCAGAATAATATGAGTTTGCTCTAATAGAGAAAATAATCGGTTGTCAGTGAAAGTAATTTCGTTCTTGTTTCTCTTAATCATTTCACAAGGAATTTTCTCAGCCTGAGACGGACTGCTAAAGGGTCATTGTGAATTCCTGTGTTAGAGTGGTGAATATTCATCTAATCAGACATCTCTGACCACTGGGAGGGTGGGGAGGCCCTGGCACAGGTTGCCCAGAGAAGCTGTGGCTGCCCCTGGATCCTTGGAAGTGTCCAAGGCCAGGTTGGAGGGGCTTGGAGCAACCTGGGCTAGTGGGAGGTGTCCCTTGGCAGGGGGTGGGACTGGATGATTTTAAGGTCCCTTCCAACCCAAACCATTCTGGGGTTCTATGACATGTGTATCTACCTCTAGAAAGTCCAAGAAAACACATTTCCAAACCACACTCCCCCCAGAACAGGGCTGGGCTCAGCTTAACTAAATCCGGAGTTCTCCGGGAGCCTGTGCCCATGGCAGCTCTGTGGGGAGCAGCTCTCTGCTCCTCTGTCCTCAAAGTTCTTCAGTTTGAAAAGAAGCCTCCAGGCTCTCCTGTGTTTCTGCTCAGCCTCAAACCATCACGACTTTAGGAAGAATTTCTCCACTGAAGGGTGGTCAGGCCTTGGCAGGGGTTGCCCAGGGAGGTGGTGGAGTCCCCACCCCTGGAGGTGTCCAAGGAAGGACTGGATGTGGCACTCAGTGCTCTGGGCTGGGGGACAAGGTGGGAATTGGACACAGGTTGGACTTAACCTTGGAGATCTCATCCAACCTCAGTGATTCTGGGATTTTATTCTCTGCCCCAGCCCTGGCTGAGGAGCAAGGGAGCTGCTGGCACCTCAGGTAGGTGTCCTTGAGGTGCAAACGTAGCCACCAGACACGGAACTGCAGAGAGCAGAGCATCATCTCCACAACTGATCTGATGATGAGCATCACAGGAAACAGCTCTGTGTGAAAATCAGTTTTTCCAGCACTGCCCAAACCTGTCCAAGTGACAGGGGACTGTCCCTGCCCAGAACACCCACAGCAGGAGCTGCACCAGTGCAGTTTTCCTCTAAAATGCCCCCGTGGTTTCCTGTCCTGCTCAGTCAGTGGTAAATCTGCTTTGAGGGGGCAAATTCCAGGTTTTATTTTATTTTATTATTTTATTTTATTATTTTATTTTATTATTTTATTTTATTATTTTATTTTATTATTTTATTTTATTATTTTATTTTATTTTTTATTTTATTTTATTATTTTATTTTATTTTATTTTACTTTAAATTTAATTTTCCTTTCTGTCGGGGTTGCCACCAGAGGGGGCCAACAGGCACCGCTTGGGGCAGCTGGGACAAAACTGGTTTTGAGCAGACAGAAATCCCCGACAGACAGTGCAGGATCACACCGGGGGCTGCAGGGGAGATTCCTGGGCACGGCAGAGCCACTTTTTCAGTGTTTTTAACAGCCTTCAAGACTAGATCAGCAGATATAAATCCCTGCTCTGACTCAGCAACTGCCACACAGGTGCCTTAATGGTGGTGAAAAGATTTGCCCACATGATTTAGGTTAAAGATACGAAGTGAACCAACTCCAGAGCACTGATGGACTGACCCAGATCGTGGATTTTGGGCATTCACACAGAATTTGTTCGTGGGGGTGGGTGGCCCAGGTGTCTCACACAGCACATCAAGATTTGTTGGGGTCTGTGTGACTTAAAATGACATTTTTCCAGTCCTTTCTGTCCCATTCTCTTTCCCTGATTTTACGTACAGAGACGTGTGTGTATATATATATATATATATATACATATATTCAACAGCAGGCAGAAGGGTGGAGGTTTAAACACACCTATAAAAGTGTTAAGAAGCAAAATGAAGGCTCCAGACCACCTTACAGAGACTATTCTTATTCCCCAGGAAAACAAAGTCGCTTGTGAAAGATCAAGAATGGCCTGAAGCCAAGGGTTTCTGCACATGAAAGCTGAAGAAACGAACTAACTGACCTCAGCACCACATGTAATTAATTCCAAAAAACGTAGTTTAGTTCCAAAAATGACACTTCCCAGGTCTGACATTAACGTGCTGTGCCACCCTTCTTGAAAACAAGGCGTAAAGGAAATTTCTTGGGGTGCTGGAAAATGGGAGGGAGGGGTGTTAATGTGTACTAGAAATTCAGAGAAGCAGCTTTGAATCATAGTTCCTCTTTTTTTTTTTTTTTATTTGGTCTTTCATCTTGTGTTTCCCTTATGCAGAGCACCCAGGTCGTGGGTGATGTAAATGCTTCGTTTCTACACAGTTTGATTTTCCTTTTCCAATCTGTCCTCCTTCATCCTAAAATAGGCAAGTATAAATTCATGAAAAGGAACACGAGCAGCCAGCTTGTAACCTGTGATGGGGGCAGGGGGCTGTGTGATCTGCTGCCACCAGAAGCCTCCCTTTAATGCTGTGACACCCAAGGCAAGTGTCACAACACCTGTGTTGTCCCTACAACCCTCTAACACCCCTTTGAGCAGAGGAAAAGAAAAGCTTCTATCTCTGCTCAGCATAAGGAGGGTGTGAAGTTGCCCCTGAGGTGAAGGACCACTCACATAATCCAGCTGGGAACATCTGGAGAGAAAACCTGACCATCCCAAGAGGGTGATCACACAAAAATTGGTCCCTTCTTCAGGAATTGCAAAGGGAATAATTAAGTCAATTGATCACTGAATCACAGAATCAACCAGGTTAGAAAAGACCTCTGAGATCAAGTCCAACCCTTGACCCAACCCCACCTTGTCACCCAGACCATGGCACTGATGCCACATCCAGGCTCTGCTCAAACCCCTCCAGGGACGGGGACTCCACCCCCTCCCTGGGCAGCCCATTCCAAGGGCTGATCCCTCTCTCTGCAAACAACTTCTGCCCC
>NW_016690340.1:1334623-1345965 GCF_001604755.1 Lepidothrix coronata | reverse complement strand
CAGGATCCACTGGCCCTCTTGGCCACCTGGGCACACTCTGGCTCATGTTCAGCTTCCTGTCCATCCAAACCCCCAGGTCCCTTCCTGCCTGGCTGCTCTCCAACCCCTCTGACCACAGTGCAGGACCCGGCCCTTGGCCTGGTTGACCCTTGATGATGCTCTAATCCCTGCAGCAAAAGAACTCAATATCCACAGGGCTCCAAAACTCTCCAGTCCCTTTTCCTGGAGCTGCTGAAGTCGAAGTTCTGAGGTGTTCAGCCCAACCCCAGCTGTGTTCCCAAAGCAGTCTGTGCCCAGCCTTCCCCTGACAGTGCCACCAGGACCTGAAATGTTTCTGTCTCACAGAATCAACACTTGCTCCCTGGTCTGGCAATCCAAACCAGTCACGGATGGAGGATGATTACACTGCTCCTGAACTCGGGGTCGTGCATCTCCCCGAGAGCAAGAGCACAGTTTGTGGCTTTTACTGCCAATTTCTCCTCAGAGCGGAAAATTGCTGCTTGATTTTATTTGTTTCTCACACACCTCAGCTTCCTATTTCCTCCTTCAGCCAAGCTCATTTTCAAAGCAGCTGCAACGGTGTCATTACTCTTTTAAGTCAAAACCTTGACTCTTTCAGTGATATTGTTACTGGTGTAACTGTGTTTATCCTGGTGGAGAGGTAATTTACTGCTGACTTTCGTAATAAGTACAAATAAAAGCCTCATTATATAGAAAAGCTGTGGCAAGTCTGTAATTACCCAGCTTGTTATTTTAAAGATCTCCCTTAATATGCCACTATTTATCACTTAAAAATCCCCATGTCTCACTTTAACTGCCCTCAAACTGCTTCTCTTTTGGAAGAACACTGATTACAGGTAAATGACTCCTCTCTGGTGGAGCTTAAAAAAGTATCAGTCAAGCCTTCATGGTTTCATTTCTGGGTAATGTGCACACAAATTGCACAGGGTAAATTTAGGAAGAGAAAATATTGAGTCAAAGGATCATACTTTGTTTTCCATGGCCACCTTCCTCCAGCAGCCCTTTGCTGGTGCTTTCATTGTATGAACAGGAGTGGAGGTACTTCAGCACTTCCATTTTTGCAATGAGATTTCAAAGCCTGTAAAACTTCCAACCTGGCATTTTTACCTCGGTGAAGTTGATGGAAACGCTCCTGGTGAGGTTAAAAATGCACTTTTTATACCCACAACCACCTGTAGCTCTGCTCTGTCACTGTCTCACTGATTCCCCACTCAACCCCAGATGCACTCGAGAGCTCTCCTCTCTTTCAAGGAGGAAATAATGCCTGTGGGCTGAGGGAGCAGTTATTTTTGAGACCTCGTCTCACATCCTCAGCACTCCTTGCTGTAGCTCTAGTTGTGCATTAAAAATCACACCCCAGCACAGCACAGAGAGCAGGAACGAGCTGCTTTGCCCCCATTCCACTGCTCTGGGTGGGTCAGGAGAGCCCTGCATCTGCCAGGACGCACCCACAGCACCACCGGGGTCACATGGAAGTGTCCTCTGGCACATCCATCGCTGGAATTAATCCCGATTTTGGATGAACACAGGTAGGCACGACCAGACCAGACCGAACCATCTCAAATCGTGGTGGTTCTCCAAAGAAACAACAGGAGACACACAAAACCAGGGAGCAATGGCACATGGAACTTCTCTCCATCTCTCCTAAGGTGGCAGGACAAAGGCTGGCTGGCATCTTGGATCATGAGCTTTCTATTCCCATTTACAGAGCAGAGATTCCGTGCCAGAAATTAAAACTGCCCGTGGAGAAGGGTCATCTTCTTTTGAAGTGCTTTACTCTCCCTCTTTGTTTCATCTTTCTCTCCCCTAATTCACGCGTGTGCATTTATAACAGAGGGAGCAACCGGTAAATTTTGGAAAGGAGAAAAAGAAAGGGAAAGGAAGAGAAAAAGAAAAGATCCAATGAAGACGCCTCTTACCGTCCTCTGAACGACCAGGATCATGATGGTGGCCAACGCAAAGACGAGCAACGCGACGAGGGTGGCGATGATGAAATACAAATAGATTCTGTTGGTGCCCCCGAGCCTCCTTGGAACAGTGTCTTCATTCCCATGCATGGCTGATTCATGCGAGTCCCTCACCTGAACAACTGTTTGCTCCTGCGCCTGGCACATTCTTATATAGCTCTCGAGGTGCTGCTCTGTATCTCCCCTCGATCGGGTTCAAGTTGCAGCCCATCGCTGCTCCTGGCAGGATTTTCCCCCTTCATCCTGGCTCATGTGATCCGGAAAAAAAACTTCATCACTCGCGGCACAGAGGGCGAGGGCCCCGGGGGCGTGAGGGCAGGACGCGGCTGTGAGCAGGGGCAGGAGCCTCATGTTCCTGCTCAGGGATTTCTCCCGGGCTCTCTGAGCCCTGCACGGAGGTGTCTGATGTCAGAAGGTGAACAGTTCCCCAGACCAGCCGGCCCCCGCCCTCCGCCGGCTTTCTGTGAAATGGGGAGATATGCAAATGCTGTTTCATTTTCTACTCGCTGCAGCTGCACTGTGGCACCGGGAGCGGCCCCGGGGCTCTGCCTTCCTGTGGCACAGACGGTCACAGAACACACCTGGCTAGAAGGGACCCACAAGGATCATCAGTCCAACCCTCAGCCCTGCACAGGCTCGTCCCCAAGGGTCACCCCCTGTGCCACAGAGGATCATCCAAACTCTCCTGGAGCTCTGGCAGCCTTGGGGCTGTGCCCACTGCCCTGGGGAGCCTGGGCAGTGCCAACCACCCTCTGGGAGAAGAACCTTTGCCTGAGATCCAACCTGACCCTGCCCTGACACAGCTCCAGCCATTCCCTGGGTGCTGTCCCCGGTCCCCCCAGAGCAGAGCTCAGTCCCTGCCCCTCCTCTGCCCCTCCCCAGGAAGCTGGAACTGCCATGAGCTCTCCCCTCAGTCTCCTCTTGTCCAGCTGAACACCCCAAGTGCCCTCAGCTGCTCCTCAAACATCTTCCCCTTAAGGCTCTTCCCCGTCTTCATTGCCTGTTTATCTGGAAACATTCCTACTTCATTCCAGTGTTGATGGACCAGCCATTCCTATCCCTGCATGTTTTATTGAGGTGACTCCTGCCTTGCTGGCCAGCCCAGCTTGAATGAAACTTGAGTGTTTCTGAGAATTTTCACAGTTAGATGGGTGTCCTTTTTTGAACTGTATCTGTACAAGCCACTTAACTTGTGCAACATGATCCAGATTTCTGGGAGTGTTATTTAGAATCATAGGATCACTGAGGTTGGAAGAGACCTCTAAGTACATTGAATCCAACCATTAATTCAACACTGCCAAGCGAGCCACAAATTTGTCTCAGCTGCTCTTGGTTTGGGAATACAGGGACATCAGAGAGGACAAACAGGACTTTACCACTGGTCCATCCAGCTTAACATGTTGCCTTCAGTAGAGAGCAACAAGAAGTGCCTTGGGAAGAACATCAGAATAAAAGAAACTATTTATTGGGTGTAACTCTCCAGTTTCCTCTGATTTGGGCTTGTGGGTCTCCCAGTACTTCCCTATTTTAATGCAATTCTTCTTTACACCTCTGACATTCCAAAGTCCTGACATCTTACTATCATTACCACTATCTTTAGTGAAATCACTGGAGCACAGCACTGCAAAGGCTTCTAAAGATGTGCAAAGCAGTGTTTTTTTCAGTGTGTCCCTTATCACCATGGAAACAGGCACAGTCTGTTTAACCAGAGGCAAAGGGGAGCAGCCTCCTCTCCTGAGGATGAGACAATGGTCAGGTCTCCTTCAGCAAATCTGTTGCTCAAGCCTGCCCTGTTGGATGAGGTGGATCATCAACTTCTGCATCCTCCTTGGTGGATGCAAAAGCTTTGGGCAGCCACGACCAGCAGAGGTTCTCACTTGTCCTGATTTGGAAATAATTGTGGATTTATTTGGAAATTAATCTTGATGATGAAGATTTCCACAGTCTGGCCTGTGAGAGTTCATTTGACCCCTCAAGCAGCCAGTCCTGCAGAGCAGCAAACCCAGCCTTTGGGAAGCAGAACACGGGGATCCCCTCACACTGTCATCGCTCCCCAAATCTCCTTGGCAACAATTCTGAAATGGGGGGAAATCCAAGTTAAAAGATCTTGCAGTGACCAGCAGCATCTGCTGTTCTTGAAGAGGCAGTTCAGCATCTCTTGCTCGTGGCTGAGCAGATGCACTGAGGAAAGTGATTTTAAGAAAATAGTAGTGGTGTGGTTTGAAGGATGTCACGTCATGTTTGGTGTCATGAGGAGGGCAAAGCTCTCGGGGAGTTTTTAGGCTTTTACAGCCACACAAGGATGTGCAGGTCAGCTCTGCAAACTGCAAAACACTTGTGCTACTTCTAGGGAGACAACCAGGTAGTGGTGATGGCTCCAAAAGAAAAAGAGATCAGTGAAGACCAGTGAGGGAAAAGTGGGGTGAATTAATTCCTTGTGTAAAAACGTGTTGCTTTCTAATCTAAGTCTGGTCAGCCCATGAGCACAAACTCACAAGAGGAGCTGGGAATGCCTAAATCTGCTGGGAAGATCATGGAATCATAAAATCCCAGAATGGCCTGGATTGGAAGGAACCTCAAAGGTCATCCTATTCCACCCCCTGCCATGGGCAGGGACACCTTCCACCAGCCCAGGTTGCTCCAAGCCCTGTCCAACCTGGCCTTGGACACTCCCAGGGATGGGGCAGCCACAGCTTCTCTGGGCAACCTGTGCCAGGGCCTGCCCACCCTCACAGGGAAGATTTATGTCCAAAAATTTAATCTAAACTTACTTTCAGTTTGGAGGCATTTTGCCCCTTGTAATAATATGTAGGAGCACAGAACATCCCCTCATGCTCTGCACACTCACGCTCTGAACACTTTACAGTGTTCCAGGACAGCCAAGGCAGTCACCTGAGGTGGCCCCAGGTAAGAGCAGGATCTTTGAATGATTCCCCTTTTGTGATGGGTGACAGTTTGAAATGCAGCCCTGAAATCCTGCTCAGCTCAGACAGCTGGACTGTTCAGGCAGACAGCAATTTTTAAACAGTAATAGTACACAACGAGTGGATTCTTCTGGAGCTTTGTCTTAGGCAGTGGATAAAGCCCCATTAAATGAGTGGGTTTGGGGCACTCTGGCTGTCCAGCCTGGCTTGTAGGTCGTGATGTGATTTCACACAACTTCAGTGCAATGCCCTGTCACCCCCTAATTCCTGAAAACATCACTCAGCAAACACTTCCACGCCATCATCTGCCTGATTATGCTGATTCCCAGAGCACAGTTCACTGTTCTGTGCCTCCTGATCAATGGTGCAGCAATTCTCACCAGCCCTGGTTCAAGAGGTTAAATAGCAGGTGCTTGCCCTGCATTTGCATTGGCACGATGCTGCAGCAAAGGGCTTTGCATAAAAGGGCAAGGAGGGAGAAAACAAGCAAACCACAAACCCAGCAGTTCTAATTAATTCTTGGTAGACATTGAAAGTGACTCTCTGTACTAAAAAAAATACAAAATATCCCAGCCACTTAATAATATTTATTTATCTCCTCCTCTGCTGAAAGGAAATAAACGTGCAGAGAACTGAAAACCCCATCTATGTGGTCAGTGGAAATTCACCCTTGACGGAAGTTGTGATAACTGAAACCTTTATAAAAGACATTAATGCCCAGTTTTTCAAAGGAACATAGTTACTCAGCTGCCCCTGAAATCCAGGGGGGTGAAGTGTGCAGCTGCCTTTAGAAATTTCTGGGTTTATCCTCAGTGGGAATGGGGTTCATTTTTCATCAAAACCATTATTTACATTTACATCCCTGTAGTTTGTTACCAGGACCTCAGCCTTTGCTTTTCTAGGTCTGACACAGCTCAGAGAAGATGCTCAATAATGTGTATTTTATCACCCCAAGTGATTCTTAACAGCCTCCTAATTGAGTGTCTCAGCAAAGGCGCTGCTGGATTTCTTGTGGAATCCCAGAATCCCAGAATGGTTTGGGTTGGAAGGGACCTTAAAGACCACCTCATTCCACCCCCTTCCATGGGCAGGGACATTTTCCACTAGACCAGGCTGCTCAGAGCTCCATCCAGCCTGGAACAAGATGATCTTTAAGGTCCCTTTTCTTCAGCCGGAGTCCTCGTTCCACATCTGGTCCCTGGCTGCACACATGTGGATGCCTGCAAACCATTTGGGTTGGAAAATCAAAATCAATCAGTTGAGCTCTCTGCAAAACACCATTAGCACTCAAAGGATGAATCACCTTGTTGTTGGAGGCTCTAAATTTCCTCTGATGAATCACCCCCTTGTTGGGGGTTGTGTTTGTTCCCCACCTCTGAGCCCCAGCCAAGGGAGCTGAGAACCTGGGCCAAGGCTGGAAGAGTTGTTTGCTTTTATTTTTTAATTCTATTTATTAGGATTTTGTAATTCTATTTATTAGGAACCACCCACGTGGTTCCCAATCCAAGCCTGATCACTGACTGATTAAGTGACACTCCAGTATCTCATTCCCAGCACTGCTGGGATGACACCTTTGCCTGTGACCATAAAACAACTCTTTGAGGGAGATGCTGCCTGTCTCTTATCTCTCATCCAGCATATTGGAAGCTTTCCAAGAATAGCAATGTTCTTTTCTCATTTTGTTTCTCGAATAAGATTACTGCATAAAAATAGACATCAGACAGGAGGAAAATGAGAGCAAAAAGGAAAGGTTAGAGCTGCCACTGCACAGTGTTATCTCCTTGGGAAGCTGCACAGAATTTATTCATGCTGTGCAGCCACTTTACTTGTTCAGAGGAATTGTATCTCTCAGTCTTGTAAGGCAGTGGAAAATCAGCTATATTAAATTAACTGAAACTGGGGGAAAACCACCTTTTAATACCGTAGATGAGATGCACCATCCATCTCTTTTGGAGTGCAGGTAGAAAGCAGAGGCACTGAGAAAGATAATAAAATGCAAGAATAAAACAGTACAAGTGGAACAGTCATAGAAGTGCAATACCTTTCACAAATTTATTTGCTCAGTAGGAATTATTGTGTGCCAAAGCACTCCCACTTCTTCCTGTGCAGCATCCCCCAAACAAGGCAGCTGCCTGACTTCCTGGCAAACCTTTGGAACCTTTCTGCAGCATCTGCTTGTGAGAGTCAATCCAAGTGGATTGACTCCAAGTGGGTATTAAACCCCTCTGCATTCTGATTAATGCCTGGGGAATAAGATGAAGAAGATAATGTGTGAATCTCAAAGCTGGAAGAAATGGGATAATTAATAAGATGACTTCAATTAAAATAATGAGGAGATATTTAGGATGGGATTTTCAGGCACGTCCAGAGATTTCAAATAACTGTGAAATACTGGTTATTCTTTTACAGGACACCAGAAGGACATTCATTTCCCACGTGGTTCTCATAATTTCCTGAAAATCAGGCTATTTCTGTGTGATTCCAGCAGCATAATGAAAAATTGAGCCACTCAGATTCTGTTGCCTACTCTGGGGTCTAATAAAAAAAAAAAAAAAGAGGATTGTATCAATTTCAAGTTCAATAAGAGAGAGAAAAAGGACATTTCCAGTTGCTGGTGTGAGTGTGGTTCTTAAAGTCTCTGGACACACCTGAAAATCTTGGCCTGAGAAAATCCACGAGGTGGATGGAGGAGGAAATTGTTTAGATGAAACAATTTGACAGGCTATTCAGGACAAGTTTTACCCCCAAAATCTGGGAAATGATAATGCTGATGAGCCAGGAAAAAAAAAAAAACTTGAGGTGGGGGCTGAGCTGTGGGACAGGATCAGACTTGAGTTGCCCTCAGACTTGAGTGTGAGGTGTGTGGGCACCTGGGGATGGAGGTGAGAAAGGGGTTTGGAGGGATAAAAGTGCCTCTTGGATGGGAAAGGGGAACTCAGGAACTTTGGTGGCACAGGTATGAGGGTCTAGGTTAGGAAAGGCATGGCTTTGGAATTGTTGGGCTGTAACAATAAGAATTTTCCTGTGTGTGAGTCTGAATAAGAATTTTCTTGTGTGTGAGACTGAAACTTTTAGTAATTGTTCAGAGTAAGATGTGGAATCATGAACTAAAGACTAATTGGTTTGATTTGAGTCAAAATCTATTATTTGTGTTCCCTGTGCCTAAGGATTGTGTGGAAAGCTTTTGATAGGAGAGAGATGAGTGATCTGAGGTCAGACTGAAAATAATCAGACCTTCACAGGGGCCACCCCATCCCTGGTTAGAACTTCACTGGGAGAGCAGAATCACATCACCACTGAGTTTAGGTGGCAGTATAGGGCACCCAGGTCAGAAATAAAGACCCCCACAAACAGCTTCTAAACCTTATAAACAGGGAAACATATGGTCTGCTTAGCATGGCTTTCACACACTAACCCCTAGTGGGTAAAAATACAAGAACCAGTAAAAAGTCAAAGCCACAACTAGTTTGAAATGTGGTTGTACATCACAGGAAGAGCAGGAATGTAGGGTGAGAGTATATTTATGATTCTGGCAGGTTGAAAGGCTTTGTTAGTTCACCTTTCTCAAAATAAGAAAACTCCATCACTTTTCTTCTCGGGGAAGAAACTGTGAAATTGTTTATTTTTTTTCCATCCCCGCAGGACAAAGAAGGGAAGAGCTTTCACAATTCCCACTGTGGTGAATGTGGCAGAGTGAGCTGCCTCGGGTGCCAGAGCTGCCTTCTGTCCCTCACAGCCTGGGAGGGGTTTATCCTCCCAGCACCTCTCCAGGTGGATCAGTGTTGGTGTTGCTTCTGCGATAAACTGAGAGGATGATTCGGGCTAATTCAAAAGCAAACAGTGTCAGGTCAATATAACCCGGAGAGAGAAAAGGAAAACAAATTGTAAAACTTAATTGGGCCCTTATAAAACAAGTTACCTCCCTTTTACCTTGTGTAAGATTTATAGTGAAGGAGTTTCGTTTAGTTAGCCAGATAATAACACCTTTCTTAAAAATTTATAACTTCGTATAGATAACAAGCAAACATCTGCTGAAACATCTGTCTGACTTGACAATATATTATGGATGCTTATAGATAACATTCTTGTTTAGGAAAAACATCTGTTGGATGTCTGACTTAACAATGTGTAATGTTTATGTTTATGTATAATGAATATTCACGAAGTAGCTGGAAATAAATGTAGAACAACTGTCTTTGGGTGTGACAGGCGTTGGGAGTCGTTAAAACCCCTCCCTGATCACCCAGCGCTGAATTTGCTTTGATCGTATAATAAATTCTGATTGGAAATCACCCGGCTTTGGGTTTCTGTTTCTCACACTTCTCTGTCTCCTTGGTAAAGCAACCTTCACTTTCAGAAGGTGAAAGTGGCCCTGTACAGGCTTGGGGGTTAAATCCAGCTGTGCCCCCGCCCCGGTCTGGGAGCCTCTTCAGCCCACAAAGGCTTCCTGAAGGTCTCTCCAGGTCTCTCCAGAGTTGATGTGACGTGGCCAAGGACCACGAGGACACACAGAAAAGCTGCAGCAAGGGGTGTTTGAGCTGGAATGATCAGTTAAAATCCACACACACACACACACAAAAATCAGTGTTAAAATAAGGAAATACCACCTGTTTCCTCAGAGTGGCAGGAGCTTTCTGTCCAGAGGTGAAAGTGCTAAAAGTCCTAAGGATGACACAAGAACGATATTTCAAATTGCCTTAAGTGCTGGATGTCACCTGGAGCTTTGTATTCGTGGCAATTAGCACAAGATCAGCTTGGAGGTAGCTTTTGGTTCCAGCCTGGGGTGTCTTCAAGCAGGGGCTGATTTCAGGTCACCCATCACCATTTTAAAGATAAAAATCACCATGAAAAAAGCTGCAAGTCCCCTCCTTGGAGCACTGCAGCACTTGGATGCCACCAACACCCCTAAAGAGAGCTCCCAGCCCTCACCAATTAACAGCCAGGCTAATTGGGATGTGCCCATGTTCAGCTCTGGCTGAGCACTTGTCTGCAGTGCTTTTTTGGAGTTGCTGGGCTTCTCAAGAGCTCTACTCATTGGCAAGGGGCAAGATTCCCGTGAATATGTTGGAATAAATACTTCTGGGCACCCCAGGCCAGTTGTGGAGGCAGCATCTGTGCAAACCAGACTGTTCTTCCTCAGTAAGTGATTCATCCTGGCTTAAAATCTTTGCTTGTGGGGGAGTGGATGAGTTTGGCAATGTTTAAACCCCCAGCCCACATCAGGGATGAATTTAGAAACAGCCCAGACAAGTTGTTTTGTCTGGATACCTCCCAGATAGCCAAAGGCAATGACTGAGGGCACTTGTGAGCATGACTTAATTTGGGAGCAGGAGCCTCATTAGCAGGCACAATTAATCATTGTGGCTCTTGTGACAGAATCACCCCCATCACCCTGCTGAGGGTGGCAGTCATCAAACAGGTATAATGCACCCTGCTTGGGGATGACATTATAGAAGGGCATCATCAAGCAGAGAAACCCATGGACTGAGAGTGACCTCAGCCTGGTGCCTCTGGGGAGGATTGTGACAATGGGACGAGGGAATCGAGGCATCACTGTGCCAGGCATCACTGTGCCACGGCTGCCAGGGCATCATCACTGGCTCATTTGCATAAGCCAGAGAAAATACATAAATCAGGGGAGAATGCAAAAGCAAAATCAGAATATTTGAGCCTTGAGTGACAGTCCTGCTTTGTCCTTACAGAGGTAATTGTCAGGCAAAATGCTGCATCTGCCAGCCCTTTCGCTGCAAGAGTCACCCTAAAAATACCCAGAGCCTTTTCAAAGCTGCATTTCTTATCCACAAGAAGGGCACATCCACTATGGATCCTGTGTGGTTTGCCCTCGGTGGAATTAAATCTGGCATTTCTTTCTTTGATTCCAATCACAGAATACAAAAGCTCTGTGCATTCCCATTGACATTCACATCATTTCTACCTCAGCTTCTCTTGAATTAATTCAACCCGGGAATCTTCACAATGTCACTCTCAATTTATTCAGGCTGAGGCTGAAAAACTAATTCTTGTCCATTCTTGAGTTCTGCCCCCTCTTATTCCTTTCTTTGATGCCTTTATGCAAATATCTTAGTAATTCCTTGGGCACACCACACACAGCGGGTTTTGCTGATGGAAAAGCAAGTTTTTCACTCTTTCCAGAGGAGTTGGACACTGAGACAACTGAAGGACAATCAGCACAAACCACTGTACCAAATAGCAAGTGGGTTTTTGACAACACTACTTCTCTGTACATTTTCCCCAGACTTTTCCACACTGGAGGACTGCCAGCCTACGTAGGATCAGAATCATGGAATGGTTTGGGTTGGAAGGGACCCTAAAGATCATCTCATCCCACCCCCTGCCATGGGCAGGGACACCTTCCACTAGCCCAGGTTGCTCCAAGCTCCATCCAACCCGGCCTTGGACACTTCCAGGG
>NW_016690340.1:1316401-1334085 GCF_001604755.1 Lepidothrix coronata | reverse complement strand
TCTTCTCCCCTCCCTAAATTCCACTCTCAGTTTCAGGTGGAACTCAAAATCTTCAGGTAAAAATCAGCTGAGAAAAACCTACCTAGTTCAGACTGGTTTCAGTACAAACCTGAGCAAAACCACAGATCTGCTCACGGTTTCCAGACCAAACCATACTTTTCACCTGCTTTTTTGGGGTTTCACTATGAAAGTTTCATGGAGCCTGAAAAAAAAAACAACCAGACACGATGCTGAAGTGTTTTGAATTGCTGCCTGTCCACTTCTGTCTACTGGGAATATAATGGTTGGCAAGGCAAATCTTTGCTGAAAAGAGACAGTTCTGTGCCCCCCCACGGACCCCCAGCTAGTTTTAAATGAAAATAAATAGATTTAATGGCCCTCCTTGGCTCCTGAGCTTTGGACTTGCTTTTGACCCTTCCAGTTTGAGTAAATTTCCTTCCAGTTTGAATAAATAAACAAACAAACCAGATTGCTCATATTTCTCTCAGTAAAGGTATTTTCTAGACCTCAAATCAATTTGCACTCCTGTCTGTACAAGTTTTTAGCAGAGAAAACCTGTAACTGATTTTGCATCAGCAGAAACGATGCATTCCCAAAATATGCAGGGTGTGAAACTCCAGTTTCACCCAGTATTGGCACTTGGCTACATACCTGGAAGACAAAAAAAGTCTTGGATTCTCTTCATCACAGTGTGAAATTAGTGCAGCCATGGCAGAGTCAAGCAAACATCTTCTGTATCTCAGGGTTTAAAGAGATTTGGAAAATGCTAGGACTTTAGTATTGTTCTCTCTTACTGATTAACAGCAGCTTTTCCCAGTGGAGATTAAAACTTGGATCATTTCTAAGTCAGGCCAGGGAAGTCCTCAAGCCCTTGGTAGCTCAGGCTGCTCACACACAGGTGAGTGTGGTGCACAGGACAGGTGATTCCAGCCCTGAATTTGTGCCAATCTAATAGTAGATAAAAGAAAAACATACTGAAGGGAATTTTCTTGAAATATAACTCGTTTTTAGTGATATCCAAGCAAATGTGTGTGTTTTTGCTGGATACATTTCCAAAGGCTGTGGCTCACCTACTGAGCCAGTTCTGTCACCCAGGATATATCAGGACTAATTCTTTTGCTGAATTCCTTAGAAATTACCTTCTTGAGCCCAACTGAGCCAGGAAACTGCACTAGACTGGAAGATTTCATTTTAGAAGACAGCCAGCTTCCATCTCAAAGACACCCAGTCATGATGGACCTGCCACTTGCAAGGAGTTGTGACACTGTTTAACCAAATCCAGTCTCATGGATTTGCTTCTCTTTTCTGTTGGATTGACAGAGAGTCAGAGAGAGAGAAAAAGGAAAGTCTTGTGGGTTTGTTTTTTTTTTCCCTCACCTCTTGTGTCATAAACTCTCACTTCTGCTGGTCAAAACTTTCTTTTTCTTGACCTGAATTCACACAGACCCAGGTTCAAATTTCCTCCTTTCCCCAGTTTGAATAAATAAATAAAACAAATTGCTCACATTACTCTGGGTAAAGGCATTTTCTAGACCTCCCATCATTTGTTCACTCCTTCCCCTGCAACTTTTTAGCAGGGAAAAACTGATTTTCCCTGCTTGACAAAGAGAATAACTTCTCAAAGCAAGGCAGGGTGGGAAAGTGCAACTTCAACCAGTGTTTTGAGTGAATGAAATAAAAACATAGCAAATGATTGAAAGTTAGAGGCACCCACTCAAATGTAAGAAAAAACCCCTTTCTCTGTGGCCACTGTTAAATGTAACAAGGCAGTTTCAGGATGTGTTGGTTTTGTTGGGTTTATTTGGTTTGAACTGTTTTCTGGAGGAGGTAAAACTCAGACTGAGAGGAAATCTGTTTTCCCACCTGGCCTCTGCCACAGCCCTCCTGCCTGGCCAGGGCTGGGTCACCTCCATGTCCACCCTGGTGGCTCTGGGAGGAAGGTGACAGCTCACCCAGGAGGATCATTTTAGACAAGATCTCGATGACTTTCCTGGAGTTCCTTAGGCCAGAAGCCAAAGGGAAGAGGGTGGGAGAGGAGCAGTGACCACCCTGCAAGGAAAGGCACCAAGATATGCCCTGCACTTCTCTGCTGCTCTGGGAACACCTTGGGAAGAGGTGTTTGAAGCCAGCACTGAGCAGAAGGACCTGATAAGGTCTTTGAGTATTAAAACATACCTAAATCCGGCCTTTTCCACCCCAGCGCTCAAATTCTTTTACGAGAAAGATCTTGATTTCCACCATTTTATGGACAGAAAAACTGAGACAGATGATGGAGAAGTAACTAATGGAGCAGAGACACCCCCAAACCTTTGCCAGATGCGTTGGACAAGTGAGATCCGTGGAGAAGCCACCCTGAACTCCAACAGGATTATGAGCCAGAGGAAAGCTCCAGGAGCACAGGGGGTTGTCCTTGTTTTCCCTGAGCTGGGCAAGGCCAGGAATGAGGGAAGGAGGGTGGTGAAGGTAAGGAGGAGGTGGTGGAGGAGGTTGTGAGAGAAGATGAAGCAGCTTTGACACGAGCAAAGGAAACCTCACGTTTGGAATTTCAAAAAGTCGACTCGACATTTCTGCCGTGGCAGATAAACATCTCTCTCTCTCTCTCTCTCTCTCTCTCTCTCTCTCTTGTGACTGGGAATTGTAGTTTTGCTGTTTATAAATAGAAAAAAACCAACATGTTAGCTCGTGTTATTTCCTCTGGGGCTTTTTGGGGGTAGATGGGTGTGGGTGGTAAACAGCTCACAAAGGAGTTGTTGTTATTATTAGTCAATACGAAGCAGGGGAGGGCAGGGGCTGAGCCCTGATGTGCCAAATTCAGGCTCACCACAAGCCAAATATAGGCCTGTCATTCAGCTACAGGGAGAGAGGGCCAGCACAGCAGAACCACTGCTCTGTGGCTCTCATTGTTGCTGATTTGTGATTTTATCTATATTCCTACAAGCAGTTTTCTTGCCAAGAGACAACTTAGGCAGGCACACAGAGATCTGAAAGTCTAAAAACTAGCAGTGAGACATAAAGGCATCGATAAGCAGCTCAAGAGGGTTAGCAGAGCACTTAAGAAAGTGTTTCAGCCTTGGCAAAGCCTCTCCTGTGTCGTGGTAACAGCCAGCAGTGGAAACATGTGGTCTGGGCTCTGTACAAATGCATTACAAGGCAGGCTGGGGAATTTGCAGGCTGAGCAGGGCGTGCAAAGGCTGAGAGGGAGCAAAAACCTGCCAGTTGTCTGGTCTTTAAGGCTCTGTCTGCCACCCTGAAGTGCAGGGACTGCCCCTTGTTGCCCGGAGCATCCCCAGGGTTGGGCAGCAAAGCCTTTCAGTGCTGGTGCCTGAACGGATCTGGCTGTGAGGAGAGGGAAAGGGAGCTGGAGCTGGGACTCGGAGCTACCCCAGGTATTCCTGCACACCCTGGGCTCCAGGCACGGGGGAGAGTCACAGCAAGTGCCAGCTGGATCACCAGACCCAAGGTAACCTTGACCCTATGGGAGCCATGGCATGTTTGGGGTGTATGGGGTCAGTGCTGGCTTTAGGGTGACCTCCAGGGCAACCTCAACCACGGGGGCAGTGCTGGCCTGAAGGGCATGACCTGTGACAGCCCAACTGCAGGACTGGGTCAGATCCCAGTTCAGGGATCTGCTTTTGCATTTCCAAGTCCAGATTGGTGTGAAACCAGTAGGAATTTCTCAGGTTGCCCAGAGAAGCTGTGGCTGCCCCATCCCTGGAAGTGTCCAAGGCCAGGTTGGACGGGGCTTGGAGCAACCTGGGCTGGTGGGAGGTGTCCCTGCCCATGGCAGGGGGTGGAATGAGATGACCTTTAATGTCCCTTCCACTCTATGATTCTATGAAATACAGCAGTGGATTCCCCTCCTCTCAAAAATGCCGTTACATTAAAAGCAAAACCGGATTTTGGAAAGACGGCGCTTCTGATAAAACTTTCCAGAAGATTAAAAAAATAACTTTGCACCTTAATAAGAAAGGCACAAGTTCAGCACTTCGGGAATCGAATCATTTCGTATTTCTCTAAAAATGACGTTTTGTTTTGGAGCACTGCGCTTGTTATTATTTTATTTATTCGATGTATTTATTCAGCTCGAAACTGTGGGAAAAATTAAACCCTTTGATCTCCGTGTGCTACGTTGTAGTGACAGAGAAAGGGACTTTTTCTTTGTGATCCATTTCTAGGATATTTTTTTTTTCTAAGTTATTCTGAAGTTTGCGGCATTATGACCCAAATACAGAAGCTAATTCCTGATGACATATTTGCATGTCTGGTGGTTTTCCAGCGATAGCAAACTCTGTCAGCACTTCTGTTCATTAATTTGGGAAAAATTCCCTCACTGCCAGTCTTACAGATTTCATAACACATTGAAAAAGGATCAGTTTGCTTTGTTTTCTGGAGAAGCCAAGAATTCCTCAGTGCAATAAGGATTGGATGATGATGCACCAGAGGGGGCAGGTGGAAAAAGTAGGTGGAATGTAGGAAGAGCTGGACAAGTGAGGAGTTGTAGCAGCAGGGGAGGGATTTGGTGGCTGAAAGATTAAGCTTTCCAAGGGAATGGGGAGGATGTTTGGCATGAAGACAACTCTGTCATGACACGGCTTAGAGCCAGGGCTCCTACTTCTGCCATGGCTGCATCTCAATTGGGAACATTGCCATGTCACAGAGTCACAGGATGCTCTGAGTTGGAAGGGACCCCCAGGGATCATCCAGTCCAACCCTCAGCCCTGCACAGGCCCATCCCCAAGGGTCACACCCTGTGCCCCAGGGGATCATCCAAACCCTCCTGGAGCTCTGGCAGCCTTGGGGCTGTGCCCACTGCCCTGGGGAGCCTGGGCAGTGCCCAACCACCCTCTGGGGGAGGAACCTTTTGCTGAGATCCAACCTGAGCCTGCCCTGGCACAGCTCCAGCCATTCCCTGGGTGCTGTCCCTGGAGCACAGGGCCCTAAAGGGATGGCTCAGGATGCACCACACATCCCATATGAACTGCTGCACCACCAGGGACTCTGCTAAGGCAACAGGGGGCTGGGCTGCCTGGCTGGAGAGGGAAGAGCTTGTGCCCTTTGTGAGGCAGCACTTGAGAGTGGCAGAGGGCTGGAGGAGGGAGCTGGGGCATGGCATAGCCACGGGGTGCCTGGGATGAGAGTCCAGGTAGGGATGTGGGGGGCAAACCAAGGATGAAGGGACTGTATGGAAATGGTCCAGAACTGGACAGGATGTAGCAGGGGACTGAAGAGGAACAGGGCATGAGGGTTTTGGGGGTAAAGGCAGCACAGTGGGCACAGCAGGGGCTGTGTGACCTGAACAGACACTGGCACTGGACAGTAAACCATGTGAGTCATTGTGTTGGCAGAGGATGAGGTTGGAGATGTGGAGAAGACCCAGCCCAGCACTGCTGCTCACCCTCCTGCTTCGGAGCAGCAGCAAGGAGGGATGAACTCGGGCACAGCTGGGACAGTTCCATGGGATTTGGGCATGAGGAGCAGAGCCCATCCTTGCAGGACCCTTCCCCAGGGGATGCAGACAGGCAGAGTCAGGCAGCTCCTCTGGTGAGTACCCCAGCAAAGCAGCAAACAGACACTGTAATTCTTTGAGAAATTATTCTGGGGGCCGTTTTTCTGACTAAAACCAGCGGCTGGGATGGTGGTTCTCCGCACAAGGGGGAATTTTCTACGGGCAGCCTTTGAGACTGTTATGTCTCTATTTTTGTAATGTCAGAATCTAAATATTTAGCCTGACCTACAGCTGACTGTGCAGCAGAAAGGAAAGGAAACCAGCCAGGTGGAAAGCAAAGTGACAGAGCACATGATGGTGGTGGAAATCAAAGCCCATCCCAATTATGAGGAGAGTGCAGAGTCTGCTGGGTTTAACCCTGGTGAATAGTTCACTGGGTGCAGCCACTGAATGGCAATAAATCTGTTGGATTAATTTAGGTGGAGGAGGAGGAGGAGGCACCACAAGTGCTCAGGTTACCACAGGATACAGTCCTAGACACAGCCCACAGCCTGTGCTTTCAACACTCCCACGGGGGAATGGGCTGTGATAGCCATCTCTGAGCACACAACTGCCTTCCATGAAGGGCTGGGGCTCTAAAACCGGGACCAAGTGGTTCCATGAATCATCAATTCATTGGAAAAGGCACTTTCAGGTTGACCAAACCTGTTAATGGGTTCGAGCTGGATTTTGCTGAATGGTTGAGGTGAAACCACAAGTGCTGAAAAGTTTTGGAAGTGCTGAAACACCAGAATTAGGCGAAAATAAACGGTGGTTGATGTGCAAGATTAATCAGGTTTACACTTCTGAAAGCTTTTTGTTCTTGCCAAAACCTGAGACACGTGAGGGAGGCATTGTTCCTCATCCATTAACTGGCTGATTGAGTTACCAAAGTACACCATAATAACTGCAGATATGATCTCCCTCTCTGACTAATTCCAACCACAGTTTTGAGCAATCTTCCCCCATCCTCAAGAAATCATTACTCTTAAATAGCATGCACAAACCAGAATACCATAAACTGAATGAAAGTGGAGGAAAATACCCGATAACAATTCCCTGAAAACTGCAGGTAAAAATTCCCTGTCTGGGACTCACTTTTACAGAATGAGTACAAATTAGAGAAGTCTGTGAATTCAAACATTTCTGGCCTGGACTCAACAGGAGATCAACGACCCTTTCAATATTACTTGGCTAAAGATAGGGGTACAACTTTTATTTTATGCCAGGAGCAGCAGCAGCAGCACAGAAAGGTGTGCTCCATGCATACAGGGAAACCATTCTGGAGCCAGTGGATGCAGATCATCAAGAGACACTTAATGAAACATCAGATAGAATCATGGAATGCTTTGGTTGGAAGAGGCCTTAAAGATCTTCTCCTTCCAGCCCCCTGCCATGGGAAGGGACATCTTCCACTAGACCAGGTTGCTCAGAGCCCCATCCAACCTGGCCTTGGACATTTCCAGGGTCACCACCTGCTATCTTTTGACCCTGCAATGAACCAGAGCACTCTACAGGGTCATCCCAAATACCATCCAGCCCAATGCACCATCAGCAAGCACCGTAACTAAAAACAAGATGCTTTGGGTGAGAGGATGAGCAACAGGCAAAATACAGTGGGCATTCACCTGAGTTACCTAATTCTTGTCTGAGTCCAGTTAAACACTCATGAAATTTATAAAACAAATGTTTTCATTTATTTCCAGTGTTTTGAAGGGTTTGTTTTCCTGGGGTGCCCCTTAGGTTTGTTAGATAATGAGCTGGGTTCATCTCTGGCTCCACAGCAACTGGGGCCGTTCAGCTGGAGAAGAGAAGGTTGTGTGGAGACCCCACAGCACCTTCCAGTGTCTGAAGGGGCTACAGGGGAGCTGGAGAGGGACCTTTACCAGGAACTGGAGTGACAGAGAAGGGGGAATGGCTTCAGATTGAAAGAAGGGAAATTTGGGTTTGATATATGGAAGAAATTCCTCCCTGTGAGGGTGGGGAGGCCCTGGCACAGGTTGCCCAGAGAAGCTGTGGCTGCCCCATCCCTGGAGGTGTCCAAGGCCAGGTTGGACAGGGCTTGGAGTAGCCTGGGCTGGTGGAAGATGTCCCTGCCCATGGCAGGGGGTGGAATGAGATGATCTTTAAGGTCTCTTCCAACCCAAACCGACCTGTGATTCTATTACTCTTTCTTTTTTTCAGGATTTAAAACAGCAAACAGCCCTAAGCCTACAAACCTCTGGGGGAGGCCCAAGCTGGGCAGAAAGAGCTCTCCCTTCAGCTGGTGTGACCTCACCTGTGACTTTGGGAGCCTTCATTTCCACTTGGCCAAGGTGAGACGTTTCAAGACCTTTTTCTTCAGCCAGTCTTGGCTGCAGGACCTTCCCTTTGACATCCAGTGTGGCTGAAGGTACTCAGCACATCCTTATGAAGCTGATCAAGCTGGACTTCAAAAAGAAGGAAACCTAGAGTTGTTGTCCAAACCTGGTCATTTTTGGCCACTTTTCACGTCTGGCAGCTCTTATTTCACTGCTGGCACTGCTCCAGGTGAGTGCACAGTGATAACAGGCACTGGGGTTGTTCATGATTTACTAAGTTAAAGGCTACACACTTTGTCCTTGTAAGGCCCACAAGATTATTTTTCATGTCTTCATCCTTCCAAGAGGAACAACCATGGTGTTTCAAAGCTTCTTATCCATCTATCAAGAGAAAGAAGAGAATTACACAGAAGTGCCTTTCCTGGGAAGAGCCCCAGTCCCTTCCTGTAGTCTGAGGAACAGAAACATCAGCTCAAAGCACCTGATCCTCAGGATGGGGATGTTTGGGAGGCCTCTGGGAGAAAGTGAAAACCCATTGTGTGATGTTGTGGTTGGGACAAGAGAGATGGTTTGGTTCAGTAATCATTCAGTGTCACTGGTTTTCTTTCTTTCTTTCTTTCTTTCCTTCTTTCTTTCTTTCTTTTCTTCTTTCATTCTTTCTTTCTTTCCTTCTTTCATTCTTTCCTTCTTTCCTTTTTTCTTTCTTTCTTTCCTTCTTTCTTTCCTTCTTTCCTTCTTTCCTTCTTTATTTCTTTCTTTCCTTCTTTCCTTCTTTCTTTTCTTCTTCAATTCTTTCTTTCCTTCTTTCCTTCTTTATTTCNTTCTTTCCTTCTTTCCTTCTTTATTTCTTTCTTTCCTTCTTTCCTTCTTTCTTTTCTTCTTCAATTCTTTCTTTCCTTCTTTCCTTCTTTATTTCTTTCTTTACTTCTTTCATTCTTTTTTCTTTCTTTCCTTCTTTCTTTCTTTCTTTCTTTCCTTCTTTCCTTCTTTCTTTCCTTCTTTCATTCTTTCCTTCTTTCTTTCCTTCTTTCCTTCTTTCTTTCCTTCTTTCCTTCTTTCTTTCTCCCTTTTTCCCTTCTCTCTCTCTCTCCCTCTTCTTTCTCTCTCTCTTTCTCTCTCTCTTTCTTTCTTGCTTTCTTCCACATATGGAAGAAGGTTTTCTTTAAGGAAGAAGCCTTTCCTTATGGAAGAAGCCTTTCCTTATATCTTTGCTTGAATAATTGCAAACCAGCAGAACCAGGTATAGGTGTTTTCCATGTGGGCAAGGGGGAACAGTGCAAAATAAGTGTTCCTAATTTTTCCTCTTCTTCCACCAAATGCTTCTTCTCATAGAGAAATCTAGAAATCCCTTCCAGTTGGAACCTCTCAAACACACCAAGAGAGCAGGCCCACAATGGAATTCTGTGCCCCTGCGGATTTCCACTTAACCTGTGTCAAAACCCAAGCACAAGGCACGAAACTCCCAGTTGAATTCAGACAGCAAATCACTGCCAGAGCCAAAATCATCATCACCTTCCTCCCCATTGCTTCATGTCCTCAGCTCTCTGCTCCTCCAGGCACAGGGATGGGGATGAGCTCAGCAGGCACACGGGGGCTGCCTGGCTCTGCTGTAAGAATTTCCACGGAATGAAAGAAAAAACAACAACAACAACAACAACAAAAAAAAAAGGGCCTCTAAAGGTTTGTTGTTTTTCTTTTTATTTCAAAAATAAAATCTCGAGCCCCAGGGGAACATATGACACAACCATCTCCCTCCTCCTGCTCTTTTCTGCATCATCTTGCACAGCACACGCTGCCCTGTGGGAGGATCTTGAGAGGAATTTGCCACAGGTGCTTGTAAAGTTAACCACATTCTTCTTTGCATCCTCCTCATCCACACACCCCAGAACTTCAGGGGTCTCACTGCACCCCCCAGGACCCTCGGGGGGGGGTGTGTTCCCTGAGCTGACCACGGCAGTGCCACGGTTCTTTGTCCCTGGGTAACCTTTCAGCGCTCAGAGCTGTTTATTGGGGCTCCAAAGCACTCAGGCAACACTTGTGGGTTTCTGTGAAACGGCAAAACAAGAAATGTCCCCTGGTTCTCAGGAAACCATAGCAAACCACACCAGAAATCTATCAGCTTGAGGTGAGTTCTCACTGTGGCTGCATCTCTGGAGACGGGGGAACCAACACAGATCAAAGTTAAAACTGACCCGGCAACAGCTGACACGAAAACAAACCCTTAAAGCTGCCTCAGCTCTTTTAGCCAGTAAATAGTGCTTCATTTTGGTTTTTCTTAGTAGTTTTGGAACTTTCTGCTCTTGGATAAACCTCCTGTCAAGGCCAAGCAGAGCTGCTCAGTGCCTCCCAGCCGGGGTGCTCCTAGGAAGGGCTGCATCCCTCCTGGTCTCTGGTGCTCCAGGGGGAAGGTGCTCCCGTCCCCTTACCAGCTTTGTGGCCTCCTTGGGACTTGCTCCAGCTCCACGAGGGGACTGGAAGGGTTTGGTGCCCAGCCTGCACTCGTGGCCGCTGGCACGTGCGTGTGCTTCGGAAGGATGTTTGCAATAACCTCAATAAAATAATCTGTGGCAGTTTGAGGGGAGGAATTTCTCTTTCCACTGAAGTCCACTGGGCAGTTTAACCACAAACCCAGCTGTGCCTTTGGGGCCACGGTGCCAGCTCAGAGCCCTGCTGAGCTGCGAAACCTTCGTTAGAAAGAGATGAAAGTGCGGATTTTTTTTTTTTTTAATGATTTTAAGAATGTTTGTTTTCTGTGCTTTAATTTTTTCCAGGAAGAGATAACTGAATCTCAGAACTGATGAGCTCCAAACCCTTAAATGCTGGCACTGCTTATTAGCTGCTTGCTCAGTGGAGAATATTCTTCCTTATATAGGTCTTTCAGAAACTAGGTCAGAGGATTAACGTGAGTACCGGGTGCTAAAAATCCTCTTTGACAGCCTGCCTTCCTTTATTATTTTCTCACTTTGCCCACTGCAGACCTGCCACCTCCTCTGTTGATTCCTCCTGGGGTCAGCAGCGATGACCACAAAAGGTACCTCCACTCAGCCCCTGCAAACACCCTTGGCTGGCCTGTCCAAGTGACTGATCCCTTGTCTTCGAGGAAGGAGAGGTTGTTTTTCCCAGCAACGTGGCAGTGCCACACCAGCCCGGGCATTTGGGTGATTTGTCAGTGCAAAAACGCCTGAGCACAGATGCCCCGGTCCCCTGAAGGCTGGCACACAGCGCCCACATTTTCGGGAGGTGCTGTTCCGAGAACAGGGCAGTGGGCTGGGTGCCAGGCCAGGGGTGAGGTGCTCACACAGCCCTCCTGCTGAAGAGCTGCACCTCCTCAGTGGCAGTTTCTGGGAAGCCCTGCAGGACAAATAACAATCACATCAACCAAAGTCTTCTGTGAAATTGCCCTCCAGGCAGCACCTTTTTTTCACTGCGCTGTTAATGCCTCACACCTTTGTGCTGATGGGGCGTTTCTCGCCTCATTGTTTACAGGAGATGGAGAAAAACTGCCTCTGAGATCCTTTGCATCACACAGTGACCTGGGTTGGGAGGGACCTTAAAGAACATCTCATTCCAACTCCTTGCCATGGGCAGGGACACCTTCCACTAGAACAGGTTGCTCCAACCTGGCTTTGGACACTCCCAGGGATGGGGCAGCCACAGCTTCTCTGGGCAACCTGTGCCAGGGCCTCCCCACCCTCACAGGGAGGGATTTCTTTGGTATAACACCTACATTTCAGTGTGAAACCATCCCCCTTGTCCTGTCACTGAATGCTCTTATAAAGAGTCTCTCTCCAATATCTAGATCTACATCCATATACCCACACATACCCACACGTGCAGGTCATCACTAAAAGATCGAAAAACTATCATTATAAACCCATTTGCCTGAAATAGAAGTGACCTACTAGAAGGAAAAACACACTCTATTGTCTTGTGTTCACTTTATATACACTCTTAATCTGATTCCTCATGTGAGTGCACATGAACACCTATCCCAGGAGATGTCTGAGACAAATCCATGTCTGCCAGTGTGTGCAGACATGGCAGGGCAGAGGATGGACCAGGGGGTGCCCAGCAATGGGGCAAGAGGCAACAGCAGCAAGTGATGCCCAGGAAGTTCCACCTGGACATGTGGAAGAACTTCTTTGCTGTGCAGTGACTGAACAGAGACCGGAGAGCGTGGGGAGTCTCCTCACTGGGGGTATTCCAGGACCTGGACACAACCCTGTGCCATGTGCTGTGGGATGACCCTGCTGGAGCAGGGAGGTGAGACCACAGGGACCACTGTGGTCCCTTCCAGCCTGTCCCAGTCTGTGATTCTGTGATCTAACACAAAGTGAGATTCTCAGGGAGGGTTCAGAATCTCCAGATGGCCACTCAAGCGAGGTGATCTTTGCTGCAGAAACGCAGAACAGCCCCCAAAAATCTACTGCACCTTCAGCACTTTGCAAATCTGACCACCTGAGAGGGAGCAAAGCCCTCCCAAGGAGCTGGGCTTGCAGCTCACCACGGAGCCTGAAAATGAAACCCAGAGCAGCTGATGTCCCTTCAGCCAGCAGCAAATGCAAAGCCCAGAGCTTTTTTGCTACAGAAATCTCAGACTCCCTTCGTGTGCTGTTTGCTTTGCAGTTGGAATAAAAGCCCCTTGCCAGCCACGTGTTTCCTTTCTGCTGTTCCTTCTCCAGCCCTGTGGTCTAACAAGGTGTACACACAATTTACCCACTTTTCATCTGGGCACTTGCTGTTCAGCCAGCTGAGTGTGCCCAGGATTTACTACCTGTTTGTTCTGGCTCCAAACAGCCCAGCAGTGGCAGCTGCCTGGTTTTGTTGCCTTTGTGGTGGAGCTGAGGGAAAATCCTCATTTTTCCTGCCTCCCATTTAGAGGCAAAAGTTGCTGCCTTGCCTCAGAGGTGTCGTGTGTCTCCTTTCTGGCTGTGCTGTGACATTCCCTGGGCACCCACACAGGGAACCTGATCAGGTGGTGTTTGTTCAGTGTTCAACCAAGACAAAGAAAAACAGATTCTCCAGCAGTCAGGGTGTCCCCAAAGCCTCCCAAAGAATTGCTCTATCGAGATGGGAAGTTTGTTGAGAATTGCCAAACTGTAGCAAGGAAAAAAGCTCCCAGGGCACAAATTGTTAAAATTCTTCTGTGGGTGATGCAAAACTTTCCAGCCGGGAGTTTTAAAGCTGGAAATACATAATTACTGCTCCTTTACTTTAATTATGTTCACCACCTGCTCAGGCCTGAGGCACACAGAGCCAGCTCTGATGGATGGATCCCCCCCAGCACAGACACCTCCCTGCTTCTCCCTTTTTTACCTTTCCTTAATGTGCTTTGAAGCACTTACAACAGTGAAGGAGCAGGTTGCTACAGAAATCAGAGCACTCCTCCTCAGAAACACGCCATAACTAGAAAGATAATCATGATTTTGTCACACACTGGCGGAGGAGTGGAAGTTAAACCCTTTTAAAAATATTTGGGAGTGCTGGTGATCCCTGTTTGCAGTGTGGGGCTGAGGAGGCAGCAATCCCTGTGAGATCCCAGTGCCTGCTGCCACCTGAAACCTCCGTGGTTTCCTCTCACTTTCTAAGCTGCAAAGAAACATTGGTATTTATGCTGAGCTGGCAGAACTTTGGGGGCTGTGCACCAGTGGTGCTCCAGCCTTGAAACTATTATAATGTTATATAAATATATATGTATTTGTATGTGTGTGTTCATCTGCACGAGGAACACACCATGTGACAGACGGGTGTTGGTCACGGCCCCAAGGCTGCCAGAGCTCAAGGAGCATTTGGATGAAGCTCTCAGGGGCAGGGTGGGATTTTTGGGGTGTCCTGGGCAGGGCCAGGAGTTGGACTGGATGATCCTGAGGGGTCTCTTCCAACTAAGCACATTCTATGATCCTATAAACACACAGAGACAGGGATAGTTTTTACATATACACAGGTGCACACAGATATGCATCCATGCATCCATTCCATCCATCCATCCATATTTCCCACCTGTTGAAGTCCAGCTGACCCACTAAAGGATAAAATTATTTGCACCCCGTGCCCTCAGAGCATCATTTAACCCAAAAGGCAGAAGGCTGGCAGGGTGCAGGATGTTAAACCAGCCCCAAAAGCTGCCGGGGAGAGGCTTTGCCCTGGCAGAGCCACAGCCCAAGGGCTTCTCCAGACCCCCAAAAGCTCTCCCAAGGCTGTGCAAGGCAGACAGGAAAGCAAACAGGCTGAAGGGGCTGAGCTCTGCAGAGTGACCAGGGCTGAAGGGGCTGAGCTCTGCAGAGTGACCAGGGCTGTGTCACCCCCTCCAGCACACGGGATTTCACCAGGGCAGTTTCCAGCCTGAATTCTTCCCTCGCTCTGCTGGCACAGCTGGAGGCACTTGCCCAGTTGTGACCGGGCACACACACACTTGTGCCAGCTCTGCTGTCAGTGGGAGCTGCACTCAGGGCAATCCTCTTTCCTTTCCTCCCCTGCTACGGTGGGGAAGCAGCACCACAGCCAAGAGCTGCTTCTCACTCCGTGGGCAAGTGAGATGAGAAGGTTTGGGAAGGTTTGAGATGAGATGTTGGGGTGGGTTGGGGTGCAGCAGGACTCAGAACTGAGGTTTTGCTCAGGGACACTGAAATTTTGGTGGCTCAGAGACCTTTATCCATGTCAGTGAGGAGAGTCCAGAGCACAGGCTGGAGCTGGGAGGGCTTGGAGCTTTTTTGGAGAGCAAAGATCAGGCTGGTTGGATGCAAACAGAGCAGTGAAATCAGGGTATCCTCTCCTTAACCCCCCCCAACAATTCATGTTTCCAAATACAACACCAAGGGTGGGACATATTCCTACAAAGGGCTTTAGAGGAGAATCCTTGGGGCTGATGTGACACTGCCCAAACACAGAACTGCACCTGCATCATTGGTCCAATGAACTTCCTATTATAAAAAAATTGCAATTAATTTGGCTGCTGTGCCAGTGCTGCAGAGTGTGTGTGTGTTATTTCCAGGCAGCCTGGTTACTAAAAAGTAGAGGATGCACAAGCCTTACACTAAAAACTTATAAAAACTGTCATCCCAGGGGTCTATTTTAATTTTTGCTATTTATTTCCTAGGGAAATGAAATGAACAAACTCAGAATGCAATGCATTTTTAATTCTGTTTTCAGTTTATCTCACTTCTTGGGTTGGTCATAATGGAGTTGAAACACCTCTGGGGGGGGGCTACTTCAAAATGTTCCTTTTAAACCTTTTTCTAGGGAAGGCAGCTTTTATTTTTGTGCCAAGTAACTGCTTTGCAAGCAGCATCCTATTTGCATGATAGCCTAGAACATGTTGTTAATAAAAAAGTCCCGACTCTTCCTAAAGCTGAGACTTTCACAACTGGTGTGATGACAAAGTGGAAATTATCTCTGAGACCAAACCTGAATGCTTGTGCTCTCTAGTGACACAGCCAGGCGTTTTTTCTTTCACTTGCACCAAAACCCAACCTTTATTCACATTATTTCTCCTCTCACTTTCACAGAATCACAGAAGTAGAAGGACAAGGCACTAAGTAAAGTAAAAGTAAAGAGGCAGAGAAAGGGTGGGGAGGAAATGAGTCCCGAAAGTACTTTCAGTTTAAGCAGTGGACAAAATTTCAGCTTAGCTGTTGGTTTCAACCCTTTCTACAAGCATAAAGAAGGAGGATTTTTTTTGGCAAAAGGAGCCACAAAAGTGGGAGTGAAAGGAATGATCTGCAGTGAAACCATCCTGTGCTGGTTTTTTCCCTCCTAATCTGTCGATCTGTGCTGGTCTCTGTCTCTCTTTCCTCTTTGCAGCACAGAATTTACAGTAAAAGCACAGGAAGCTGAATGATTTCCTCTGAGGAAAGTACCTGACTATGAAGAGGTGAAGGAG
This sequence comes from Lepidothrix coronata, assembly GCF_001604755.1. Classification (NCBI taxonomy): domain Eukaryota; kingdom Metazoa; phylum Chordata; class Aves; order Passeriformes; family Pipridae; genus Lepidothrix; species Lepidothrix coronata. Next base: position 1,318,421 of record NW_016690340.1, on the reverse strand, counting down.
CAAAATCATCAGGCCCTTTGACTTCATCAATACCCTCTCAGGCAGAGATGTTATCTCGGAGCGAGACACCTTTGAAGTGGTTTTGGCAGGAGGTTTGGATTTTTCCCTGTGGCAATTCAAGGCTGGAGAGTCTTGAATTTGGGAATAACAGCAGCTGTGTGTGAAGCTGCACGTTGTACACCACAAAAACCCTCTTAACCACTAGGAGATGTTGTCCTGCTGCCCACACAGTGTGTGATTTGGAGGCTCCTCTCTGTCTCCAGAGGCTGCCAGGTTGGTTTTGGGGAGCTGCAATGAGGGGACTGAGGAGGGGGAAGCAGTTTTTTAGCTCCTCTCTCTGGGTCAAAGCTGCCATTTCTCAAATCTAACCTTTCTCCACACCTCAGAAGCCAAAGCTGGGAAAGCCAAACATCAGCCCTAAGGAATGTGACTGGGCCTCCTACGTTACAAGACCCCTTTTAAAAGCTCAGCCCAATTTTTTTGCAGTTTCAGGGGTTTTGAAGAGGGCCTTTTACCCTAAAAAAAAAAAAAAAAAAACAAACCAAAAACCATCCTTATCCTCAATGTCACCTGAAAGGGCACAAGTGAGTAACTTTGCAGATGTCATCTCAGTGAGACCATGAGCTCCCCACATTTTAAAGTGACTAAAGCTGAAGTGGTTTGTTGTGTTTTTTTTTAGCATGCGTGTGTCTAAATGTAGGAGTGGAAGGGATGGAGGACAGACAGAGATTGAATAACTGGGTACAACACCAGCCTCTTTATAGTGCAATAACTTCCTCTGTCCAACTCCTACAACCTCCAGGAAACTTTCCTTCAGCTGACAGAGCTGTTGAAATGCAGGTGTGTGGTGATATTTTCCTGCTCCCCTCCACTTGGGATGTCATTTCCACCTGCAAAAAGCAGCAGGACTGATTCATTTTGCAGAAGGAACAGGATTGATTCGAGCCTGGATGGAGACTCATTCTCAGCCTTGTGGAAATTCCTCACCAAGGCTGCAAGTCAAGTGAAAACTTCTCTGTACAGTCATCAGGCTGTGTGGCTACTCCTAAACTCCTTGGGATGGAGCCAGGAACAGCTTGTGAGCAGCCAAGGATGACCCAGAAAAGCAGAGAGGTTCTTACATCATCTTTTATTCTGGTTTTTGTTGGCTTTTTTTTTTTTTTTTCCTGACAATTGTCTTTCCCCCTCACCCAAAGCAGCTCCCTCACCTCCAGATTTAAGGTGTGATTAAGATGTGTTTTCACAGGGAGGTTTTCAGCCCTCCCAGAGCAAAGCCCTTCCCTGCAGCTTTGGCTGATATTTTCTCCCAGTCTCCTGCTGACAAAACACACCTTGTTGAGCAGGACTAACATATGTTGTACCCACTCAGAGCTGCTGCAGCACTGCAGGCTGAGATTCCTGGGCCTGAAATCACCGAGAAAAAGGCACCTGAACAAAGGAATAAAGGAATAAAGGCTGGAGGCAGGAGGGCTTTGGAGCAGATGTTTTTCAAAGCAAATGCTGAACAGGGGCTGTCCCCACCAAGCAAAGGGTTCATGTCTTCTTTGGTTTAATTTTACATTATTTTTGCCCACTTCCCATGAAATACATTTTACCTGATCATTTTTGTCAAGTCTCTGTATTTTTAACACGCTGTGAAGGTGTCTCCATCTGCTCCCGAGTTCCAGTCTGCCTGCAGCTCCTGAGAGTGCAGAGATCCAGCAGCCACAACCCAAGCACCATCAGAGCAATCCCAGCTCTGTTCCAGAGCCCTGGGATGTTTGTCCACATCCCTGGAAGGCAGAAGGCAGAAGTGGCAAGGTACCCACAAGGCTGATGCCACCACCTTGTCATTTCTGGGTGGGGGAGGAAGCTGCTGCTTATTGGTGACACCTAAATATTTCTATTCAGCTTTCCTTTCTAGTAACCAGGGTGGGATAGAGAAGGTTCATTAGATTAAGCCTAAAGAGTGCTAAGAAAGAGAAAGAAGAAAAAAAGAAGAAAAGAAGAAGAGAAGAAAACAAGAAAACGAGAAGAAAAG
>NW_016690340.1:1311035-1316001 GCF_001604755.1 Lepidothrix coronata | reverse complement strand
AGAAAAGAAAAGAAAAGAAAAGAAAAGAAAAGAAAAGAAAAGAAAAGAGCACTGTTCCTGCAGAGTTTAACAGCCCTCAGAGTTAATGTGGCAGCTACAAGCTGGTTTTTCAAGGCTGCAGTTTTGGAGTCAGGTAGTGGACTGAGACCAAATGGGTGGCAGGGGCAGCCAGCTGATCACTCCATACTCAATTTCTTGGTTTTCATGCTATTTAACCCCCAATTATGTCCAACTGCTCTTAAAGTAAAGCAAGTCAAACTTGGAATTTTGAATGAAGTGACATCCCTGTACAGGGAAGGTGGGAACTAGAAGGTGTTTTTTGTCACAAATCACTGCAATACTTGGGCTTATTCACCAGTGCAGGCTCAGGCAAGATTCCCTGGGTTTGTGGTTACATTTAGCCCAGAAATAGGTGAGATCAGTTCCCATGAATGGAATTGCAGGGAGGTGAGGGAGCTGCACCCAGAGGTGGTGCAGCAGAGGAGGGTCTTCTCCTGGGGTCAAACTGAGATGATACCAAGGTGTTACTCTGGCAGATGGAGGAATCTGCAGTATCTGTCATCTCCCACATCACACTGGATGTCACTCACTCAGTGTGACCTCACACTTGTGCCTGGATTCAGGAAAAAACACATCACTTAACAGTCCAAGTCTCACAAAAAGCCAGAGGATTTCCTAACTTAAAAGCTGCCATCAGCTTCAGCCTCAGTGCCCAAATTTATCCACCCAGCTGACTTTTTCCCCAACTGGTTTAAGCACTCACCTCACCCAAACTTAAGAAATTCAGGCCTTAGATCTTGCTGAGACTGCAGTAAGAGCAGGACAGTGACACTGGAAAAGATGCTTTGTCCCAAAAATACCTTATGGACACAGTCCTAACCCTATAAATCCCCCCCCATGTTCCCAAATACCTTCTTCAGTGCCTCTGAGACCTTGATCTTGCTGCTCAAACGTTTCTGAAGCCCTTCCTCTCCTGCCCCCTCGAGGCTCCCAAACTGCTTGGTCATGTTAAGGATTAAAACCAGCACTAAGGCTGGGCAGGTTTATAAATGGATTTCAAAGCTGAGGGTGTTTCTAAACGAATTCTCACAAGTTACAATCAGGAGAGAGAAACCAGACAGGGAATATCCATCCCTCCCAGTAGCCCCTGGTGGGGCCATGGGTACCAAAGCTCGTGGCAGCTCTGAGGGGTGTCTTGGTGTGTTTTACTCCCAGGATGTGCCAGTCCCTCTCTCGCAGTGGTAATCATAAAAAACTACCAAACGGGGCATCTGTCAGTGAGTAATTACAGGAAATATCATCCTGCTCCTGTGCAGAGTCTGTTCTGGAGAGAGGAACAAACCTGAGCCGTCTCCAGCAGCTCCTGGGGAGCTGCCAAGGTGAATGACACCAGAGCCAGGGACAGGCAGCTCTGGGCTGGGACTGGGAGTGAGGAAATCATTTCATAAATGTCAGTTCTTGTGCTGGATGTCTGCAAACAGACTGCAAGAGCTTCCAAGGGCCCAGTTACACGGATCTAGTGCCATTTCCCAGTAACTTGGAAAGCATTCCGAGAGAGGAGCGTGCTTCTTCATTATTGGATTTGTTCTTTTCTATGCTGCCTATCATTTACTGTAATAAACACCAAAGGAGGGCTATTAATCCTAGAGAATGAATTTAATACAGTGCTGCAGCTCACACCCTTGCCAGTGCTCTGAAAGGTCAAAGGAGACTTGTGTTCCCTGTGCAAAACAAACAATATTCAGTAGTGTAACTTCAACTGGGAGGAAGGGATGGAAGAAAGAAATTCAAATTACCTGGAATAATATTAATGAAGGAAGTCTCTCTTTTGCTGTGACTCAGATCCTGCTCCTGGCAAGCCAAAAATTATCTTATGTGTATGCTTGCAAAGCTCCTGCTGTGTGGCCACGGGGCGATGGTTTACAAAATACAGATAGTTTTTCTAACAAAACCACTGTTGTAGAGACCCCAACAGCAGGAGGGAGCTCAGAGTGCTGGATGTCAGCACGGGGGGGGAGGCAGCAGCGAGGAGTGGCATTGTCTGGAGTGATGCTGGATATCCACAGGATTCCCAGGTGCTGCCAGAGCAGGCACAGTCCACACGGACCCCTCGTGCCATCTGCTGGCAGCCAGGCTTAGGATGGAGCAGGAGAGAGCAGGGCTGCCGAGGGATGCTGGAATACTCACTGGATGAGTGAATTCTCCCACTCCCCCAGCCAGGCAGTGCCTGTTCCCAGAGGGTAAATCCCCTGCACCACCCCTGTGTGCCTCAGTCCGGGCTCCCAAAGCCCTGCCCGGCAAAGGAGAGCTGGGCCTGGTGTGAGACACTTCCTGGGAAATGAGCTGTAAATACCTAAAGAAATCAGGCATTTCTGAAATGTAGAATCATAGAATCATCCAGGCTGGAAAACACCTTCGTGATCATCAAGTCAAACAAGCATCATCCTGTTCCTTGTTAAATCTTGTCCTTGACTGCCACATTCAAATGGTTTTTGAACATGAATCCGTTGCTGAGATTGATTATCAATGAAGCAAAACACCCAGGTTTTGGGGCTCCTGTTGGCAGCATCTTGTGTGTCCCCATCCAGCAACTCCTGCTGTCCCAGGGCTCTCTCACAGTGAAGGGGGTCCCAGTTACACCCTGGTACTGGGGGGGCATCCACCAGGCTCTTCCCACTGGGGCACTGCCAAGGTTTCAGTCAAGACTGTGAACAGCAGGATGGTCCTGGGACATGAGCATGGAGTTATGGAATGGTTTGGGTTGGAAGGGACCTGAAAGATCATCCAGTGCCACCCCCTGCCATGGGCAGGGACACCTTCCACTAGCCCAGGTTGCTCAAACCTGGCCTTGGACACTTCCAGGGATGGGGCAGCCACAGCTTCTCTGGGCAACCTGTGCCAGGGCCTCCTCACCCTCACAGGGAAGAATTCCTTCCCAATATCCCATCTAAACCTTTCCTTCATTTTAAAGCAATTCCCCCTTGTCCTGTCCCTCCATCCCTTGTCCCAGGTCCCTCTCCAGCTCTCCTGGAGCCCCTTTGGGCCCTGGAAGGGGCTCTGAGGTGTCCCTGGATCCTTCTCTTGTCCAGGTGAGCACTCCCAGCTCTCCCAGTCTGGCTCCAGAGCAGAGGGGCTCCAGCTCCTGGAGCATCTCCATGGCCTTCTCTGGATTCATTCCAACATCCCCAAGATGCTCAGCTACAGCTCAGAAATGTAATGAGGGAAGGACTGCAATTAAAAATAACAACGATATTACAATGAAATACATATACATACATATACATATATATAAATTAGGAAGACTGGACCTAAGAGTGAAGGGAAATGATTCCTTCCCTCCTTTGTTTCCTCCCTCCTGATTCTGAACTTTTTTAGTGATATTTTACACAGCACTGAGGAGGAGACAGAAACACTTGTTCTGTTTGAAAAATGCAACCTTGAAGTAGGAAAGAGAGACTGGTTTAAAACAAAAGATCTTTTATTGTCTTCAACTGAAGAGGGTGATACAGAGGAACTACACTTATTTTCATCATATATAAAAAAAAAAGAGAGCCCTTTATTTACACAAAGTGTTCAAAGCTGCCAATGGTTCCTAACAACAACTCTGTATTTTCCTTGTATTTGTTAGTTATTCCCACCTGGGTGGAGCAAACATTGGTCAGTAACACTTAGGAAAACATGTAAGAAGCTTTTGGGCAGGAAAAATAAGGATGATGTTTGGAAAGCAACGGGCATTTCACTGTAACAAACCCACCAAAATACTTACAACCAGTCACTGACTAAAGGAACAGTTTTCAGTAGGGGCTCAGCAGCCTTATCATTCTCAGCCTGTCTTTTATGTCCCCATCTAAATATATCCTGGACATGCACAAACTCAACATGTATGAAAAAAAAAAAAGGTAGAAATTTATTTAAAAGTAATTGTGCTTTTATTTATAAAAAAAAAATTTACAATCAGACATTGTCCTGCCGTGTTTCCCAAAGCATGGTTCTCTTCAAAATGACAAAAATGTAGCTTATTATTATTATCATCATTATTATTATTATTACTTTGTCTTTATATTAATAATATTAATCTTATGCTTTAGTTTAAAATCATACTGTTTTCCCCTTCCCATCCCCTCCTCTGTGGTACTTGATATATATATATAAAAAAAGGCTTTCAGACAACCGACAAATTATTATAACTAATAATAATAATAATAATAATAATAATAATAATAACAATAATAATTAATCTTACACCTTTCTGTGTGTAAAATATGGCTGGTTCTAAAACAAACTACCAACGTACAAAGCTGTTCTCCCTCCCCACCCCTGGGCCACCCGACAGATACTCAGAGAACGTGGAAGAACTTTTGATCCCAGAGCCTTTCTGGGGGGGGAAAAAAAAATAAAAATAAAAAAACAAAAAATGAATTAGCCCAACATCCAACCCTTGAGATGGTTGTCTTTGGTGTGGAGGACGTCACCGGCGGGCAGCTGGAATGTCGGAGCCGGGATGTTTGAGGCCTGGCGTCGGGAACGCCGCGGGTCAGCCGTGCCCGGGGACAGCTGCCAGCTGCTCGGAGCCACCCCAGCCGTGCCAGAGGATGTCCCCACACCCCCCTGTCCGTCCGTCCGTCCGTCCCCCCCTCCCCCTGCCCTCCCCGGGGCCCTACGCTCGCTTCCGTCGGCCTTCCAGGTTCCGGAAGCTGGAGGGTCTCAGCTTCATCTCTGCAAACTCGATGGAATACTCGTGGCCCTTCCAGTGGAACCAGTTCACGCCCTGGGGAGGAGAAGATGAAGAGTGGGAGGTCACACGTTCACTGCTGTTGTCAGGTTTGGTGCTTTCCCTTCAGACTGAGGTTGTTTTCTGGTTTGGGCACAACAAGGAGGGGTTTTGGGGAGCCCAGGGAATGTACAACCTGACCAGACCCACCCACAGGCTGTCAGAGAATGGTTTGGGTTGGAAGGGACCTCAAAG
>NW_016690340.1:1190679-1309318 GCF_001604755.1 Lepidothrix coronata | reverse complement strand
AGCCACAGCTTCTCTGAGCAACCTGTGCCAGGGCCTCCCCACCCTCCCAGGGAAGGAGTTCTTCCCAATATCCCACCTAAACTAAACAGACATTAATTCTCCTGCTGCATATCCTTTGTATCTCTACAGTCTGTGCATAAAGTTCCTGTGCTGGTCACAGGGCAGAGCCCACACACATCCCTGCACCAGCAGTGTGAAATTATCTCCTTTTAAGACAGGTTGTGAAACTGGATTTATCTCTTAATCCTCTGAAGCCCTGAAGAGGACTCAGTAAGGGCTGCAGGGTTTGCCCCAGCATGATTACAAAAGGCAGCTGATTTGTTCAGCAAAATTATAAATCATGTTATAGCAGGCCTTTGCTGCAAATTCTACTGACAAGGAATGAGGCTGTGCCAAGCTATTATTGGCTGTATAAACGACAGGCAAGATTGGCCAAATGAGATATACTGTGGTTTAATATACTTGTTTAAATCCTGTCACAAGCATGGCATGAAATGTGGCATCGAAATGACTGGAGGATTTAAAATGGAAACATAAAATATACTGATATTTTGGAACACCTAACACAGAGGAGGTACCTGCTGTGATGGTGATTATCATACACACAGTTACCATGAGCCAATGGGGAGAAAATCATAAAGGAGAAGTAAAACAATCAATATCATAGAGGAGAGTCAAGATTGGCCAGATGAGATACATACTGTGGTTTAATATACTTGTTTAAATCCTGTCACAAGCATGGCATGAAATGTGGCACCGAAATGACTGGAGGGTTTAAAATGGAAACATAAAACACATTGATACATCCCTCTTTTCAAACACCTCACACAGAGCAAAGGTACCTGCTGTGAACTGATCAACACACCCATAATTACACTGAGTCAGTGGGGGAGAAGTCATAAATGAGAAGGGAAAAAGATCAATATTTGCTCTCACCTGCTGTGCCGCTGTACCCATCCACCCTGAGGCGGTACCTGCTCTTGGCATCCCCCACACTGAACCTGTCATAGACAGCGTAGGCTGTGTCCCCCTTGTCCCTCAGGTCCACACGCAGCTCGTACTGCCCCTGAGAAGTGATTTTGTGCAGGTTCTCCAGGCCTGTGGACAAAAAGGAGCAGTTTGTTTGCCTCCCTGTGTTTGTCTCTCTGCCATCGTGTGGTCCCATAAACGGGCTGCAGAAAGAAGGCAGGGCACAAACACTGGGGAGGGAAGTTCAGCTGGAGGGTGTGGTGTCAGCACAAAAGCAAATAAATAAATCCAGGCTGACTGAGAGACCCCTTCCTTTTCAATAAACAACCCCAGGCTGACTGAGAGACCCCTTCCTTTTCAATAAACAACCCCAGGCTGACTGAGAGACCCCTTCCTTTTCAATAAACAACCCCAGGCTGACTGAGAGACCTCTTAACTTGCAATCACAGGAGCAGGAAGCTCGTTGGGAAAAGCATTTAAAGTCGTGCTGTGTGATCATCGTTGTCTTTCATCGACAATCAAATAAAATGCAGCCCAACCTTCAGAAATGTGGGGTTTTTTCACTTCCATTTTCCAAAATGTTGGTTTTCTACCTCTGTTGGCTTGTCTGAATCAGAAGCACAGTTTGTTTGTCCTTCTGTGTTTGTGTCTCTGCCATCCCATAAATGGGAGCAGAGTGGGCTGTAGAAATAAAGCAGGTGAGGACTGAACTTTCAACACTGGGGAGGAAAGTTCAGCTGGAGGGGCGTGTCAGCACAAAAGCAAATAAATAAACCCAGGCTGACTGAGAGAGCTCTTAACTTGCAACCAGAGAAGCAGGAAGACCATTGGGAAAAGCAACCAAAACTGTGCTGTGTGATCATCATTGTCTTTCACTGACAACCAAATAAAATGCAGCACAACCTTTGAAATGTGGGGGTTTTACTTCTATTTTCCCAAAATGTGGGGTTTTTACTTCTGTTTTCCAAAATGTGGGGGGTTTTTACTTCTATTTTCCCAAATGTGGGGGTTTCACTTCTATTTTCCAAAACGTTGGTTTTCCACATCTATTTTCCATGCTTAGCTCCTCTGAATCACAGGGTTTTGCTGCTGGGGGTGTCCCAGGAGCACAGGGAGAAGGTGGTTTGCAGTTGCTTCTCAGGTCACCTGTGATTTCTTCCAGAGCACCAGTGGGCATTGGGTGGGTACCTTTGGTGACCCAAACATGACATCTCTGAACTGCAGTGGCAGGGACAGGCTTGGACCTCAGTCCACCTCACAGAGGATCTCCCTGCCCTCCTTCCCCCAGACCATATTCCCCTTTACAAAGACTCTTGCCAGCTAAATGGAAGCTTCTAAGTGGTTCCTAATCTTTTGGGCTTTTTTAAATTAAAAATAAAAAGACAAATTCTTGCCACTCACCTATCCAGAATTCATCCTTGGGATCTCCAAAACCTGCCACATAAGTCTTCCAGTTCTTGTAGAAATCTTCCTTCCCATTCTGACGCCTCAGGAACACCTACAACCCCACATGGAACGAGTGTCATGGACAGACTGCCCTGGGCAGAGAGGGGACAAGCCCTGGGGCTTTTACAAACACAGAACTTCACACTCCTTTCCCCCTTCTTATACCACCCAAAGCAGAGTCTCACTGAAATTACTGAATTATACCCAGACTGTTGGATGCTCCTTGGGTTTTTTAAGTCTCTGGTTTCTCTGTTGGGTTTCTCTGATGGCTTCCCAGGCTCCCCTATATGATGTTGCCTTTCAGTTCCTGCTCTCTGCCCTTTTAACAACCTCTTGCAGTTCTGTGTTCCTCAGCCAAGGATTTCTCCATTCCCTCTCTCCCAGCCATGCATTTCTCCAGCTCCTTTTTCCTTCCTGTGCCCTGGGTCCCTCTGGCACGTTCAGGTTTGAGGATATCAGTACATTTTTAATGCCATTCATTTACTGTCCCTTGTACAGTGGCCTGGGAAGACTTGTTGGCCACCACTCCACGTGCTGAACAAATGTTCCTCCAGCTTGTGTTTTAACCTCCTTCACTCTGTCTCTCATCCAAACAGAGTCAGTTCCCCCTCCCCTCACCTAGTTAACTATTTAGAAGGTGTGTATCAATCTAAGATGGTCATTCCAGCAGCCCCTGTAGCCAGTGGAGAGGGATCAGTGCCTTTCCAAGGTGCTGGAACCACTGATGTGACCCATCCTTTGGAGACACCTCTCTCTCCTCCAACTACAGAAGGAGCTGGTGACCTTGTTTTAGGATAAAATTCCCCGGATTCAGAGACAAGTGAGCCCTACTCTGATCAAATCAACGCTCTGAGGGATGCCCCAGATGAGCAGGGTGGGATCTGCTGCCCAATACTCACGATCCATCCGCCGCCGTCCTCGCCCATGTCACAGAAGACCTGCAGAGGCTGAGCCTTGTCCCCGTTCACGTAAATTGTGTAGAGCCCAGAGGTGGCTTCTCCATTCAGGAGGGCCTGGGAGCAGTCCTTGGGGTAAGGGTAGAGCAGCCCAGCTGCACACACAAGAAAAGACAGAGCAGTGCTTAAAAAAATCAGCAATTACGAGGAATTTCTAACACAGATGAGTCAGGAAAATCCACTGTGGGTCAATGGCACAGCCAGGAACAGAACCTGGAAACAGGTTTATGATTACATCCTATAAAACATTCACAGGAAACAGCAGCTGATGTAAATTTTTCTTTTGGATGTTGCCGTCTGTCTGCACTTTGGGAAGTGCTGGGAATGCCAGGTGAGTCCCTATGAGGAGAGAGTGCATCTCCAGCTAAATACTGAAATGTCCTCAGCTCTGGTACAGCAACTTCTGGGATAAACCAAACCCACCAATCTCTGATCACGGGACAGAAAAGGGAGGGGGAATATAAAGACAAGCTTTCAACCAAAAATAAATTAATTGGGAGTATTTTGTTAGCAAGCACAGTACTAAATACGATATAAAACTGAGCTTTAAAAACCCAAGTAAGAGTTGAAATTACAGGGAAATGTTAAGCATTTCTTTCTGACAACGAGCCAAGAGCATCACTGCAGTCAGAACGATTTCTAAACCACAAAAAAGCTTTTGTTTTTTTCTTTTTCAATTCTCTCAGGCCATTAACTGTCTCAGCCAATGGTTCCATTAAGTGATGTTGCACAGAAGAGGTTTTAACTGTGGCTGCTCACACAGTGGCTGTTGGTCCTTTCCAGTGTGTTGCCCTTCCCTGCCTGTTCCTCAGCTACAGAGAATTTCAGAGAATCATGGAATTGTTAAGGTTGGAAAAGACCTTTAAGATCATTAAGTCCAACTGTCAACCCAGAACCACCACTAACCCATGGCCCCAAGTGCCACATTCACACGTTTTCTGAACACTTCCAGGGATGGTGACTCCACCACTTCCCTGGGCAGGCTGGTCCAAAGCTTTACAACCCTTTCCATGAAGAAATTTTTCCTAATAGTGAATCCAAACCTCCCCTGGTGCGACTTGAGGCTGTGCAAGTTCCCACCACCGCTGGGATTTGGAGGGAAGTGGCTCTGCAGGGAGATGCTTCAGTGCTTCCCTCTCACTAATTAGCACACAAATGCATGTTTAGAGTTTAAGCCAGGCTTAAGCACCTGCCTAAAGGAGGCTGACACTGGGTGACATGGGTGAAGTCACCCTGGTCAGTCCCTGCTTGGGATCAATTTACCAAACATCAGCTAAATAGCCCCAGATTTAATTCTCCTCCTATTTCTGTGGACTGGGGGCTCTTGGTGGAGCTCCTCCTGCTCTACACACGCAGTGACTGAGCACACTTGGGCTGTGTGACTTTTATCAGCACTTCATCAGTCCTTGGGCTGAGGTTGGTACAAGCAGGAGGAGGGGGAATGGGAAGGGCTGAAGGTCCTGCTGGGCCTGGAAGGCTGGAAACTGTGAAAAGTGAGACAAATGACAGGCAGAGTGTCACAGCTAATACAGAACAACTCCTTTTTCTCAATGTCAGCTGGGAAGTGACCTTCAGAGAAACCAATTTATTCCTGCATCCAGCTCCCTGGAGAGCTGTCCTGTTAGGGCTGGAGCAGTGTGGCTTTGAGACAACCCAGCCCAGAAAGAGGAGGACAAACTGCCCAGAAATTCATCTCCTCAGATCACTGAGCTCACTTGTGTTCGTGGTTTGCTTCATTTCAGCTCAAAACTCTGATTTGTTTTCACAGCTCAGAGGCAAATCAGGGTGTCAGCTGGATTTTAAAGAGTTCCTTTTGATATTTGCCATGGGAAAGGCAGGATGTTTCATCAGAGAGAGGTGATGAGGGTGAATATTAGTAAAGAATTTCATCCTGCCAGTCTGGGGAAAGCAGATGACAACTCAGGGGGAACTTTAGAGACTTTGCACCAACACTACAAGTGCATAATAAAAATAGGATTAAACTCTTCTAAGAGGTCTGTTTGTCCCTATTGCAGAGCTCAGCTCTGTCCTGAGAGCAGTAATTCAGATTATTTCAGCCGTGCATGTGCTCTAAAGTCCTTACTTGTGGTGAAAACAGTCTGGATTGTTTTGCTCCTCAGGGATCCACTTAAGGCCTGGAGCTTCACTGTGTACTGGGTGGATGGGCTCAGCTCTGCCAGGCTGTAGGAAGTTGTCTCAGGATTTAGGATGACTTCCTAGGGAGAGGAAAAACAATACAGAGAGATCTCAGAGAATGAAAAGAAAAGCATAACGACCAGAATGGTTACATATTTTAGGCTGTCACATCATTTGTTGTGGCAATTATTTATGGTATTTTTAACCGTCTAGGTTAATTAACACAAAACGATTAATACAAACTTATTCCTCTTAGATTTTTATCAAGCTGACTTTCCCTAAAAGTTCAGTAGAAGTTGCCTGGAAAAGAGTCTTTCCCATCATAATGCACGAGCTGTGTGGTTTAAAAGCAAGGCAGCAGGAATGTTTACATGCCTTAAATGTGCACATTGTGAAAGCCATAAAAAATTGGGAAGAATCATCCTTTAGGACAAGGAAATGTCACACTCCAGTCCTCCAAAGGCTGCTTTTCTCTCACAGTAAAAGACTGACTTGCAATGTGCTCAGGGAATTTGCCTTCCTGGAATTCAGAACTGTCTCTGATGTACCAGGCTGGGCATCCAAAACTGGGTGTTTTTTTCCCTTGGAATTCACCTGGTTCATGTTTGAGCACTTGGTGTAATCTAATTATGTAGGAACAGAATCAAATCATTGGAGAACAAGAGGCACTTCCAAAGGTGATTCATCCTGCCTTAGAAGACCCCAGGGATGGATCCTCCTGAGTTTAGAAAGGGGAATGCCATCCTCTGGGGTGTGTGAGTTTATTCCATGACACAGGTTTGGAATGAGGGAAAACCCTTGTTTGTGCTTTTATCTGCATTGTGGAGAGATGAGTGTCAAAATCCAGCTCCTGTTCCAGGGAATAATGTAGGAAAGTATTTAGGCAGGTTATAAATGCATTTGTGTTCAGTCTGGCCCTGAAAGAGATAATTAGCATTTTGCTATATTTAATTGAAGGCATGTGGTTATGGCCCATTGCTGGACACTTCAGAGCATTTCTGCTGCCCAGTTTTGAGGCAAAACCCCTCTGGTTTGGTTGCCAGTGCTGTACCTTGACTCTGCCATCAATGGACTCGTAAATCAGGAGATAGCCAGTGACTGGAGCACGTGGAGGCCTCCAAGACATCAGAGCTGTTTCTGACTGAACCTCAGTGGCACTTAAATCCCTTGGAGCATCCAGTCCTGAGGGAGACACCAGAGCAACCACAGTCACATCTCTAAGGAACTAAACACACTGACTACCTTATGGGCACCATATTCAAACAGGCCAGGAAAGCAAACCTTTCCTCCCCGGAAATTTGAAATTAAAAAAACATTTCAACCTAAATTTGGTGATTAAAAAGCGATTTTGCCATTGGGGGGTTAAACATAAAGGCATTTACTGTATCTAAGTTAAAATATTGGCTTGTCCCAGACCTTTTAGTTTAAAAGCAGTTGCATGGAAGTGTTTTTGGAAACACAGTTGTGCATGTCATTATTTCACACAAGAAGACAGATTGGTATTGATATATAAATAAATATGTATGTACTTATATAAATTATATACAAATATATATTTATATAGTATATACTCTCTATATTATATTCTATAATATTATATATCATATAAATATGTAAATATTATGTATTTATATAGTATATACTATAAATATATAATATATACATATACATTATGTATGTGTATATATTATACATATACATATACATTATATATGTATACATTATATATGTATACATTATATATGTATATATTATATACATATATATTATACACATACATATACATTATATATGTATATATTATATACATATATAATATACATATACATTATATATGTATACATTATATATGCATATATTATACACATATATATTTTATATATACATATATATTATATATTTATATATAACATATTTGTAAAATATACACACAATATATTATATATATTTATAGAGAGAATATATAAATAAAATAAAATAAAATTAAATTAAATTAAACTTTGGTACTAATGATGACTTTTGAAGAGAAAAACTTTTCATAGTCTGGCTACACATTCCCTTCTCCACTGTGATTATAACTCTAGACTGGGCTGGTTCAGCTCTTGGCTCTCGAGTTAATGCCCTGGGACAAGCCAAGTACAGTCAGGAAAATGAAGAATATCCATGATTTCATTGGTGCTCATGGAAAACCAACTGGGCACCTTCAACACCGGCACCCCAACATCAGCCCCCAGAGAAAAGCTCCTGCTTTGTGTGAGAGTCTCTCGAGTTGATGACACAGAACCACCTCTGGGCTTCCACCAGAGCAAACGAGATGCAAACGCTGCCAACACCCAGGTTTGCAGCGAGAAAAGCACAGTGTGCTGCCTGACTTGACGCAGGCAGAGGCAGGTGGGACTGGCAGAGGTGGCAGCTGTCCCTGCAGGGGGGTGGGACACACCCGTGGTGAACTGTGTGGAGAGGGTCTCGCTCCTCTGCGCGTCCTTCAGCGCGTGGACGCTCAGCGTGTACTCGGTGGCAGGCTGCAGGCCCTTCAGGTCATACTCCACAGTGTTCCCTGACACCATCTGCGTGACTTCTGGCTCTGAGAAGAAAACACAGAAGGGATGAAGAGAAGAAAATGAGAAGAGAAGCATCATTCAGACATTCATGCCACGCTCAACTCCGCTGGTTTATTCACCGATTTGTTTTTTTACTGGCTGGGTGCAATTGCAAAATAGTAAAAGCCCAGAGCCCAGCTCTGTGCTGACACCTCTGCTGGCTCTGAATTAACACCAGAGACCTTTATCCAAAAGTGTGAGCACTCTCTAGTGTTCACAGGAATTATAACACCACTTTTGCTTTGCAAGAATCTCAGTTCTCTCTGTTCGTGGCTGAATTGAAAGTGTTCAACTAAAATACCGTTTTTAAAATGCTCCCAGCAAGGCATCTCCTTCAAATAACAGCCCCCTGTCACCTGGTTGTGGTCCCAAGGCTGCCAGAGCTCAAGAAGTGTCTGAACAACACTCTCAGGGACAGAGTGGCATTGTTGGGGTGTCCTGGGCAGGGCCAGGAGTTGGACTGGATGATCCTGGAGGATCCCTTTCAACTCAGGATATTGTGTGATACTCTGATCTTCCTGGCACCTGCTCCTGAGCACACTTTGGGAGCTGTAACCCCCATCTCCCCAGCCACCCCTGACTCTTCTCACCTTCCTCAGAAGCATAGGACACCACATAATTATCCACGGCAGCAATTGTTGGCTGCCAGGTTGCCAGAGCCTCAGAGTCGGTGATGTTCACCACTACCAGGCCTGAGGGGCTGTCCAGAGCTGGAAAAAAAACCAGATTGAAGAAATTTGACAAATATTCTCGACTCTGTTGTAAATATATGGTGGAAAATGCCTCGGTGCAGCTTTTATGATCCCCTTTGGAATTGTGGAGCTCCTCGGGGAAGACGTCAGTGCCTATAAAGAGACACCAAAAGCCTCCACTGGAAAGGGAGGTCGATGCTTGGGGAGATGAAACACTGGGAACAGAGAGAACTAACCATGTTCTCAGATCAGCCTCAATACCATCAATCTTAACAGCTCTGTCAGAGCTGACGTATTTCTCTCCACACTCTCAAATCTGGGCTGTTTTTGGAGCAAACTCAGGAGACAGAGCTGGGAAAAATAACTAAAGTGACAATAACTGATGGCCACTGCGACCTTCCAGCAGCTTGCTCTGCAAGTTTGAAATAAATCAATCCCACAGCCTGCCAACCACCCAAAATGCCCCCATGTCCTTCCCTGACTCTTTGTGGGACTCTATTTTTCACATGGGTTTATGCTCTCCCAGAATTAGGATGGATCTCTGCCTCCAGTACACCTGGAATGGGCTACAGATCTCCTGTTATTATCTGATACTCATAATCTTGCTCCTTGCCTCAGTTCTCTGGATGCTTGTTAAACCCCCAAAAATAAAGAATGAAGGGTGCAGGGAGGGGTCAGCAGGAGCAGAGTGGAGCCTCATTTCCTGCAGGGATATTTAAAGCTTCATTGAAGAAAAAAAACAAAACAAAAAAACAGGAGAGAGAATGTTTTTATGCTTAAAACAGGCTGGAACATGGGAGATGTGGAGTTTGACTCCACAGCAGAAACTGGTCTCACCGTTGCTCCCTCATCTCAAAAATGGCATTAATTAAACTCCTGGGTTTTTTTCTGCTGAATTAGGACTGTAAATACACGAATTGTATTCAAACAAGTTGGTTTAGCACTCAGGAAGTGGGAGCCTGATCAAACTTACAGGTTCTACGCTCATCTAAAATGCAAAAGCACAAAGGAGGAGCGGGCAAGCAGCTTCTCAGGGTTTGTGTGGGCAGCAAAAATGGGATCTCAGTGGGTCTGCAGGTGAGACATTTGAAAACCTGCTCTGTCCTCCTTCTGGATTACCTGTTTTCAGGATGCCAGAGATGGGTTCACTCTCCTCAAAGCCTTTCACAGAGATGATGCTGACATTGTAATCCACACCCGGGACCAACTTCACCAGCTTGGTCCTTGTCTTGCTTCCATCGACTGTAACAACATTTGGAGTTCCTGGGAAGAGGCCAAATGCCACAGGATTAGTGACACAACACTCCAGGAAAAGCTTGAAGGATGTGTTTCTAGGTAAAGACATTATGCCCTTGTACAGGAAGAGGAGACTTTTCCCAGTTAGTTACAATCACTGATGTCCAAGAGCAGCCTCAGGGCAAAATACTGATGAAATAACACCCAAATCTAAGAAACTGGTTTGTGTTCAGGAAGAAAAAAGTGACATTTCTAGTGGAAGGTGTCTCTGCCCATGGCAGGGTGTTGAATGAGATGAGCTTTAAGGTCCCTTCCAGCCCAAATCAGTTTGTGATTTCAGGATTTCTGTTCAGAAAAATCTAATTTCAAAAACAAGGTGTAAGAAGAAAACACAGCACTCTCCACATGGAAGTTCAAGTACCTGCAAGGACAGGACTCGAAGTTTAGACCTGCTTTGTTTCTGGTAAGGGTTGGACATTCCCCCTTTACCCAATTCATTTTGAATAAGGATATATAATATATTATTTTAAGAGGTGCTGTATGTGTGGTGAAGACTTAGGACACATATTTATTTCAAATTCTGGGTTTATTCCAGGGAAGCACTTAGACAAGTGCCTAACTCTATGACTGTGGATTCCTTTTCTTCTGTGGAACCACTATATATTTAAGATCAAACATGTGATTATAGTTTGTACTGTCTGAAGGCATAAATCTTTAATTGTCTCTGTCAGCAGCATGACTATTTTTTTCCTGACATCTCTAGTGTTTGTTCTTTAGCTGTTTCCCTTTAGAGATGTCCCTAAATTATGCTAAAAATCAGTTTAAGTTTAGGGAGTTTTTAAAGTTGAACACTAAACCAGAGCTATAATGGGTGGGATGAGACAACCCTGAGGAGCACTAAGTAAAATCACTGCGCTGGAAAACTCTTATAACCATGGATTATGATTTCCAAGGGCCATCTTTTCCAATCTGCTCAGCTCATAAAGTGCCTGAAAAGTAATGAGACAGTTTGGAACCAGGAGGAGGCTCAGACAGAGACATTTTAGGAGTACAACCATTCCAGCACCTCCCTCTGAGCTCCCTCTCCAGCCTTGTCCATGGGATGTGGGCGCTGTTGGTTACACACCCACCCTCCTGGGGTGCAGGGAAAAGAGGTGATCTGTGTAAAATCCCTTGGGATGTGCACTGAGAGGGGGATGGCAGCACAGCAAAGCCTTTTTTGCTCCCCCTCTTGCCTCGCTGTCCCTCCTCAGGGTCACTCACCTCCCGTGACAGGGACGTAGGAGATCCTGAAGGTGTCCACGCGGGAGCGGGGGGGGGTCCAGCTCACTGTGGCAGCGTTTTCCGTGATGTCCGAGAAAGAAATTCCCTTGGGAGACCCCACAACTGCCAGAGGAGAACACAGAAAGAGAAGGTAAAACGTTTGTTCATCACTCCTTAGCGCTGGAATACTGATTTGTCTCATCCATCCATCCCAAGAGCTGGTGTTACCAACATTCTGTCCTAAACAACCCTAATGCAGGGAGCACCAAACTGCTCGTGGTTTTATCACAGCAACAACTTGTTTGGTCTAAATTCTCCTGTTTTCAGGACCATTGCAGTAGTACAGAACTTAAAAATACAACTTTATTACAGCAATAACTTGTTTGGTCTAAATTCTCCTGTTTTCAGGACCATTGCAGTAGTACAGAACTTAAAAATACAACTTTATTACAGCAACAACTTGCTTGGTCTAAATTCTCCTGTTTTCAGGACCATTACAGCAGTACAGAACTTACAAATATGACTTTATTACAGCAATAACTTGTTTGGTCTAAATTCTCCTGTTTTCAGGACCATTGCAGCAGTACAGAACTTAAAAATACAACATGTACCTACGTAAGAGTAACAGAGATTTCAGTGTTAGAACAAAACATGGAGGCACATGTACAGAAATGCCATTCTATCACCCAGGAAATACTGTATTTAGTGTTTTTTCTACCTCCGTTTCACTTGGATGGTTTTTAGACTTTCCATTGAGTCCCAGAGCCGAAATTTTACCAAAGTGACCCAAACTTAAGATGAAAGCAACACATATCTGAAATATTCCACTTTGAGGCTTAATTAAGCTCCTCTAAAACAAGCATGGAAAGGGATTCTGGAAGGACATGGTGGAGGGACCTGTCACTCCAAGGTTTACATTTACACTTCCAAACTTTCCAGCTTTTTTGGCTGTAATCAAAACAACTCTGATGTGTTAAAAAAAATTAAACAGCACACACAGAGCAGCACAAAGGGGAGAGATACCAAACATCAGCCACGTTAAGAGGAGTGGAGACAGGCTGAGGGCAGGGGAAGGGGGGCAAGAGGAGGGGAAAAAAAAGGGACTGTGCTGGAAATAGCTTGGAAAGAACGTGTCTGAGGGAAAGAGTCAGAGGGCTGTTTGTTCCATGAGTCCCCAAAGCTCCAGCAGCCTTGCACTAAATCAGCTGGAAGGCAAGGAAAGAAAAACAACTGAGCTCTGCAGAGAAATGTAAATTATTCCTCTGGAGCTCACCAGACATGTTGTGTTTGTGGGGTTTGCTCACGTGGAAAAGCCAAGGGAAGAAAAGAATTAAAGATAACAAAGCAAGGTGGGGCTGGAAAGGCTACAGGGCACACAAGGGTGTTCCTGTTTGAAGGGCAGTCTGAAGGAAGCTGAAGAGCACAAAGAAAAACTGGGCAAGAGAGAGAAGTGAAAATCATATTGATTTGGCTTCACATTAGAGGTGCCCTGAGTGGCTGAAGAAAAGTGCTCTTTGGAGACCAAAGAGATGGACCAGCACTCCATTTTCACACACATGGGGAATTCCAGCCTTTCCCAGGAAATGAAATAACCAACCCAGCCCACTTGGACTCTGCTGGGCACAGTTCCGTGGAGCTCAGGAGTGTTTTCTGTACCAGGTGCATAACAAACAGTGGGAAGAAGAGCTTTGACTACGTGAGTTTTCCACAAACAGCAGCAACTTTCCTGGGAGAGAACCTGACAAAAAAAAGTCCATTAATGGACCATCAGAGCATCAGTCTTGGAATGAGTCCCAGAGATGTAAGAGAGTAATACCTTTGAGCACAGGGAAATTAAAAAGAAGCAAAGAAAATCATCTTCTGGAGCTACCTGAAAGCCAAAATGGAGCAGGCAGAGAAAATGGCCAGTGTGCTTCTGGCTTGACACTCATAGAGGACCTCAGCTCATCTGTTGGGCAGGTACAGGTAATTAATTACCTTTATCCTCCAGCATCATTCTCCAAGAGCTGTATGAGACAGAACCTTCCTGGGAGGCTGCTAAAGCCCCCACAGTTGTTATTCATTAGGGATGGGTTTTGTTAATTGTTATCTCATTCCCAACAAACTAGAGTTTGCTGTTCACTGGCTTTCTTCTCCTAAGCAGCAGGAAGCAGCAGGTTGCATTTATCACATATAAAGAGCACGTGAAGTGTTCTGGGATCACCTCAGATGAAAAATGCTGTCACAGTGTGGCAAAACATCATCAGGAGAAGAGGAAGGTAGCAGCATGGAACCCATATTTCCTACAGAGGATATGAAGTGGCCCACAGCTGGGCTGTGGTCCCAGGGTGGGGGCTGAAATGCACTTTAACTGACATTTTACAGAGGGATTTCTGAAAGACACCAACTGAGAGCAGCAGTGGGCAAACCCCCCTGTGCCACCTTGGTCAGAGCCTGCAGGTCTGTGTGCTGCTGCCTTGCCCTGCAGTGATTTTACAATGTTTTACATCACAGGACTGATGAAGGTAAACTGCCAGGCTGCTGCAGAGGGCAGGGACAGTGGGTGTCATCAGCACCCTAAAGAGGATTATTGTCAGCAGCTCTGGGGGGAAACTGTTGCTGTTCATTTTTACACACGAGTCAATTATGGAGGAAGAATTCCTTGTGATGGGTGTGGGAAGATATTTATTGTCAACTCCCATTCCTAGTGGTTTCCCATCACATTCCTGGTGTGATGGGAGGAAGGGAGATCACCTCAGTCTCCAAGCAAGGTACCAGCTGCAGGACCAACACAAGAAACACAGAAAAATGCTCTTTTACTATCTCCTCCACTAAAGCTAAAGATTTTCTAGCTGATTTATTCCTTACTCACTTCTACAAAGGCCAGAATCAAGTGTGGCTGAATACAAGCCTGTTTGAATTACCCCTTCAGGGATGGAAATATTTCTTTGCAACCACACTGGAAATGCTATAAATATACATATGTTCGTGCAATAATCAACTCCTAAAAAAGAAATTAGTTAGATGCCTTGGCAGCCCAACCACCCAAATGTGGTGTAACCTGCAGTGTGAATTATTGAGCTGGATTTTTGTGGCTCCAGCTCTATTGTCAATTATCCACGGGCTGTTTCCAGCTGACAAACATCTTTTGGGCTGTTGGCTTCAGGAGGTGCCATAAATCTCCCTGAAAGAAGTGAATAAGAATGTAGCCATGAGGAAAATGATAACTCTTGGTGGTTTGCCATAAATATCCTGGAAGTCAGGGAACATGGGGACATGCTGCTCCCAAGTGCAGTGGGCTTTAAACATCCCTCTCCGTTAGGAGTCCAGCTGCAGGAGCCCAGAGAGCAGAGGTTTGTGAGGGATGCAGGTCCTGCTTCCTGTAAATGTCTGGGTGAGTGAGTGTGTGCCCTGGCTGTTTATCTGAGGGATGTGATGGCACTCAGAGGAGCTGGGCACAAATGTGCCTTTCTGTGCTGGCCCCAGAATCAGGGGGAAGCAGGAGGCTGTTTTAGGAAAGGCTGCTCAATACTGAGCTGTTGCTGCCCTTTCCCTGGGTGCTGCCTGGAGTTCTGCTACAGCTGGGAAAATACCCCTTTTAGGGATTCCTGTTGGCTTCCTCACACACTGAACTTTGAACTTAGAACCACATCCTGAGTTGGAAGGGACTCACCTGGATCATCCAGTCCAACCCCTGGCCCTGCACAGACACCCCAACAATCCCACCCTGGCCCTCAGAGCGTTGTCCAAACCCTCCTGGAGCTCTGGCAGCCTTGGGGCTGTGCCCACTGCCCTGGGGAGCCTGGTCAGTGCCCAACCAGCCTCTGGGGGAAGAACCTTTCCCTGAGATCCAACCTGACCCTGCCCTGACACAGCTCCAGCCATTCCCTGGGTGCTGTCCCTGCTCACCCAGAGCAGAGCTCAGAGCTCCCCCTCGTCAGGACGTTGCAGACCCTGATGAGGTCTCCCCTCAGAGACTTGTCCCCTTCCTGTTCCCCTCCTCCTGGAATGAAGCAGATTTGAAATAACCACTTTTTCGTATCAGCAAGCTCAGAATTTTTAAAAGAGTGAATTTGGCTCACGGGACACGGATTCATTTGCTTTAGGTTTAAATATGTTTCAAAATGAAACCATGACTTTGGTGGGGAAAAAAACCAAAGCACTTCATTCTTATGTGCCAAAATGAAATGTTTCAATTATGAACCCAAATCAGAGCTTTGATATTGCCAGAAACTCAAGTCAATTTGAATTATTGAGCACACGTTGCTCCCAGTAAGATCAGACTAAGTTAATGGTGCTTAGGCCTTTGCTGATCAAGGCATAAATAAAACTTCTCAGTGGCTCTGGTAAATTCATTTTGTCATAATTCTTTTCTAGGGAGGTAAATTGTTGTGCAGTGCTGAGATGTAATTAGCCACAGGAAATCCCTGAAAAAGGCTGATGCAGAGACAATATTTCTTGGCCCTCAAAGACAACGCTTTAACTGCCAGACTCTGCTGCCTAATTCCAGATCATGAAAGTAATTCAATTAAACCCTATTAAATAGACAGTGATGAAGCTGCAGAATCCGAGACTGGTTATAAACAACCACATCGAGCCAGTGGATAAGGGATATGCAGGAGACAGCTCAGGACCAGCACGAGCTGGCTGTGAAAATGAGAGGTGCTGAAAAGAAGAGGAATTAACGGGTTACACTTTTCCTACTGCAGAGACAATACCTGTGGTTGCTACTGCATTTACAGGCTGAGAACGTTGTCCACTGCTAAGTCCATAGAGCTCAATCTCGTACTCAGTACCCTCCTTGAGCCCTGTTATGTCCTGGGTGCGCTCGTGGCCTGGGATTATCAGCTCCAGTGGGTCGGATTTCCTCTTGGTATCCCTGATTTTTAGAACAAAACTGTTGAAAACCCCGTCATCTGCAGTCCAGGAGAGGCGGAATCCATCCGGGGTGGCATCTGAAACCAGGAGGTTGTCGACCTCGGGTTCTGCTTCTAAAAAAAGGAGGAGATAGCAGCAGGGAGAAGAAATGGGGGTTTAATGAGTTGATCAGAGACCTGCCTGAGGCCTGGCTATAGCACACTGCAAGAATCCAACCACAGTTCAAAGCAAGGGAAACAATCTGCCAGCTAGTGAAAAAAAAAATAAAAGAGATTATTAGTGTTATAAACATACCAAAGGGGATAAATGTGTGTGCAGGCCCATTCCAGCTTTTACTCTCCAACAGCAAATCCACTGCATGGACATACAACCTCTGCCTCCAACATGCAAAGTTACACATGCTAATGGTGAATTTTTCCCTCCCTACCTATGTGACACCTTCATGTACAATAAAAACAAGCTTGTTATGGAACTGCAGGCATGCCTGGAACACTGTCAGGCCTCTCTCTGTTAGAACAACACAGAAGCCACTGGAAAGAGTCTTTTTCTCCATGCAACCCCCTTTTTTCATGCACTTCTGGCATCCTTGATGCTTCTGTTGAGTCCTTTGCTGTTAAACAACTGCTGAAGCAGCAAAGGGGAATCATGAAAATCCACATCCCTCACACAGCACACTTCAATCCAAATGCAAGACCTACTGTCTTTAGTGAATGAACCCACTCAAAAGGATCCCAGGAGCCGGAAAATATTAATTACCTGCAAAACATCTTTAACTCAATGTGCTCAGGCCTCATTACCTAGAGAAATGCTGCTGGAGCTGCTCCTGTCTTACAGCATCTCCAGTGCAATTCCTCCTTCCACAGACAGACATTCCTCTTTATTTTCTCACAAACCTCCAACCAGATAACCCCCAGCTTTACTGCAGATGAGAACTGATGGTTGTGGGGCCAGAGGATCTGCAAGGGTTTTCCGAGGAAGCTCAAGCGCTGCTGGAAAACAGCAGCTCTGATGTGGCTGGAAATGAGCTGTTGTGTGGAGAGAGATGCCAGCTTTACAGGTGGCAACGATCACACTCGACAGGCTGTGGGTGGAACCCACACAGAGAGGGAAAGGAAGGAGGCCATGGCAAGAGATCCATGACCTCCTGAAGGTCCTGATGGTTGGCAGGTTGGAGGATGCTGATGTTGTTGGAGAATGCTGATGTGCCCAGCAGCTGCTAACAAGAGGAGCTCCCGTTCTTGTTAACGAGACATGCAGCCATTCTTCTCGAAAGACTTTGGTTAGAAGGACCTGCAAGACCAGACACTTTCACCCCTCAAGCCCCAACATGCTCCTCTGCAGGATCCCTCATCAAATCAAAAGGAAAACAAGTTAAAAGGCCCAGAGTTCCCCTGGTGCCCCTGCCAGTCCCGAGGGGTTACGTGGAGCCACGATGCAGAGAAGGATGCAAAAGCCAAGGTTTGCTTTGCAAATGGGTGGCACGAAACGTCTCCCACGGGAGAAGGAAAGCAAGAGAGGGTGGAGGAGAACAATTTGTTCACATCAAAGTACCTGTGACAGCCAGAGCGCTCAGGGGCTTTGTTTGGTGCCCCTTGGCAAAGCCATAAAGCACAACCTCATAGCCAATGCCAGTTATGAGGCCTTTAAGCTTCAGTTGGCGCTGGGCTCCCGAAAGGAGGAACTCCTGGGGGTCCAGCAGCTTGCCAGAGTCCACCACGACCACTAGAAAGCTGTCAAAGGCATTCTCCGATGCCATCCACGACACTGTGAACCCATAGGGGTTAATGTCAGACACAGTGAGGTTTCCCAGTGGGGGCATGGCCTCTGAAAGAAGGGAAGGTGCAAAAACACAACACACACACACACACAAAAAAAAAAAAATGAAAAATATCGTGAATTAGAAAGTGTCACAGGTTCCACCAAGCAAAAAACCACATTTTCCCCCAAAGCATGGATTGAATAGAAGTGCAGAGCCAGGACCACAGGATGAGGATTTTCAATGGAGTCTCCACTTAGATGCTCAGTTTTTAATTTTCATCAAGGGTGTCTCAGCGCCTCAACTCAAGCTCCATTGAAATTCCTTCCAAGCTCATTTCTCCTGTTAACATGCACTGGGAGACAGTTATGACCAAAACTGCCTTAGAAATGCTGTACAAAAACTTCCATTTCCTTCCAGTTATCTCCACCATCAGTGCTTCAGGGACAAGCAGCAACTTTGGCACTCACAGCTCCTGTATTTTGCTCCTTTACCTCTCTACTTCATATGAATATCCCCAGCTTTAATTTTCAGTGGTGGAGGGGTCAGAGTCATAGCTAGTGGGGCATGTTGACAACTTAAAGAAATTCCAGGGAGGGTTTTTTATAATTTTCACATCAGCATGACTTTAGTCAAAGGCAAAAGACAGGGATCAACTCTTCAAAACTTATCCACCAAGACTCAGGGAAAAAAAAAAGGCTGAAATTTCACAAGATTCTCGGTGTATTTTTCTCACTCAAAATCTGACAGGTCAAATAGGAAGATCAACTTGCTCTGCTAAGCCCTGGCCTTGATCCTGCAGCCCAGGCATTGCTTGTGTTTCTCTACACTGTTTGTCAAACCTGCTCTGTTGGCTCAGGACCTGACTCATCCCATCTTCCAGCCACTCAAATTCCACTCACTTAAGAAAATACCAGTTAGTTAAAGACAGAACCTTCTCCTGAAAAGGGCTTTGGGTTTGGTTTTCACGTTTCACAACCACTGAAACTGATGTCGGTGGAATTTGGCATAAAAACTCCCTCCTGAAGTGTTATAATTTGGAACTCCTCATGTTTTAATATTTACACATTTGGGTGCCAGAGATTCAGCTCGAATTCACTCTGTTTTGAGATGCTTTTGCATCTTAATCACTTATAATCGAGCAATCCCAAAGACTCACAGTTTGGGTTTGTCTCTGGGAGGGTGAGTAAACAAATACTGAGCCCACACTGCTGAAATGATTTTCCTGGGATGGGTGTTGGGTGACACCAACACCCTGAACCAGCAGGTTTCTGTGAGCTACTGGCACATCCTCCTGCTGAGCAGGGTGTCCCATGTTTCCCTTGCTGTGGGAAGCCTCCTCTCCCAATCCCAATTTTCAAACCACTCTGTGTTTCTATGATTCTTTTCCAGTAGCACACACTGGCCACATGATTCATAGAAGGTGAACTCTGTGATGCTTATTCAATCATTTAGGATGCTGATCCCAGTCAAAACTCAGGCAAAAATACTCAGACATAAGGGATGTGCTGAGGGGACACCATGGGATAGAAGATCTTCTAAAATCCAAGGCTCTCTGGGATCCTTCAGGTGCAACTACAGATGCAAATTTTCCCCTCAAACCTCAGGCATTAAAAATATTATTAGAGATGTGAGATTAAAAATATTATTAGAGATTATTAGAGGGCTCTTAATCCAGAATGTTTTGAGTTGGAAGGGACCTTAAAGCTCATCTCATCCCACCCCCTTTCATGGGCACGGGCATCTCCCATTGTCCCAGGTTCTCCAAGTCCTGTCCAACCTGGCCTTGGACACCTCCAGGGATGGGGCAGCCACAGCTTCTCTGGGCAACCTGTGCCAGGGCCTTCCCACCCTCATAGGGAGGAATTCCTTCCTAATATCCCATCTAAAACATTCCCCCTTGTCCTGTCGCTCCAGGCCTTTACTCCAAGCCCCATCCAACCTGGCATTTTAACTCACTTTACCCTAGTACCTCTCCTAGAAATTTTTTTAAGGCCAACATGCCTGGTCTGACCCCTCCTTGCCCTAAGTTTGCAAAGAAACTGGACGGGCTGCTCAGCTCTGCAGAGTCCTTTTCATTATCCATAGTGGGATATTCATTTCCTCGAGCTAACAAATAGACTCCAAAGCTTTAAGCAGGTACCTGTCAGGACAAGAGCAGTGAGGGGCTGTGTGTGAACACCTGCCCTGGTGGTGCCTTTAATGTTAATGTCACAGCCAGTGTCATTTAGGAGGCCTGAGATGTGGGTGCTGCGGGTGCCCCCCGACACCGTGAGCTCCCAGGGCTCCTGAGCTGCCTGGGAATCTCTAATGGGAATGACAAACTTGGCAAAGGGCCCATCTCTGGTGGTCCAGGAGAGGTTGAAGCTGTCAGGGGTAACGTTTGTGAGGGTGAGGGTGCCCAGCTGTGGCTCAGCCTCTGAGGGAGAAAGGAACACAGGTGAGGAGACAGTTACGCTGTGAGGGGCTGGGGGAATCAGCACAGGAGGTTCAGAGATGCTCAGAACCTTTTAGCCTTGCTTTGCAGTGGTTGAATAATAATAATAATTAAAAAAAAAAGCATTGCAAGAGCTGCTTTGTCAGGTTTTGGAAAGAAGCCACTGAAATTAGTGCTGGCTTTAAAATTATATTTTCATTCAATTTTCTTAAATCAACTCAATTTACCTAATGAAATGTGGGCTTGATTTACAGAAGCACCAACAGAGCACAGCTCTGTGGTTAAACCTTACAAATTACAGGAATTCCACACTGGGGATTTGATGGGAATACAAACCCACAGCAATTCCAAAACAGATAAAGTAGATTTCAGGCAGGAATCCTTGAAATCCCAGTTCAGCTTCTGTTTAGTGTTTCTCTTGCCTGGAGTTGTAGATACTTCTATTTTTGGACCCTGAAGTTTATGAAGGGTTTCAGTCCTAACAGTGATTATCTCAGCACTAATCTCAGACCAAAACCTCCCTGGGCTCCACAGATAAGGTGTTCCTCATCCTCTGATCAGGCACAATCAGGGAATATCTGATAGACTGAACAATAAACAGCCCTGCTGTTGCTCTCCTTTCTGATTCTTCAGTGGTCGCTTCCTTAAGAAGCCAAGACTTTGCTGCAGGAGGAAAGTCAAAATCACATCTCTCCCCTGTCAGGGGAAGAATTTGTCCTCCAGGAGTGAGAGAGCTCCTTACCCATTCTGTTTTACAGCATAAAATCATTAAAGATTCATTAAAGCACAGGGAGAGCACAAACACGACCCAGCAGTCAGATGGTCAGAGAATCCTGTGGCTGCTCTCTGGGCTGAGTTACTGTTTTTTCTCTTGCCAATTGAGTACAAACCAAGAACACCTTGGGAAATGCAGCCAGTGAGACACAGAAAAACAACTATTTAAATGATTCATGCTGGGAGAAAAGTCAGAAAGATGCATCCCACCAACAGAGAGAATGAGGAAAGAATGAAATCTTCTTCTTGACTAAAACATGAACTGCTGCAAGATGTTCCAACTTTTACTCCTGTCCCTCATGGCAAGACTTTTAAATAATAGTCCTCCTTCTTCCCTGGAGTTTTGTAGGAAGAGGTGAGTGCAAGTGGCCCCGATTAAGGACACATGCAGAGGTCATGCTACCAACCAGTGACCATCAGTGCCTTCATGGCTGACAGGAAGGTGTCACCATGGAAGCCTGGCACTCCTGAAGACAGAGGGGATGAGAATATCCACAAGGCAAACAGGGTTGGGTGGAGAATCCATGGAAACCGGGCACAGAGCCCTCACATGCAGGTCAGAGAGGGCAAACAGAACCTTTCCAAACTCATCCTGGCACGGCCACATTCCTTCACATGCCACTTGCATCCGGTCAGGCACGTTCCCATCATGGCAACCTGACTCCAAAGAGTGCTACATGCAACACAAATGGAAGTTATCTCTTCAGGCAAGTCTTAGTGATCTCCTGCCATGTGGAATCACCACGGGAAAAGCTGTGACATCCAGTGGGACGAGACAGGTCATAGAGACTCAAAGGCAGCAATGCAAGTGAGAGTGGTGGGATGACCATCAGGAAAGGGAGACCTTGCTTTTTGAGCCCTGCTCTCTTCTGGGAACACACAAAAATACTGGGCAGAGAAGAACATGAGAACCAGAACCACTCCATGCACTTTTGGTTGGTCATCTCACATGCTGCACGAAACTCCCACAAGAGATGCAAATGTCTCGGGAGACATTTGGTTTCAAGAAAGAAGAACAAAAATGTCATGCAGGTGCCTCTCCAGGCTGAGAAAGACATGAAGGCCTCCCACCCACAGCAAGGCAAGTGAGGGTGGGATGAACAGCAACTTCATTCAGGATCAAGTGCAAAGATGCTCCATGAAAAACATCAACCACCGGGAGCAGGTCAATTATATATACACAGGACTTGCAGAGAAGTGTATATATAAGGAAACCAATCATGGTTTACCACTCTCTTAATGCTGGGGGCACTTTTTCAGCCTTTTCCATTTCTTTTTCTGAGCATTCTCAGTGTATTTCAGAGCGGTCTCCCTACAATTTACCACAGGAACGATGACGAGTTGGAGCCACGTTTTAGAGCAGTTCGGTGGACAGCGAAAGAAAGAAGAATGAAAAGCAAACCTGGAAGGTGAAACAGTGAAATACCTGTGGTTGCCAGTGCTGTCAGGGTCTGCCCACCTTGCCCATCAATTACACCATGGAGCTGGACAGTGTAATTAGTGGCAGCTTTGAGGTTGGTCACCACATAGCGCCGGGAGGCCCCCGGCACTGTGAGCACCAGGGAGTCCAAAGGGAAGTCAGAGTTCCTGACCTCTAGGATAAAATGGTCAAAGGCATTGTCCTGTGCTTCCCACGTGAGTGACAGGCTGTCTGAGGTAGCATTTGATACAGTGAGTTTGCTAAGGAGAGGTTCCTCTACTACGGGAAGAAAAACAAACGGAAATGTATCGCAATTATTAAAAGCCAAAGCAACAAAATAAATTCATATAGAAGCTTGAATTCACATGACCAGTGGTCACAAAGGTCATCTAGCCTTGAGTTTCTCCATGTTTTTCACATCATCACCCCTGCAGTCACCCTGAACATGCCACCCATCATTCAGTGAGGATGTTCACAGCCTGCTGACGCTGGAAACTCAAACTGCATTACCTGATAGCTGAGATGTGATATTCTGCTTTCATCTACCACATTAACCTATTGCTGTGACAAATTGCCATGGCAACTTTTCCTAAGATCATGTCAGCAGGCAAAACTTGGCACAGATATTAAATGATCCCAACGTGAGCTCTTATCTGCCTACAGTGAGAATGCACCTTCTGTTCCTGCAGTCCAGCCTCTCATACTGTCCTTGGCTAAAGCACACTGAACGTTTGACTTCCCTGTCTTTTCTGGAAAAACTGTCAGCTCTAAGACCTCGAGCTGTGCAGTGTGCCAACAACTAAATGCCTGCCTATTCCAGTCACTGACATCAAGTCAAATGGACTTTTTCAATCTCTCATCCAATGTAAACGGAACACTGAAGCTGAATTCAAGCAGTGAATGTGCCTTGCAGGATCCTGCTGGCACAGACTGAAACGTGCCTGACATCTATTTAGAGACTCAGGATAAAAACTGTGTGCAGAAATCAGCTTATCTGAGACAAATAGTGTCTGCTCTGGGCTTTGTGACAGATGCAAACACACATTGAAGGGTGAATATAATGAATCATCTCCCTCTTGGTTCTTGGGAAATGTGTTTTGCTTCTCATCTGCCTCGGAGGTTGCCCCAACCTTAATGTTTGAACAACCTTATCGTGTGACTCAAATCACAGCAAAACTTGACTGACTGACTTTGCTGGATGGATTTTGGTGGATTAACATCCAAAAATTCAAAAGGTCCCAGGTTGGTCTTCCTTAGAAGGTGTCAAGCAATGAGGTAGAGAGTTTGGCAGTGGATTGGTGGGGGAGCTGAGGGCAGGGAAAAGGGCACAACCTGTAAGGAAGAGTTAGAAAAAATGAGAGTTAGCAGCGAGGGAGGTTCATGTACCTGTTGTAGCTGCAGCACTTATTGTCTGTGTGCGGAAACCACGAGAGATCCCAGAGAGGTAGACAATGAAATCAGTGCTGGGAGAAAGCCCTGAGATATGAGCAGTCCTTGAATTGCCTGAGAGGTTGAACTCCATGGGCTCCAGCAACCTGTTAGAATCAATAATTTCAATAGTAAAGGCGTCGAAGGCCCCGTTGGTTGTCCAGGAAAGGTTGAAGCTTTCGGGAGTAATGTCGGAAACCATGAGCTCACCAACTTCGGGGTGCTCTCCTGAGGAGGGAAACAACACTGGTCAGAAGGGACAGCCCTGCACCTCCTCCTGCTGCTCAGAAATGCTCCTCTCTGCCCATGCTGGCAGCACTCCAAGCTGGACAACGGGGTGTGTGAGTAAAAGCTTGCTACAAGCAGATGGGTACTAAGGGGAAGAAATCAAATGAAAGCAGCACAGACTGTTAAATAAGACTAAAAAACAAAGTAAGCTTTAAAGCCATGGCTGTCCCCCCTATCTGCAGGAGCAGCCATACATCTTTGAGGTCTGAGCACGAAAGCAGATGCAAAAAAACCTTCTCTGAATCCATTTGGAAAAGTCAGTTTTAGGAGAAGGTAAAACTGGAGGTATTGCTTTATCCAAAGGAAAAGGTTGGGGTTTGTTTGCCACTTCCCCTTTCAGGTTAAGCCAGTGAAAGCTGGTTTGTAATTTTGGAGCTGGAGACAAAATGCAAAACAGGGATAGCTGCCTTGGGGTTTCCTCCTCTCTGTGGACATCCCTGTAAAGCCACAGGAAGAGGCATAAAATTCTGATAATTGGAAGCCCCTAGAAGGGAAAATTCTGAAAAGCCTGGTGCTGAGCAGACCCAGAAAGGGAAGGGAAAACCTCAGCAGGGCATCCTCTGCTGTTTTCACTGGTTTAAGAGAAAGAGAGCACTTTGCAGATTTAAGCAGGACACCCATGATGTCTGTTCCTTTGTTTTTCCAGCCAGGCTGGTCTGTTTTTAGTGGGAATCTGCCACCAGCTCCCACTCAGGACCCTCAAAGCACAGCACTTCTAGTGGGACACAGCCCAAGGCAAGAACCTGGTACCAGACACATTTCTGCCTAAAGCACTGTTGGAACCATTAAGCTCTGCTGCATCTCATGTTTTAATTCTGATTAGTTCTTACATGGACTTTCATCCCCTTCTGGGCTGGGTAATATGTGCTTGGAAATCAAGCATGAGCCAGCTCTGGCTATCTCACAATGACAGGAGGTTGCCAAGGTCTGTAAGGAAGCCCAGAGGCAGAAGATGTTGTCTACAAGAAATTATCTGAAGGAAGAGCCACTGGTGCTCCTTTAGTGCCAATTAATTCATGCTCTGTTCATTAACCATGATCAGAACACCAGGAAGGAGCAGTGAGCCACGAGGATAAATGGAAGTAGATATTTACCTCTCACAGTCCAAGCTCTCATTTAAAACTGCTGCCTTTCACAGGAACAGCCAGGAAATTATTTTCGCGGCTCTTGGTGAGCGTCAGGCAACATTCTGATAACGAAAGGATGGCCTTCCTTCTTTCAGAGCAGTTTTATACCAGGGTAGTTCTGAATTTGATCTTGCATTATATTTGTTTCAGCCCAATCAGACTATTTAATGACCTTAGATGACTTAATATATGATACTACTCTTGGTAAGAATTAATTTGTGTCCTTTTCTATATGAGAACACGTAGAAGATGTTTGTCCCTGCCCTTGAGGCAGATACACACACTATGCCCCCCTGAGTTCAAATTTACACAGAAGCTACTGCAGAATTTCAGAGGAAGCTTCTGAAGGAAAAAAAAACTAAACACGCCCCCTGGCTTTGATAATCTGGGCTGTAGAGAAAGGATTTTTATCATTTTACCAGGCAACCTGGGCTTTTCCAAGCATGTACAACAGCCAGCTGGGTTTGGTGTTAGTGCCAACCAGCAGGTGAGTGAGCAAAGGGAACAAAACAAGCCATTCTGAGCTGGGAAGAGGGAAAGCATTCCTACAGGGGAAGGGCTGCACGAGGGCACTGACACTCTTGCTGGAAGGTCTGACCTTGAGACATTTCCATGCCAGAGCTGTTCAGCCAAGCTTTAAGGAGCTCAGTGCCCCCCATGCACAGCCAGCCAGCAGCTGGAAGAGCTCTGGCTCACATCCCTGTCTGGGAAGAACACTGGAGGAGCGACTCGGAGAGATACCTGTGGTGGTCTCAACAGAAAGGGGGGTGGTCCTGCGGCCTCTGATCACCCCGTGCAGTGTGATGTTATAGGGGGTGCTGGCCCTGAGGCCTGTGACATTCCCAGAGCGCAGTCCCCCCGGGACTGTGACATTCCGGCTCTCCTCGGGGTTCCCAGCCTCCTGCACCTGAATGACAAAGCTCTCATAGGGCCCGTCGGCTGCTGTCCAGGTGAGCTGGAAACCATCCCAGCCAGCCTTGGAGACTGACAGCTTCCCAAGCTCGGGTTCCTCCTCTGAATAAGGACAGAGAGTCAATCTGTTACTCGGGTTACAGGGCAGGGGTGATGTCGTACTGTTTAATGATGTTCTGGGTTACTGCATTGCACAGAGATGCCCTCACACACATTTACATTCTCAGCTGCCCCAGGTAACTGTGAGGAAAGTCTCTCTGGAGAGAACTACAAGTAAAGTCTCTTTAGAGACATGGCAAAAGAGAAAAGTAAGAAAAGAACTGTAATAATAAATATTACCCACATTAATACTAAAAGGCTGCTCACAGAAACCATCTTACACCTGCCAGTGTTTTGCCAACATTAATAACAACTCCCTTTGAGACAAATATTACTGTAATCACTCTGCTACACTCCTAATAACTCAATGTTTGCCATTCTGAAGTAACTGTGGTGTCAGGACAGGAAGACACTGAGTTTAGAGCAGTTGGGATTCAGATGTTTATGTTTTTAATTGTGTCCACATGAATGATGCTGTTTATGCTTCCAAACTATTTCTATTACAAAACAATAAAGAGGAGGAAAATTCCTCTGTGTTTGCACGTCTATAAATGGATTTGTCTTCCTTATATCACATTATTCTGTGCACAAAACACTTCCTGCAGGCACAGGAGGTTGGATTTTCAGAGTTACTGCTATTAATCTAAAATTGAAATGTGCATTCACAGCCATGAACATTCTCAGAAGCCACCACGGGGGTGGCCAAGGAAGTTGGGAACCATCAGAGCTCTTAAATCTCTGATGCTGTTAAAACTGAAAGCTGAGCTCATTTTCTCAGCAAGAATAGAAAGTCCTTTGTTCCAAAGGAAATACAACTGATTTCTTAACATCAGCAGTGACATGGGGAAATGACAGAGTAATACCTGTTTTTTTCTACCTGAGCTATCATTGACCTGAGGGTTACAAAGACTTTCTAGCACATTTCTTATTTATTTGCATTGTTGACACATAAACACTATAATAAGAACAGAGTCTCTCTGAATAATCCCATTTTGCATGACCAAGAATTTCAAGAGGTGCTGCATGAAGGGGAAGTGGATCTGATTTGCCAATTGTAAACTTCAACTTAAGCTTTCTGCATATTTTATGACAGGAGTTAAAGGAGCTCTGGAAGAAATGAAAATCAGGCTCAGCAGCATCACTCAGCTAAATTTGCTCCTTGTAAAAACAAAGTGATTATTGTCTGACTGCTCAGAGGCAGCTGGGGTTGGATTTTCAGAGGTTGAGCAGTCATGTATCACAGTTATATTCAGTGAGATTCATTAATAAATCAGTAAATTGCTACGACTCAGGAACATAGAAGTTTTGATGAGTTTTTCCCATCCTGCTGGAAGGAAAGAGATTGTTTATGAAAGAACAATGATGTTCAGCAACAAAAAAATGCATTAATCCAGAGCTGTCTGGCTTTATCAGGAACAGAAAGAAGATTCACTGAGGTAAAATATGAATCCTGTCAAGACATCACTGTTATCTGGAAAAGAGAAAGCAGGACAACAAAGGAACTGGTTATCAGAAATAATGATCTGTTGGTGGCAACAGAAACAAAGAAAACAAACACATTCCCTTAAAATGAAGACGAAACAAAAGTTACAGTAAGGCTAAATCTTGATGTTGATTATAATGAGTATATTATCAGTATATGATCAGCACAGGTTAAAACAATTCAGGTTTCTCTGAAGAATGCTCATTCTTCTTCAAGATGCAGAGTCCCTTTTCCTCCCATTTGTTCCTCAGGCACATCTGAGACAGAAGCAACACGACCCCCTCATGTGCTCTCCAGGCACCAAGAGATTCTCACATGAAATCATGAACCAATCTGGAGACCTCCAAAAGCCTCATTAATTACAGCATCCATTAGAGATGACAAAACACCCACTGTCACAATAAATAGCGAGGGATGATGTTTCTTACTTAAAAAAAAAAAAAAAGAGAGAACAAACCATTGAGAGATGAGGCTGTTGTGGCCTTGTAGTTGGTGGGAAATGATCTGTGTGTTTCCATGGAAATATTTTACCTCATGTTGGCAGTTTGGGTTTGAGAGCTGGACAAAGGCAGTCATCAGTCTCCAGATCTGAACTTACACACTGGTACTTTGATTATTATTGATCTCAGCCCTGTGTCTATAGGCTTAATTCCTCATGAAATTCATATAACGGGGTAAGAGGTGGAAAAAACATTTTCAGAAAGGTAACTCCCAATGTGTTACAATCTTTTTTTTTTCTTCTCTGACATCGCCACTTCCATGCCAACGCTGCAAACTGCTTGTAATCTTTCTTGTACTTGAACCACATCCCAGACAAACACCTGCAGCATTTTGCTATTCTCACATTCCTTACCAATAGCAAATGCATCAAAACCTCTCTTTACATGCAATTTGAAGAGAGATTTGATGCTAAATCACCTTAAAAGCTGAATGGGGCATTTTCTGCACCACTCAAGGCTCTCATTGCATAACAAGAAGAGTTTTATCCCATGCAAAAGGAAGAATAAACCAACTAAGAGGAAATGCATCACTCACAAAGCCCAGAATCTCTGCAGTGGAACAGCCACGTGGAAATGAAGGTCTGTATTTTAAAGCAGCAAAGGAACACATGGCTCATGAATCCATGGAAAATACCTGTAGTAGCTATGGCTTCCAGGGACTGAGAGAGCTGGCCTTGAGTGCTTCCATGGAGGTTAATCTGGAATTTGTGCCAGCTGGGAGATTGGGGATTTCTGTTTTCTCGATGGTTTCCCAGCAAAAATATTCCTGTGTTCTGTTCAAACTGCTCAGGTCTTTCAGAGTGATAAAGAACTGATCAAATCCCTCACACCCTGTGCTGCCCAGGACAGGGGGAAACTTCTGAAAGTCTTGGGAGTTATACTGAAGTAATGAAGAGCTCAGTGGCTTCTGAGCTGGGCAGGTCAAGGGGCACCAAAAGCAGAGCAGGAGAATCAGTGCTGAGGGTGCTTAAATAACTGAGAGGATTAAATGAGGTTGCACTGATCGATTCTCCAGGTGTTGTGACTAGAAGTGCTAAACAGAGGCAAAACACAAGTTGAAACTTCCTGATGATAAACACCCAAATAAATCAAACTACATCTGCTTCAGCACAGTTCATGTGCTTTGCATTGAGGAGCTCCAAGAGCAGAGAAAAAGGAGGAGTTCTCCTTTTTTTGGAGACTGAATCCAGGCCAAAAGCAGAGGCAGCATCACCAAGCACACCATGGTTCTCCCAGAACCACAATAACCAGCAGGTCCAGAGCAACAACCAGAGCTGAGCTCAAATGCTTCCAGCAGAGAAAGGGCACATCCTCAGTTGATGTAAATCAGTTCTCTTTGATGACCTCCAAAGAGCTTTGCTCATTTACATCGGTGAGGATTTGAACCCTCAGCCTCAAACATGCCTTTTGTCTTTACTGCAGCCCATCAGTTACTGCTTCTGCCACAAACCAGGAGTGAATCCATGCCAACTATCACAAACACATCCAAAGCCAGAAATCAGCCACAGCAGAACCCTGTTAGAGATCAATTAAAAACAGGCATTGGGATACATGCAGGAAAAAGTGGAGGGGGGGACACAACCTTAGTTAAACACTAGGGCAGAAAGAACTTGAGCAATCTTTCTTTAGAGAGATCCCAAGGAACGGAAAGGGAAAAGCCTTGGCCTTCAACATGCTGAATGATCCCTGACTTATCCTGTAGCACAGCCAGATTCTGAAAATCTGAGGAGTGTGGAGTCACAGAGAATGTGTTCGTGATCACAGCCCCAAGGCAAGAGGCAGGTGACTTCTTTGACATGCAGAATTATCTCCTCATTAGTGGAAACCCACATCATTTCACACCTCAGTGACTTCCTTGCTTTCATGCTCCACTTGCATTCAATTAAGAGAGACCAAGTCATCCAGCACCATCAGTCAGCTCAGCACAAATATGTACTCAGGATTCATTATCTGTCTCCAAATGAACACATTTATCAGAAAGAAATATATTTTCAGAGGAGTAAAATCAATTAGAAATGTTTTCAAATAAAAGGAGAAATGTTATCTTGAAAATATACTCTCAGGGCAAGCACAGATGTAAAAACATTGTTTTCTGCTCACCCCAGGAAGGAGAGAAGCCTGTAAGGCAAACAGGGATTTATGTTCACATGTATCATTGATATTCTTGAATCAGGAAAGGACTGTCCTTAAATCACCCCAGACATGACTTGAATCAGGCTGCAACCTGGAGACAGCCATGTTCTCATCACACCACCACACATGTGACACATGATGGTATCTGCACTCTTTTCAGACCCCTTTGTTAAACCACTTTCCCCTCTCTCAAGTAATTAAAGTGGGCTAACAGTGCTTGTGCACCTCTGAATTTCATGAATAGGCCACTGCAGCATCAGAAACCAGAAATGCTACAGCAGCTACCACTAAAATCCTCCTATGGGAGTCAGGTTCCAGGTACTCTCAGCTGAGAAAATGGACCTTCTTCCCCGGCAGATTTAGTTTCCCAGTGGTCAGCACTGCAGTTTCCCATGGGGCTGGTTCACCTAATCACTCTTCCTAATGTTTCCCTGAGTTTGTACAGAAAAGGGTGGTGCAATCTAAGAGCAGAGGAGCCAGGAGAGGAAGAGGGACTGACGCACAACACAGACAAGGGCCTCTGGTAAACAGCATAAATCTGCCTGAAAACATTCAGCAGAATGGAAAAGCCATGCTCGGATGTGCAAACCCACTTCCAGAGGCAGGGGAGTATCACATCCACGATCCATCAACAGTTGCTGCACAATCTGGGTCCCTCAGCAGAGGAATTCGAGCTTGGCTCTTGGTTTCTCTCATGTTCACTCATTTGTCTCCCTGGGCCTCTCATGCCTGATGGATTACCATCCATCCTGCCCCAGGCCCCACATTGTGCTCTGCAGGCAGAGCTCCAGAACCAGAGCAGGGGAGAACAAAGCTGCAGTCTGGCTGCTCAGCTTCCTCAGAGCTGGGTGACGTGCTCACCCTGCAGATCAGCTGGAGACCTGATGGAACATTCTCAAGATGTGCTGCCACAAAGGGCCCTCCGACGAGTAAAAAAGCTCATTTCTGAGTCAGGTCTTAGTGCTGGGTGGGGCCTTTGTGATACCCTCATTAAGAACAGAAAGGAGGTACCTGTTGGGGCCACAGCTCCAGAGAACAGCTCTGCACTCCAGCCAACCCACACACCTTGATTTTATGGGAAGTGTTAGCTTGGAGGCCAGGGATTTCCTGGGCAGGAAGGTCTCTGCAGTGGGCACAGCTCCAAAACTCCACCCAAAAACCAGTGCAGACTCCTGTATTCACACACCACGAGGCACTAAAGCTGTGGTCTCTTAGCCTTGAGACCTCGAGGTCCCTCAGCACATCTCCTGAATCCCAGATGCCTCTGGAGCAGGAAAACTCCCAGAGAAAGGAAGCTCCTCTTGGTCAGGACTCACTGCCTGAATTAGGGTTACACTGTACAGAGCTACAGGAGACAAACAAGCAGGTGGCAGAGTGAAAGGTTTAGTCTTTCCAACAAAATAAAGTGACATTTTGCCATCCCTTGAATGCAGAATCGTGGATATCAGTTAAAAAAAAATATTTGTCACTTGAGCTGCACTTCATCCACATGAAGAGACAGAAGCAACAGACATCTGCCATCCTACAGTACAGAAGATTTTGTGACATGTCCTCTGCTAGAGGTTCATGAGTCCTGAACATTTCAGCTGCCTGTGAGGGGAGAGCTGATGTTCACAAGTAGATAACAGGGAGAATGTGAGAGGAGAGAGAAGTCTCCCAGAGAAGATTTTCAGCTCTGGAGTTGAAAGAAGCTTTAAAACGCTATAAAATCCACTGTGCAAGCAAATAAAAATAAGATGTGGGAAGCTCCTGGATACCTGCTGGCAGGGAAGCCTGACTGAACCATCCAGAGGATGGGAAGAATATGAGGTGAAAACCTGGCAATCTGCAGGAGCAAAGGAAGCCCAAAAGGAAAACTGAGCCCTTTTGCAGCTGCTGGCTCCCTTGTTCAGCAGGGGTGGCACAGACCCTCCAAACAGCAGGACTGCCTCCTCCACCCATGGGGAAGAGCCAGTCCAGCCCTAGCTGTGCTGCTGGCATTGCCCACTTCAATCATCCCTCTCTCTCTCTCCCCCTGGTTGCTCCAAGGACTTTCCCCAGCAGTGCAAAGGATCTGAGGTCCCCCAGGGCTCTGCAAGAGAAACAAGTTTGTTTGGCTCAGCCTGAGGACTCCAGGACCTCCCAAGCGCTGGAAAAAGAGGACTGACTTGAAGGAAGATGGAAAAGCAAACTGAAGAGCCCACTTGTGTTGTACTGCTCAGGCTTCCAGAGCACTTCTGCTCCCCGTGCTCGTGTTTGGATTTGTCCATTCCTACGTAGGAGGGAGGTCACAGAGACAGGTTATTCAACTGCTGCTCCGTTGCAGGGAGCTCTGTGTTTACTGGCTGCTCTGAGTAAAGACATAAAACACTGGCCAGATGAAGGTATTTCTAAAGAA
The DNA here is from genome assembly GCF_001604755.1 of Lepidothrix coronata. Taxonomy (NCBI): domain Eukaryota; kingdom Metazoa; phylum Chordata; class Aves; order Passeriformes; family Pipridae; genus Lepidothrix; species Lepidothrix coronata. The sequence goes on along the minus strand of NW_016690340.1, from coordinate 1,276,429 downwards.
AAATAAGAAAAAAATAAAAAGCCAAACCGGGGAAAAGCAGCCACCTTGTGAAGCTTTGCAAGCTCCTGGTGGAAAGAGCAGACTGTGAAATTCCACAGCAGGTTGTTGCTGCCTTTTCACCACCTGTGCAGAATTCTTTTGAGACCTCTGAGCCTTCAGACAGACAGGGAAACAGAGAACTTTGGAAAACTGCAGCCTGCTCACTCCTGCCACATAAACCTTCAGATCCTTTTGTATGTTGTGCCTCAAGACTTCCTAATTTTTCCCTGCCTTGGACTGGATTTCCCTGCCTGCCTGAGGCATCAAACAACTAATTCAGTGCTGATGGTCTCCTGTAGTTTACACCACTCCATACAACCCTCTGCTGTCCTGGATTACTGTCTCTATAAAGCATCAGAGGTAGTGCTGGCATGAACTGCCAGGGAATATGAGCCCAGTTTTGATCAGTTCAAATAGTTATTATATTTATATATAGTGTATTTATTTATAGTAATAGTAATTGTATATAGTATAGTTAATTAATTTGTAAAATCCACAATGTCTGGCATGTGTTTACCTCAGAGATGGTGTTTGGGAAGAAAAGGATAAACACCTTGATATCTGCTAAAGACAACAATTGTAGCCCAGCTGATTCTGATTTTAGTCTCTGCTCACTTAGAGCAGTTCAAGCTTTGCCTCACAGAGTTTGAGGTGAAGGCACATAAAGATTCAGGATTTATTTGTGCTCTGCAGCAAGGTGTACCTCTGTGTGCAACAAACTTTGGGTCAAAATGTTTCACAAAGAATAAAACCTTGTTCAGTGAGTCCACTGCCACTGGTCAGTTGGAGTGGTTTGGACAAAGAGAGATGGTAGAAATGGACCTCTTTTTGAAGATAAATATAAGACACAGTATCCAGTGGAAATGGTGGCTGGAACCAGATTTGGAGCAGTCACCTTTCCCACTTTTGGATGAGAAAACTGAAAAAGGGCAGCATCAGAGCCCTGCTGACCCTGCTGAAGCATGATGGGTTGAAGGATTGCTGTGAAGAGAATTCATTAGGCAGGAACAAGCAATGTTAAACATTCTGGTTGCTCTTCCTCTAAGATTTTGGCTGTAGAAAACAAAGCAAGTTATAACGCACAAAAAACCCCAGCCTCATGTAAAACAAAGTAGGAGCTCTGCATTTCATGCAGGACCAGTGGCTGTCCTTTGTGAAACCTCTCAAAAAATAAGCAAGAAATCCTTGAGAACACGAAGCTAAACACAGTAGGCAGGGAAGTGCACAGTTATCCCTCAGTGTGGCATGTTAGGCAGAGCTAAGTCTGAGGCAGATTTTCTAAGCCTCAGACACGGCTTAGAAAATCAGGTGAGGTTGTCCTTGGGCTGGTCCTGTGCAGGGCACCCACCAAGAGCTGTTACTCACCAGTGGAACCCTTGACAGTCGTGGGTTTGCTTTTGTGCCTGCCCTTCTCTGCCACCAGGCTGATGGTGTACTCTGTGCCTGCATCCAGCCCTCTGAGGATGAAGGAGGTGCTGTCCACTGGGATCTCCACTTCACTCCTCTTGCCAGAGGCACTCGTGTAAGCGAGGCGGTAGCGGTCGAACTTGGCCACCGGTCTCCTCCAGCGAAGGGCCAAGGTGGTTTCAGTGGGGTCACTGACTTCCAAGTCCTTGGGGTTATCGAGATCTACGAGTTGAAAAAAGCACAGCTGAGATGTCTCTGAACTGCCCTGGGACAGGCACAGACAGAATAACATCCCCGCTGGGTGTCTGGGCACAGCTCAGGGTCTTATCCACCTTCTGGAGTTTTTGAAGCCCATTTGGGTAGAGGGTGATGAAGTTCTCTTTTACAAACAAACCACACTAGGACAGATTTCCCCCACTGACACTCACTTCACATGCAGGAGAGGCAGAATTAAAGCCTTCAGAGAATTTACCTGGGAAAAGGGGGGAGTTGTGAGAAAAATTCTGGATTTGAAGGTCAGTCAGGACTTGGAATCACCAAGGCTGCACTCATGGCCAGATCAACATTTTGGCCATCACTACCTGCCAGAAACCCTCACAACTAGAGGGTGGCCAAATCAGTGTAAGCATAACTACCACTGAGGAGCTCACCTGGAGATGAAAATCCCAGAACACTGAGAAATCCTTGTACAGGAAAAAGAAGCCACACTCAGAGGTCAAGATCTTTAGGGGACAGATTTTTCCCTTGAGGGAAAATGCCCCATTGGGAGCAAACTGAAATTAAGAACTTTCTAAAATAGTTTTTACTGCATCATTTGGAAGTGAAAGAGTGGCCCCACAGGACTTGGTGCTTCCTCCAGAGCAGAAAGGGGGGTCAGGTGGGTCAGGTACTCACCAGTGCCAGCGTTGATGGTAGCGGGGGCACTTTCCCTGTCGTTCCTCACTGCTGTCACTCCAATGCCATATTCAGTTCCAGGCCTCAAACCTAAGAGATAAGGAAAAGGAATATGAGTTCCTGTGCATGGAATACACCTACAGGCATTTGTTTTAACAAGGAAGGCTGAATGTGTGCCAGGTAAGGTGGATGCTTTCCTGAGCTTGCAGGGAATCGAGGTTTCAGCTAACCCTGACCTGATGTTAATAAATCTTTATTCCACTTACATACCAAAGGACAAAGATTATGTCTGACTCACATTGCATTTTGGACACTGCAAATGCACAATCAGAGATAGCCTCTACTTTCCAGAGCTGGCAGTGGGAGTAGCTCTGCCAAAGAAAAGCAGGTTGGCACCCACACGACATGGAGGAAGAACCATGACCTGGCCTTGCAGGCTGGGAGAGCAACTTGCAGGTACACAGAGAAGCTGCAGACTGGCACCAGTAAATGCCATCCCTGGCACATACAAACACCTTTGGAACTCAGGGTGTGAAGCCCCCTCCACAGAGATGTGGAGCTGCCCAGAACTCAGGGAACTGCCTGGTGGGATTGAGGGATGCACGTGGAAGGGAAATGGCTACAAACCCTTCTGCTGGCTGGTCATCCACCTGCAGGCATGGACAGACACATCCCAGGGATTTTAATTTAACTGGGTGCACTTAAAAATCAGAGAACCACAGAATGGTTTGGGTTGGAAGGGACCTTAAAGTTCATCCAACCCCCTGCTATGGGCAGGGACACCTCCCACTAGCCCAGGTTGCTCCAACCTGGCCTTGGACACTCCCAGGGATGGGGCAGCCACAGCTTCTCTGGGCAACCTGTGCCAGGGCCTCCCCACCCTCACAGAGAAGGGTTTCTTCAGTACATCTGCTCTGAAATGTGTGACCCACCTGTGAGTGTAGCTCTGGTTGTGGCTTGGTTGCCCTTTGGCACTGTGATCTCCACGTGGTCTCCACCAGAGATGGGGGCAAACTTGATTCTGTAGTTGTCGACGTTGGCGTGGCTGTTCCTCCACTCCAGGGTGATGCTGTTGTCTGTCTGGGACACTGGCTTCAGGTTTCTGGGAGCATCTAAGTCTGTAATCCATAAATAAATAAATAAATAAATAAATAAATAAATAAATAAATAAATAAATAAATAAATAAATAAATAAATAAATAAATAGGAATGTTTCTCATGTTGTCAAGAGACAACAGTCTCTTCTAACAATACTTTTTAAAAGGTGAAATGACCCACAACTCTGAAGTTAAGTTTCTCTTCACCTGATACGACTTAACTACACCAAGCAGATTTCTTTTGGCATAAAATGGAGAGTTCATCAGCTTTGGAGAAAACATCACTTCAAGAAATTAAACTTTTATCTCCTCAGACTAAAATAACATTTTCAATAGTAATAAATATTTTTTTATTACAAAATAGGCTTGTGGAAAAATGTATTTGGATGAAAACACTATTTTCCTTTATAAATGCCTCAGCTTTCGAAAGGAAAAATGCTGCTAAGAACAAAGAACTAATCATTTCTAGAGTTTCTGTTCAGTAAATATCTTGCATTTGTGGCTGAAAGAAACTCTGAGTCTCAAAAAAAAAGGTGAATATTATGTAGAAATTCAATGGGCTCTTCACTGTTCAGACCTCAAATCCTGCTCTGAAGGAACAACTGTATTTTAGGATGAAAAGAGAGGTAATTCTCTATGCACCATTTTCTCCCTTAATGCATCAAACCTTGATAACATGCTACAGGACCCACACTTTCATAAAACATTCCCAGGGGCACTGAGGAGCAAAGTCAATTTATAAAAGCCCAACAGGAAACATTTGCAGAACTGGAGGAGGGAAAAAACCAGTTCTTTGCTAACCTGATACATATTTAGACAAGAAACAAGGCCTTAGATGGAACAGGAGCCATGGAAGACCTTTAGCTCATCAGACAGAAGAATAATCCAGAGGAACTTGTTTCTGAGAGATTTAGGGTACAAGACACAATGACCTAAATCCCGTTTTCAAAATATATTTACATTTTAAATATTTTGTCGAGCCAGGAAAGCATATGAGGCACAGACAAAAAAACCATTCTCCACTTCCATGTCCCTCTATAAATGTGCTGATTCCACGCTGGTCTCCAGCCTCTTACCTGTGACAAACACTTCTTTCACAGGGTCACTTTCCATGTCCCCTCGACGAGAGACAAGTGTCACTTCATACTCTGTGTGCGGCCTCAGGTTTCCGATGGAATATTGGTTTTCATCCTCAGAGAGCTCAATGGTTGTCCTGTCCCCTGGGATGTCCTTGGGGCCATAGGTGAGCTCTATGTCTTCCACTTCAGCCAGGGGTTTGGACCATGTGATGAGGGCTGTGGTGTCCGTGACGTCTTTTGCCTCGACCTGGCTGGGGGCATCAAGCTCTGTTATAAAAAAAAAAAAATAGACAGAAAAAGGTGGTTTTTGAAAGAAATCTTGCCATAAAAAACACAGACATCCTTATGCTTTTAATTGCTGATTCAGAGCAAAATTAAAATTAGTGACTTCGACCAAATTTTATTATTTTCCTTTACTCTTTTCCAACAGCTTTAGACTCCAAATGGAATCATTTCATCAGAAGCAAATTCATCAACATTCACTCACATCAGAAGCTGCCAGAGGAAAGACAAGCAGGAACCCTGAGAGCTTCTCCAGCTCCATACAAACATCACCAGGATGCAAAAATTTTAATTCCTGTTGATGTACATTGTGAAAAACAGTAAAAGTGCATTCTGCCTGCTCCCTTCTCTCTGAACATAAATTTCCTTTCCTCTGTAGGTAATTTGGAAAGGAATTAAATCTCCCTCACAAATTAATTTTTCATTAGCAGCTCCACTACTTCCTTGTCACCCCTATGAATTCACAGGATAGATCTTGGGTTTAAAAGTTTGGTTTAAAAAAAAAACAAACAATGTTTGCTGTTGGCCAACAAAATACAGGCCAAATACAGATTGTCCTTACTTGTTGTTATCACTTTGGACAGTCCAGGTCCTCTGGTGTTGTTTTTCACTACATGAATGGACACATTGTACTGCTGCCCAGGTGCCAAACCTGGCTGCATGTAAGATGTCTCTGGCCTTTTCAAGCTGCTGGTTATATCTCCATTATCATCCTTTTTCTGCAACACAGGGAACAACAATCTGTCAGTATAACAGAAAAAAAAGCCAGGATTTTTCACTCCACATGAACACACAGGAAGCTGCTTCCTCACCATGTTGTGGAAGACCAGCTCCCAGCCATCAAAGGAGAAGTTCAGAGGGTCCCACTCCACCTGGACGGACGTTTCTCGAACAGATTTGAACCTCAAACCCTCTGGAGCAGGGAGATCTGGGGCAGAAAAAAGGGAAATCCTCACATGAGCAACAAGTTCTCATAAATAGGGCACGAGGTGGGACATCTTTCCACCACTAGAAGTATCTGCCGTGTAGGGAAGTGCAGCTGAGATGGTCAAACCACCTCCCAACCAGTTATTCTGTGTTTGGAGAGGCTTTCCTCTGAGCTGGTTTGGATGTCACCTTGAAGTCAAATGAATTTTGACCTAGAAACCTCTTTTTTGTGCCCTCTTGACTGTCCCTGGTGTGGACATTTGCAGGCAGGTGAGCTGAATCCTGCCCCAGGTCTCTAAAAATGAGCTCAGGGACAGAAATCAAAGAGCACTTTTGAGGCTGTTTAGATATGACTGTGATGTGCACAAAAATATAGAGGAAGATGAACAACAAAAGGACAGACAGGCAGATAAAAGTCTAGTTGTGGTAAAACTAAAGATGCAAAACAAATATAACCTCCATTTTAACCAAACCAGTTTGAATTCAAGTGATTTCATATTGCTTTTTTACACACTGTACATTTTTTATCAGGTTTTTTCCAGGAATAATGACCAGAATTTTAAAATGTACATTATAATAGAGAAGCCAAGGTTCTTAATTTGCAAAGACCCCATGGTGTTAATTGGGAGGCACAGCAAAGAGCAGAAGAGCCTGTGAACTGTATTTTTAACACAGTCGTTGGCACTGGAAAAGAATAGAAAATGAAAGTGCAAAAGTCTGTCTCTGTCCAGAACAGATGAATTGAAACTAGAAAATACAAAAGAAATAATATCTCCAAGAGAAGGAGGCAAATCAATACAAATAAATTGCAAATAGAAGTTAAAAAGAAATAAAGTCCCCAAAAAGGGAGGCAAATCAACATAAATGAATTGAAAATAGAAAACAAAAAATAAACAATGGCCCACAAGTTGGATGTGAATCAGTACAAACGATTTGAAAATAGAAAACACAAAATACATAATAATACCCCAAAATAAGGGGTGCAAATCAATGCATGCTATGGAATGGACAGAAGGGTGGATCCAGGGAATGTTAAACTCACATGTGGCTACCCTGGCACTGACTGGGATACTCTTCTTGTTTTTAAGGATGGCAAAGACACGGATAAAATATTCCACCCCCGGCTCCAGCTCGTGGATGGTGGCAGCTGTCTGGTTTCCTGGCACAGTGAACTGCATGTCCAAGCCCCCGGTGCTGGTGGGGACGTAGGTGACCAGGTACTCATTGACAGGATTCTCGTGTTTCCATTCCAGGTTGACAGTTTTATCCGTCACGTTGGTCACCGTCAGCTCGGTTGGAGGAGACACTGGGAGGTGGGGGGGGGAAAGAAAAATAAAGTTGTAAGAAGTTTTCATGGCTCGGAAAATAACGACTTCCCCAGTTTTCCCATTTTCCCAGGGATTTCATGAGAATCATCTAACAGGGGCTGGGGAGGCCACGGCCCACAAATTAACTGCTGAGGAGAGGAATGTTCGGCTGATGAAGACCACAGACATTTCCAAAATCACGGGGCCAACTCCTACCCTCACACTTGCACACAACCTCTGGCTGACTGTGTTCCAGCTCCTCCTCTCGTGGCTGCAGCACAAGACTGTTATGGCTGGGTCCCCAGGGGCTCAGATGGTTCATTCAACTGCCAGCAACACGTGATTGTAGAGCTGCAAGTCCTGGGATTTGCGCAGATTTTCCAAAGGAAAACCAAACGTTGTTATTTTAGTAAATACTGCCAATAGATCTCCACGTGCAAGAGCACAAAATGGAGCTTAGGCCTCTTCTGGAAGGAGGAGATGAAAGATGGGAAATTTCTTTTTAAGGGTATTCATTGTCTTTTATGGTGTTCTCAACCCCAAAGCATTCTCTGATTACCCTACAAAAATTTAGTTTCCAAATTTCTCCCCTGGGATCTGCTAAAGAAAACTACCTCATTTATAGTGTAAAGCCTGTCATTATCCAACTGCCAAAATTCTCTATCAATTTCCATGGAGTAAGTGGTAGTGGGAAACTCAGCATGGGACTTTAGAGCTGAGTTTCCACTCCAGCCCATTCCATGATTTTCCTCTAAGCTTCTGTCAGATCTGATACACACACCTCCATATAAATATAGAAATGTGTATATAAAACCTCCATATAAAAAAAAAGAATAAATTATATATATAAAAATAAATAAATAAAAATATAGGTATAAAAGAAATATATGTTATATATAAATCTATATGTATAAATAAATACAGGTATAAACAAATATATATATATACATATATATATACATATATATATATATATAAAATACAAACACATCTGTGTATTAAGAAGACTCTGGATACATCTCCCTCTCCTCCATAGCTAAAACAGTTTCTTTCAGATGCCCTTTTTTTTTAGCATCAAGAGGTACTATGAGAAGGTGAAATATCATGGTGACAAATCCCAGGCAGGGCTGGTTACAGCTCCAGTGACACTGTGGTGGGAGTGGAATCACAGAATCAACTGGGTTGGAAAAGACCTCTGAGATCATCGAGTCCAACCCTTGACCCAACCCCACCTTGTCACCCAGACCATGGCACTGATGCCACATCCAGGCTCTGCTCAAACCCCTCCAGGGACGGGGACTCCACCCCCTCCCTGGGCAGCCCATTCCAAGGGCTGATCCCTCTCTCTGCAAACAACTTCTGCCCCATGGCCAACCTAAACCTGCCCTGGGGCAGCTCAAGGCTGTGCCCTCTTGTCCTGCTGCTGGTTCCTGGCAGCAGAGCCCGACCCCCCCCGGCTCCCCGCTCCTGGCAGGGAGTTGCAGAGAGTGAGAAGGTCAGAAATGAATGATAAGGTCTCCAGAAATGGAGATAACAATTGCACAGCAACACCATTATCATCCTGTTGTCTTCTGACCACCTGAAGTCGCCACAAACTGCCACATTATGTAACCCTGACAATTAAGGGGTGCCATGGTGTTGTTACAACCCTGAGTCAAGTGTTTGGACTACGCTGAAGAAAAGCAGCAACAGGGCCCGGCTTTATGGAGAAGATTCACAGAACCACCAAAGCTGCTGGATGGACACAGGGAGTGTGTGCATCCAAGGGGAAGTGGTTCCGAAGGGGTATCGCCACCTACCATCAGCGCAGTCCTCGCCCATGTACCCGTCCTCGCAGACACACCGCCCATCCACGCAGCGCCCGGCGTTGCTGCAGTCGCTGGGACAGGCCCGTTCCCGGCAGTCCTCGCCCACGAAGCCCTCCTGGCACACGCAGCGCCCGTCCACGCAGAGCCCGCGCTGGTGGCAGTCGTTGGGACAGGCCAGCTCGCCGCAGTCCTCCCCGGTGAAGCCGTTGTCGCACTCACAACGCCCCTCCACGCAGCGCCCGCGGTGGTGGCAGTCCTGGGGGCACCGCAGCTCCGCGCAGTCCTCTCCGGTGAAGCCCTCGTCGCACATGCACTGCCCGTTCACGCACAGCCCGCGGCCCTGGCAGTCGCTGGGGCACCGCAGCTGCCCGCAGTCGTCCCCGGTGAAGCCCTCGTGGCACTGGCACTGCCCGTTCACGCAGAGCCCGCGGTTGCTGCAGTCCTGGGGGCACCGCAGCTCCCCGCAGTCCTCCCCGACGAAGCCCTCGTCGCACACGCACTGCCCGTCCACGCAGCGCCCGCGGCCGTGGCAGTCGCTGGGGCAGCGCAGCTCGGCGCAGTCCTCGCCCAGGTACCCCTCGTGGCACTGGCACTGCCCGCCCACGCAGCGCCCGCGGTGGTGGCAGTCGTTGGGGCACCTCTTCTCGCCGCAGTCGTCGCCCACGAAGCCCTCGTGGCACACGCACAGCCCGTTCTCGCAGCGCCCGTGGCCGTGGCAGTCGCTGGGGCAGGCGAGCTCCCCACAGTCGTCCCCGGTGAAGCCCTCCTCGCACAGGCACGTCCCGTTGAGGCAGCGCCCGCGGTCGAAGCAGTCGTTGGGGCAGATGAGCTCCCCGCAGTCCTCCCCGGTGTAGCCCTCCTCGCACACGCACTCGCTGTCCACGCAGCGCCCGCGGCCGTGGCAGTTGTGGGGGCACAGGGGCTCGCCGCAGTCCTCGCCGGTGAACCCCTCGTGGCACAGGCAGCGCCCGCCCACGCAGCGCCCGTGGGCGCCGCACCCCCAGGGGCAGAGCTCCTCGCCGCAGGCCGGGCCCGTGTAGCCCTCGAAGCACACGCAGAGCCCGTCCACGCACTTGCCCTGGTCGTTGCAGTCGGAGGGACACGAGGCCTGGCTGCAGTTGGGGCCCTTCCAGCCCGGCTCGCACACGCAGCCGCAGATCTCCACGCTCCAGTTGCCGTGCCCGCTGCAGTAGGGGGTGGTGTCCAGGCGACCTGTAGAACGAGCCAGAAAACCCATGTGGGGTGAGGTGCACATGGGCACCCCCCAGAAATGCCCGAGGCAGCGGAAGGAATCCCAAAAAGGTTTGTTCTGAAGACGAGAACAGTAAAAGCTTCCAAAAGAAAAGCTGCACTGGGCTGCAAAGCAGCGCTGGGCCTGAGCAACACTCGCCTGCTGGTCCCTCTTCCCCCCCCAGCTCTCCCCACTGGCTTCAGAGACCTGCATCTGCTTATCTCTCTGCATACCAGAGACACAGAGCTTTTCAACTGTCTCTGGAATACAGAGGGGAAAGGAAATAAAACCCATCTAATTCCTTTGAGAAAGGCACTTCCAGAAAGGGAAGGCTTCCTAGGTGACACCTGTCTCCTTGAAGTGAACTCTTCTGGCAAAAAGGGTATTTACCCTCACAACCCATTATTCTCTTGGCCCTGGGATGCCTTAGGCCAGTGTGGCACACAGGACCTAAAAAGGCTCTGATTTTCCTGACTCCCGATGGGAAAAATTGAAACTTCATTCACAGTAGCCTGGAATGGCCAAATAAGGAACAATATAATCTTAGAGAAGTCCTCGAGAATTAGATAAGGGATGTAACTCAAACAGACAGGATGTAAACTAAGCTCAGTGTGCCCAGATAAAGAACAAATGTTACAATTTTGGTGACGAAGCACAATGATGCTGTGGCTGCTCAAGAACTGAGGTCAAGACAAGGAAGATGACCAGGAATGACTAAAGAAGTACTTCCAACAGGGGTGTGACTGTGTAAACAAACTAATGAAAATGGATAAAGCAAGGAAGAATATCTAATGACCATGTAAAGAGTATGTGTAATAAAAAGCCCTGTCCATCTGTCATTTGGCAGCTTTGATCAGAGGAGCTCTCCTCTGAACGTCCAGCACGCTGAATAAAGGATGCCCTTTTTAACACCTACAAATTGGTGTTAAGAAGTTTGTTTCTGCTGCTTTTATCACTCCCCACAGGACATAATTTCCAGAATCACCAAAGTTTTTGAAAGACACTATCTCTTTTTTTCTCCAGCAAGATTTGTTTTACCAGGAATCCCTTAATGCCAGGGAAGAGCCCCTGCCAACTGCTTGGTAAATGAGCATGCTGGATTCCTCCTCCCATCTCAAAATCCTCTTCCACTGACTGAGCAGCTTTCCTGAGCACTTCATTAGTGAATACACCATGAAATGTTACTCATCCATTCACTCCAGAGCATAAAAAGCCAGACAACAGTCAGTATCAGCAGCTGTGAGAGCAGCTCTGTGCTCAGAGGGACATCACTCCTGAGAAGACCCGTGTTTCCTCTCTTGTATGACCAGACTTTTCCCTCAGTTTAAAAACCAGCTGGACAGACACCTTTTTTCCCGCTTCTCTAACTAGTTGTGCTTGTCTGCTGCCTTATGTCCTGCCGTATTTTTATTGGTCTCTAATAAAGAAAACTTGGAAAGGAAGATGGTTACATTGGCAGCTTCCTCAAGGGGACAAAACCTGGAGCCAAGAGCTTGGACTGTGTGAGTTTTAATCTCGACTCAGGCTGTCACCGTGCCCAAGTGCTGTCCATGCTCAGTGCCACAGCTACAAAGTGTCCCAGGCCAACTTCTGACCCACAGATCCACAAACCCGTGAAACTGTGAATGAATGTTCCCTGCACGCAGGCCAAACACATTCCCAGTTTTGATTATGTTTCAAATTTAACAGGTTGACTTGTGCTCATTCTTTAAACAGATCTGAGTGTCTACTCTAAACAACTTGGACAGCCAGCACGAGAGTTTCCCCAAGAGCAGCTCCCCGGCCTGCCTTACCTTCTGCTGCCTGGGAATTGGGACAGCATCCAGCGCCGCTGGCACACTGCTCCCGCAGGGAGGATACCAGCCCCTCCAGCTCCTCTAGTCTGCTCAGCAGATCCTTAATGTCTGGGGCAGCTGCACAGCCGCAGGCCCGCCGGGGAATGTTAATTCGGTGCGTGAAGACGATCTGGTTCCCCTCGTTCACCGTGTGCTCCTCGGAATTCCTGACCGGCTCGATTTCCGCCTTCAGGTCCGCGTCACCGCTCGCCGCGTCCAGGTCCACGGAGCAGAGGGAGCCCACGGGCAGCTTGATGTTGTAGACGTGGTTAAAAACCACGGGCTGGTTGTCCTCTGGCAGGGTCACGTTGAGCCCGGTCTCCCGCTTGTGCCGGATGATTCTCTTGATGAGTCCCCCCCTGACGTGCTGGCACAGCAGAACGAGGATGGCACAGGCCAAAACCCGGCTGGGCAGTGCCATGGCGCTGCTCGGGTCCTGTTTCGAGCTGGGAGAGTCTTATGTCTGTTTGGCCTTTGTAATCTGGAGCAGAAATTGGAGAGCCAGTTCAAGCCAAGCTGGGTGTCCTTTTCTTTGCTGGCACACTTGGTCCCTAAAAGAAGAAGGAAGAGTGTAAGGGGTGAACCACAGCTACACCACCCAACCTGTGACACTGCTCATGTGCTGCACCCTTGGAGAACAGGGCTGAGGTGCTGCCCAGTGTACCACCCAAGCTCCCCCGAGCTGCTGAGCTTGCTCTTATGTATAATAACAGCAGTTTATATATAATAACCTGGTTTTCCAGCATCTCAGTGTGGTTGTGAACAAAACATCACCAGACATGGAGAAAACTACTGTTATATCAGGTTTAGAACACATTGAGTGGATTACAGAAGGTTTAAATGCCTCAAGCAGAAGACCAAGGTGAAGAAGCCTGTTGAGCCTCATCTCCATTCAAAATACTACTGTCAGACTGTGGTAGGTAAAATAAATATATGTTCTGTTATGATACAACTAATGTTAAATCCTGCATTTGCTTCGCTGCTTGAAGGCTGCTGGAGGCTGGACCACGTAAGAAACTCAAGTCGTTGTCAAAAGGTTTATCAACACCACAAAGCTCCTTCCATCCCTTTTTTATGTGCTTTAAATGACAGCAATTGCTTGGGAATCTGAACTCCAGGCCTTGTAGCTCAATAATAACTTTTGCTATCCTGATTATTTATGTACAGCATGAGGGTGAATGGATCTCTCTGGAGAGCTCTGCAGGCTGAAGGTTCTGGTGTCAGTGTTGTATCACAGCAACGTTTTAGCAGACAGGTAGTGAGACATAAGAAGAAGAGACTCCACCAAGGGGGGCACACAACAGAAACAGCAATAAAAATGCATGTGTGGAAATGTCTTTTCAGCAGCCAACACACCTTTTCTCTAGGCAACATTTCCCACTGTCTGATCTTTCCTCAGCTGTACCACAACCTGCTTATGGTCACAAGCTGGCTGGGCTGTACAGCTCTTCCTGAAACCCATTCCTTTCATTAGCTTCAATCTTTCCTCTTCCTCCTCAGCCTGTACGTGTTCCTTTTAAATGGAATGAGCCAAGGGAGCAGAAATACATCCACTGACTTCCATGCAGAATCAGCCCTTCAGCACGTAGAGCGAGAACCCCGAGCAGCAAACGGACTGACTGAACAAGCACACCTAATAAATGTCATCCCAGCATTTGTTTTCCTTCCTATTCCCAGCAAAACTGGGTTAAATGGTCAGGCCAGTGACTGTAAGGTAGTGAAATGCCAGTAATGGGGGAAACAGCAGTTTATTCTCTATACAGCCCTGATTTGATGATAATTCATTTGTCAGATGAGAGACCAGCTTCTCCCACCCTTCTGCTTCCTCCAAAGCATAGAGATCATTTTTCCCATGCTGCCCCAGCTGCTTTTGTGGGAGAATGACAACAATACATCAGACACTTCACTGAAATTGGTGTTTTTTGTAGACAGTGCTGAGCTCACAAAGAGCAAACTTCACCCCTTTTTACTGGGGAATAAATCAGAAGTAAACAAGCAGCAGGGAAGGCTTTTTTCTTGTCATGGAAAAGTATTCAGCTTTAAGCTATTTCTAACACTTACCCCATTTGCTCAAATATGTCTGCAAGCCCTGTCTGCACCAGAAGAGATCACAAGGTTGTTAATAAAGAATAACAGAGACAGACATGGCCCAGGTCTCGTTTGTGACTCAGGCCAATCTCTAAATTGGGCTGCCAGCTCATGAAACATGTTCAGGGCTGTATTTGAAGTGGGATTTTACTCTCAAACGCTCCCACTTGGGGTTTGCAGATTGATTGCCATGAAATGGGATTCCATGTGCTCAAGACAAGGTCATACAGCAAAAATGGGTGCCTAACCCCCGAGCAGGGGACAGGCTGCTTGGCAGATGGATCACCAATGGAAAGTGGAACCAACTGGAAGCAGCTCTGCATCTAATTCTCACTGAATTTTAGTGAGAGTTGAGCATCGATTTCCTTATGGCTTTTGCAAATCCCAACCTACAAGAATATGGGCCTTGCCCAAACCAAGAAAATGGATTGCACTTTTTCCTGCTGACCGGTGTGTTTACACATCACTTAATGGTGGCACAAACTGTTATTTCAGCCTGGAAAATGAAGAAACTGCTTCATGCAAGTCATGCCCTGCCACTGTTACCTTTGCTACCGATGAAAGCCTCAGGAACACCAGGATTTTCCCTGGATACTCCCTGCATTAGAGGCAGCCAAACCTCTCAGCTTACAGATGATACTGGAAGACTTAATGTCTCCTGGCTGACATCCTTTTGGAGTTTATGAAGAAGCATTGTGGTGGTCTAGAAGCAGCATTCCATGTCTGCCCTGTGACCCCTGTGTTGTGACACCTCCTGTGATGTCTGAGCTAATCCATCCAGATCAGGTGTTTCTCATCCGACCTGCCAAGGACCCAGCAGGATCAGCTGAGCTCCACTCCTGGATCTGACATCTACAAAACAAGGCAGCTTCAGGCAATTATTTATACATTAGCCATAATTTTGGCTGGAAGAACAAAGATGACAACCTTCTTTCCACCCCCAATTCCTCAAGCACATCTAAACAACAGCTCGGGCCACAATGGACCACCCTGGAGCAGGTCCTGGAGAGGAATGGGAGCCACAGCAACTGTCAGGCTCTGTTATTCCTTCATTTTCCCTCACCTTCCTTTCAGAACAGCCCCTGTAGATTGTATTTTAAACCTCTCTATATTTTCTTTGTAGTCATCAGCTGCTGGATAATTTACAGGCACGTAAAAGCCTTTGAGCAAGGGTTTGCAAAAGATGACCCTTCTCAGCATGAGTTTGGCCTTGCAGGATATCAGAGGAGCTGGGTGAGGTCTGTACCACATCTCTCAGGTATGTTGAGAGGTTTGGATGACCAGGAATGTGTCAATTTTTTACAGGCAGTTTGTCTCAGACAGGATATTACTCATCCTAATGATCTGTGCCCCTCATGCCACCCTGACTACAACCCAGCTACTTCAAAAAGCTTGGCAGTGACTGCGTGGTTGGTCTGCAAAATGTTCAGCTTGTCATGCAGAACAATAAAGTCTTGAGCTCATGTTCTCCCCATCTGGTCACTGGCATCTCCCCACAGCCATCACCCTCCTTGGGCAACGCTTCTCTCTTGCTCTCTCCTGCTCCCTGAGGCACAACCACAATATAAAGAAGAACAAAAGGTGCTGTGGCCTCTCACACATCCGAGATTTCCTGACTTCCTGCAGGGCTGAATTTTGCAGTCCTGTCACTTAATAGTTGCTTATGGGCACCAGGTAAAAAAAAATAGCCCCCAGAGTGTTTCTCTTGGATGCACCAGTTGGCATTGTAAGAGTACTTTCAAGTTCTACTTCTTTTTTTTTTCTTTTTTTTAAATTAAAATTAAAATTAAAATTACATTTTAAATCTTCTTCAGAGCACACAAACCTAAGGAGTGATATATCTGACACAGATGCTCGGGACAGAGGTGTCAGGCTCTCCCTGATAAATATTTCCATATCAATGTGACATGGAAAGAGGATGTTTGGCAGTGGCTCAGCCACTGAGGTATTGGAAGTTTGGAAGCTCTGCAGGGAGAGCTGGGTTCAAGTTCAAGTCAGAAAAGTATGAAGATAACACACATATTTTCACTGCAGTCTCCTCTCAGTCCTGGCTGACTCAGAGTATGTTATTCTTCAATTTAGACTTTCTTTGGACTATTAAAAATTAGAGACTTTGAACTGAGAAGCAAATCATGGCATCCCTGCAGCAGATGGGGCAGAAGGAGACTCAGGCAAAAAAAATTTCCTTGTATAGACACTAAATGTAAAAGTGAGATGTAACCAAAGAGAAGGAAAAGACTATTTCAGGAAAACACTCCTTAAAAACTTGATCAGTGGCTAGTAATACTCTTAATAATATGTGGTGGGAATAAGATGGCCTGTCAATAGCACAAAGGGAAGGAATAATTTTCATTTCCACTGCAGCCCTTTCATCTGAGGATCTGAAAACATGTCAGAGTCTGGCTGTCAAAAGCTGCAAAAATGTTATTAAAAAGGGTTATTTCTTTGTTCAGACATTCCCCCTTCCCCTCGGCCTCCTCCTGGCATCAGAACTTTTTAAAGACCTTCCCGTTTAATTTGAAATTTGTTTCTTAATAGGAAATTTTTAATCAATCCTAAAAAAAAAAAAAACAAACCCTCCAGTAATTCTGACTCCTGGGGAATACTAAGCAAAAGTAATGTGTGAATATTTTCCTTCCCCCCCGAAGACATATTTACTGGAAACCAGCAGGTGTGAGAAACTAAATTAACGTCTGCATAGCTGAGAGTCCTGGTGTAGCACTTTAGTCTGTCCTGAATATTGAGGAGTGGCAGAGCTGGGAGATGATTTCTGGGTATGTGGAGTGATAAATATGCAGATGAGAGCCCTGTGCAATTTTAATCAAAACAGATTGCAGCAATGAAGAAATGGAGGTGTTAAAGAGGATCTCAGCTGTCCTTCTCAAACGAGGCAGAAGGCTGATTAGATTTGCTCAGACACCCTCTACATGTCAGGACTTGGAAATTAGACTAAAAAGAGAGAGAACAAAAGGAAACAATTCCTCTCTAAGCAGATACTTCCAACATTACAGCAGGAGGGGATCAAATATTGTCAGCACATATTGGATTCGAGCACATCTTGTGTAAAATCTGCATAAAATAGCAACGGGCTGGATTGTGACAGAGAGGAAAACTCAGCTGGAGAAGAGCCAGGGCCCTCCCTGGAGAACACAACGAGGAGCACTTTGAGGTTTGTGAATTGCTGTCCCCAAAATAGTTTTCTGTGATCTGGTAACTGAAGGAACTTCAGAGTTTCCAGAGTTTCCACCACGGCATGATCTGCCCATCTGCTCCCTCCAGCCTGGGGAGCCCAGCAAAGCACGTGTGTCGTGGTATCACAGCCCTCCTCTCTTTATCCCCTGCCATACACACAAAAGGGCCACAGCAGGGATGAGATCTGACCTGCAATACTCTCCCCCTGCAGAATTGGTGCATTTGCTACAAGGAATACAAGCAGTGCCGTTACACAGGATTAATAAATTAAAACCTTCTGCCAAAGAGCGTTTTTACAAGGCAAGGCTTCAAAAGATGCAACCTTTTAAAGCAAAAGTGCTCGTGTGGCTTTGCCAGGAGCATGTGATTCCTGAGGCTCCGGGCACCTTCTCCAGCAAAAATGGATTAAGTCTGAAGTAAATTGAAATGTTCTCAAAGAAAGAATCTGGGGGGGTGGCCCTGAAAGTTTGGACACGGCAGGACAAAAACACCAACAGTTCTGACTTTGTCGTCTTTCACTGCTGTTTCCACACATTCATAACTGCACAAAATCATTTTCTTTCCAGTCCCAATTCCAGCAGGGCAAAGGAATCAGCAGGGATACTCAGTGTAGGTCAAACTACATTAAATCACAGCGGAGAGCAGAAATTCATAACAGTCCTAAACCATCAGTCCTGAATCTTTTCAGCAGAAATGATCAAAGCCAAACTGTGGCCTTATTTTTCCCCCCTTCTTTATTTACATTGTATTCATTCTAAGGAGAGGAATTTTAAGGCAGCTTGAATTCAGAGTAATTCAGAAAATCCATTGTGTTCCCCGAGGCTCCCGGAGAACACGTGTGCAAAGAAGTGTTGGAATTGTTTCACCCCAATTAGACACCGTAGATATGAAATAAAGGCCCTTAGGGTGGGAAGCTCCAAAGGGAAATTTTCATAATTCAGAGATTTTCTTGGAAGTCTTAAATTCATGAAGAGGTGAAATGAGGGTCACAACTTTCAAAGAAGACAGAAAGAAGGTGATTACCTTCTTCTAACAGATACAGTGTGATAAGCAGGAATCCACCCAGTTGCACTGGGAAGACTCAGCTCTGATCTACAGTCAAACAACTTCACTTCCATCTCCATGGCCAGGTCATAATGGAAAAACATCCTGCAAATACTCTGCAGTTTTCTAGATGAGAAATCCCCCATCTGGAAATCCCACGGACAACTTTGGATCCAGACTGGGTGACCCTCCTTTAATAAATAGCAAAATGCAAAGGCACTGATTTAAAAGACTTTGCCACCTCACCCTGCTCCAGATTTGCAAACTGAACCTGCTGCTGGAAGTCAAAAAGACAGAGAAACGTTAACCAAAATAATCTTGTTGTCTGTGGAAGTCCAATGCAGTGAAAAAGAGGGGGAAAGCACCCTCTGGAACAACTGCATGGAGAAAGAGGCAGAGAGGAAACAACTGGGAAGGAAGATGTAGAACTTCTGTTTAACTACAGAAGTAGGAAGTCTCAAGGTACAAGTTACACAAATCCACTTGCTGTCACAGAAGTGACTCAGTGACGTCCACAGCCCCAGAGCAAGAGCTCCACGGTATCCACATGTGCAGGAGAAGTGGCAAAGAGCCCCTTCTTCAAAAGATTTTGTAATTATAGTGGACAAACAATAGTGGAGCCATTCTTCCACTTGAAATTTGGAAAACTGAGACATGGAGAGCCTGGCACTGAGCCACAAGCTCGCAGGAGCCCGTGCCTTTAGGCAGAGGTATTTTACCCACTGCAAGGCTGAGGAAGCTGGTCCAGCTTTGCTGAGTCCCACCACAGCAGTTCAAACCCCAGCACCTCCCAGAAGGCATTTATAGCACTTCCAGCAGCACTTTCCTCTGGATGTGTCTGCCTTTATGACTTCAATCCCTGCTGTTCCAGGGCAGACTGGCAGTTTGTGTTTGATGTGGGACGGAAGCCCCTGGAGCCACCTGTGTTTCATCTGCTGCTGGCACTGCACATTTGGGAGCTGCCCTTCCTGGGCCTGAGAACAATCACAGCTGAGGGCACTTGGAGTGCAGAGAAGGGAACTGGTTTGCACAGTGAACTCATGATTGATTTCTCAGCTGTCACAGATTAGGGTTTTCCAGCCCAGATTGCATCCATCACCCATTCCAAAGGCCTTACCCATGCCACTGGAATTAGTAATGAAAACAAAAGAAGTTTTAGATCTCAAATGGACCCTGCGAGAGCTCTTGGTGGTCACCAGAATTGTGATCACATTTATCCCTCAGACCCTTTCAAAGAGCAGCAATTGAAACAAATCCATGGATATTTTTTGCCCCATCCAGCCCCTGAGGTCCTGCATTAAACATCACTCAGCTGAGCCTGAACTCCTCACTCCAGCTCGGTTTTCATCTTTGGCTTCAGCTCTTAGATGATATTCCTACTTTGGGGAAAGTGGATAATTTCTGGTTCACAGATCCTACTGTACATCATCTTTAAATAAAACCATTTGGATGCATTTTAGCCTCCACCCATCCTACCTTGGCTGAAAAGCAGCACATACACGGGCCTTTGCCAAGGCTGTTTTGGAAGGAATTTTAATTAATTGCTTTGTGTACAATTTAGAATTTAGCAAAGGCTCATATTTCAAAGCCACCAGCATGACAGTGCCACAAAGGGGAAGGAGAAATAACCCACTGAAGCCAACATCCATAAAAATGTGAAAGAGCTATGGTAAATTCTGAATGATAAGCATAAAAGGAGACCCATGAGAGACTAAACCTTCTGTTGTACAGTGACTATTTTGAGTTAAATTAGCATGATTATTCCATTATAAACGACTTTGTTTCAGAAGTTTTGTGCTCTTAGCCATGGAAAATCTCTCCAGGTCTATCCTTGTTCAGGATCTCAGGGAGAGAACAGACCTTTCCAAGCTAAACAATGAGTTTGGCTGTTTTTCAAAGCAGAGTAAAAGTTCAGGGATCAGAGGTGGTCTTCTCCCAGTATCAGTAACACCTTTGATCAATGAAGTATTAAATATAATGAGCAAATCTCATGAATCAAATGAAAAATTAAGTCAGCTGGCAGAGATACAGCTGGGAGAAAATGACTGCTGAAAACATGCAATAATTAAACAGAAGTGAAAAACAGATTATGTGACGAGGTGCCTGCAATAACAGGATATTGAACTCAGCAAACGAGGTGCCTTCCAGTTCCTGTGTCCTACAGGCTCTTTTGATTTATGTTTCTTAGGAATTACCTGGCTGCTGATGAGAAAAACAAAGAAATTCTGCCTGAGCATACCATTGCTGTTGCTGTTCCATCAGGAGCAGAGGGGCAAGAGCTCAGAGGAGAGCCAGGAGTGTGGGAATGGCACCGTGCTGGCACCTGTGGGATCTGAGATCACCCCTCAGTTCTGGCATTACAGCCCAGCCAGTTATCACCCTGATTTCTAACAAGCCTATGGGAGATTTGCACCCTAAACAAAGTACAAATAACCAAACTAAACTTCCTATTTCTTTTTATGCTTCCAGCAGTTTCTCTAGAGAGAGATTCTTTAGCTCACCCCTGAGAAAATGCTTTCCTTGCTCTCAATTTTTCTGCTCAAATTCTATGATCTTCATCCCACAAGTTGTATCTTAATGCTTTTCTACAGTACCTGTATTAGAGGAAGACCCAAGTGTGTTAAACAAGAGGAGCCAAGTGGCTCCAGCTCTTAATAAGGTTTAATCACAGTCACCTTCTAATCAGGCCACAGGCTGACAGGGTTGATGGTGAATAGGCAAATGAGATGCCTTTGGAAATTGTTCCATCTGGCTGGAGCTGAGCTGCTCTGGAACAACCACTGTGTTGTTCAGGGCTGTGGGTATCAGAGATGTTTGTTAAGGCCTTGCCTACACACTTATCAAAGAATCATAGAATAATATGGGTTGGAAGGGACTTTAAGATCAGCATGTTCCTCCTACTGGCATGGGCAGGGACAACTTCCACTAGAACAGGTTGCTCCAACCTGGCCCTGGACACTTCCAGGGATGGGGCAGCCACAGCTTTTCTGGGCAACCTGTGCCAGGGCCTCACCACCCTCACAGGGAAGAATTTCTTCCTAATGTCCAACCAGTTTGAAGCCATTCCCCCTTGTCCTGTCGCTCCAGGCCCTTGGAAACAGTCTCTCTCCATCCATGGGCTCCCTTCATGTCCTGGAAGGCCACAATTAGGGTCACCCTAAAGACTTCTCCAGCTGAACAATCCCAGCTCTCCCAGCTTTTCCTCCCAGCAGAGCTGCTCCAGCCCTCTGATCACCTTGGTGCCTCCTCTGGACTTGCTCCAGCAGCTCCATGTCCTCAGACCTCAAGAACAAGGATTTCCAACATCTGTTGTTCCAGCAACAGGTATCACAAGTGTTGTGCAGAATTCACATTTACAGGATCAGACCCTGAGGAAGTGGCATCTGCTGAATCCCAGGAAATCCCAGCTTCTCCTGGCCTGTGTCAGAGCCTTGCAGCTATTTAGGCAGTTGTTTAAATGAGAAGCATCCAACATGACACTATGTAGGTTATATATATCCAACCATCCTCAGGAAGAGACCCACCCTAAAAACAGGAATCAAAAGCTCTGAATTCATTTTTGCTACGCCAGGATTAATAAAATCACCCAAGTTATAAAGGACTGAAGGTAATTGCCGAGTGACTTAGATGTGTAATGCAGAGTTAATCAGACCATGCTCATAATGTGCTGTTTAATCTTTCATGTAATTTACTGCTAAATGTGCTTAATCAGAAATAAATACATGCTACATCTCAGTGGGAGCTGCAGATGTGTCTCCTTCCAGCATGGTTATGAGATCCTGGCTGTGGATAATGTGAATTATATTGAATGCATGTCCAGCTTGGGATTTGACAGTTAATTTTAGTTAATTCTACTTCAAGAACTGCAGGAGCTTCTCCTGCAGGAGAAGGTCTCTGCTGCTATACCTTGTCCAGCAAAAGTGTGCCAGGGTGGGAAGAAACACAACCTCAATAAAAACTATGTCTTGGCACCCAAACTGAGATCTTCAAGTTGGAAACCCACCAACTCCCCGAGAAGTTCCTACCACAGGGATACCCTGAGGAAAATAATGCTGTCCTATGTTTGGTGCTGAGAGCATCCAGACAATAAAATGGTGTCACTTCTTAGATATCAGGGAGGGATTTGTGGCCTCTCCTGGCAAAGGGTTGGTTTGGGGAGTGCTGTGTGTGACCCCACAAGCTTTCCCAGAATCAGCTCCAGCTCCCAAGGCTCTGAGCACCCAACAAAACCCAGGCAGGCAGTGGGAGCTGGGAGTGAACACCAGCCCTGCTCCATGACTGCAAACCTGTGCCAGAGCTGGCCAACACATCCTCCTCTTCATCCCAAGGGCCATAAAACCTGTGTCTTGACACCCAAACTGAGATGTCCAAGCTGGAAACCCACCAACTTCCCAAGAAGTGCCTACCACAGGGATACCCTGAGGGTGTTGATGCTGTCCAGCATTAGGTGCTAGAGGCCCTCAGAGCATCCAGACAACACAATGGTGGCACTTCTTATACCTTAGGGAGGGATTTGTGCCCTCTCCTGGCAAAGGGTTAGTTTTGGGAGCCCCCCAGGCATTCCCAGAGTCAGCTCCCGGCTGCCAAGGCTGTGAGCACCCAACAAAACCTGGGCAGACAATGGGAGCTGGGAGTGAAAACCAGCCCTGCTCCACGACTGCAAAGCTGTGCCAGGGCTGGCTGGTGCCAGGAGGGCAATGGCCCAAAGGCAGGGCCAGCCAGCAGCTTTTGAGGCTGTTTGTGACCAGGAAAATCTGCCTCTTGTGCTGAATTTCCATCCGTGTTTAATCCCAGCGACCGAGGAAGACGCTGGCAAAGCATATGGAGGTGGATAAAGGCCTTTGCTGCCAACAGAGCCCAACATTTATTTTGGGTGTGCTGTGGAGTCTGAATTCATGTGATAGAGTAATCCTGGGGATGAGGTCATGTGTTCCCTGAAGGGCCCTCTTTGTACCCCGGGTTAGTTAGCAACGCTTTTTCTCTTATCAAGCATCTGATTAAACTCACAAAAGAAGGGGCTCTAAAAAACAGTCTCAAGGCAGAATTGAGAAGTGAATAAACACATTGGGTTTGGGGTTTTCTTTCCCCTCTTTCATTTTACCCCACAGGAAAAGGGGAGAGGAATAAGATGGGAAAGGGGCACAAAAAAGGGGTTCATTGTTCTCAGATGACAGGAAAAAGTCTTCATCTCTTTTCAAATTTTCTACAGAGCCCAACTCTGGGGCAGGGACCAGTTATCCACATCCATGGGGCAGATATCACCTTGGAGGACCACAGTGTACTCTCCAAATAGCACAATCCTCCTAAAAGCCATCCCATACCTCTCACTGCTGGAGAGATCCAGTGCCCACCTTCTGCAGGAGAGAAATCCTTCCCCAAAACACGGAGCTTTTGGTCCATCAAATAAAATAAAATGTGCCCCTAATTTTTATTTGACTTGAAGAAAGACTTGGCTGGTTTGCACTGATTTATCTGCAAGCATTCCAAGATGCTTATAAATACCTGTACTTACTAGAATTACATTATTTCAGATGAGTTATTTGGTGGCATTAGTGATCCCTTATATTTAAAAACCAAACCAAACCAAACCATTAAATTGTTTCCTCTCATTCTGGTTTGTTTCATTCAGTTTTTCCTTGTGTTCTCCACTGGATGTCTGAGTAACCAAAAATACTGTATCAAGGTTGTCTCTACAAAAGAACTGTGATGCTAAAGTAACAGGTACAAGTGGTTGAAAGTTTTTCCCAACACATATTTAGCCATTGAAAGATGCCCTTTTTTCCTTTGGTTCTGAAAACTCAGCAAAAAAGAAAACTAAGAGAGAGTCAGCAGCATTTCAGGAGTTCCCTTTCTCAAGGAAAAAAAAAAAATCCCTGACAAACCATTTTGAGGAAATCTTTGAAACCAGTAATGGCTCGCTTTGAAAAAAGTGGCCTATTTAAAGAATAACCACCTCAATCATTTCTTCAGAGGATTCCTGCTCCTTTTTCTAATAAAATCCAGAGCTGGACCTCAATTACTAAGTGAAAAGTCATGCAAGTGAACCCACAGTGCTGGTTCTCTGCTCCACCCCAGCACAGGAGGAGAAAGAATTCATCTTCTGTCCACTCACACCTCTCAAAGTGCAGAGCTGTGCCCGTGGGGGAGCCAGACACGTTATTTAAGTGCATTTAAAACACCAAACTGAATTAGTCAGGTAGCAAAATACTTCCAAAATAGTGGTCCAAGAGCCAAAAACCTTCTCCTTGATGTCTGACTGTCCAATGACCATCCCTGAGGACACAGATTCTCCTGTTCCCAAGGAGCACGTTAAACTATTATTATTATACTATATATTATATATATATTTATACACTCGTGTCTATTGTGCACAAAACTATTGTAACTGCAGATAAATAACACTCCCCCTGCACCCCACAGAATGTTTGGCTGGAAACCATCCTGGCTGGAGATAGAAAACAGCTTGAAAAGACTGGGAAAAGAGAGGAAAGCAGAGCTGGGGAGGGGCAGCAGAGGGGACAGACACCAAGATTTCCCAGTTTTCAGATTTGATTGTGCTGTTGGGGGTTATTACCCAACTCCACTTTCTCTTCTCCTCCAAAGCATGTTAGACCAGCTGGTGGATTTGACCTGTGGCACTGCAGGGATTCACAGCTAAAAATATGTCTCTTTATTATTATATTATTTTTTTTTTTAAGTATGGCTTTTGTTGGAGGCAAAGTAAAGACAAGACCATGTAAAATGAGGAGTTCAAGAAAATAACCCAGGCTGGAGCAGTAATCTCCTGCATGGTTTGTGTTGCTGTTTCTTAGAGGTGCAAAGGCCAGGAAATGAAAAAGCTGCATCTATAAAATGCAAAGGGTTTTTCTCACAAATTAGATTTATTCCCTTAAGTGTGGGAAGAGGTGAAACTCTGGATGCTGAGCTGAAAAAAAGCCAAATAAATGCTCATTTGGAGTAATCTTATTTTTTAAAATATATTTTAGCTGACATTTCCAGCAGTGCCATGTATGTTGGTGTGATTTGGGTCCTGCTACTCAGGCAGCACTAGGAAAGGAGCAATATCTTCTGGAATATCTCCTGGATTTGACCTGCAGGGACATGTGGAAGGTGATGGCAGGTAAGGGAGTGCCCAGCTCACCTCTGCTGTACCACAGAGCCCTGGTTTGTGGGGCTGGGAGGATGGACCTTTGTGGAGAGGACAAACTCTCCTTTAGGAAAACTGGGAATACAAACTGCCAGGTGGAAGTCTGCTGATTGATGGGAAATTATAAAGGAAAATAAAGTCTGAGGTGAACCAACACATAAGGCAGGCAAGGAATGTGTTCACCTGGGAGTTATAGTTCAGTGGAATGGTGAGACACAGACTTGGAGTGTCGTTGCAAAGTGGGAAATGAACAGGTTTCACACTGAATGGATTCCCCAGACCTGGAAAAACGACATTTCAACAGTAGCTGAGACAAAATCTCCCTGACCAAGGGTCTGCCATATCCAAATCTTCTGAACCATAACGAGAAAAGAAGCTAAATGGAGTTGGGCCCATGGAGTTCCCACAGAAATCCGTGCTCTCAGCAGACTCCAGAAAGTGCCCACAGCCTTGGGATTAATAGTGTGGCCTCGTGGTAAGGACTGAGGACTGAAACTCAGTCTGAAATTATTTTATAAATCATCTGCTCTGTCTCAGATTAACCACTGGTTAAAACCTCACAGAGGGAATGGAGGTCTCTGTGAATTAAGTATTCACAGGAAAGGTACCGTCAAATCCTCATTTCCATAATTAAACCTCTTCCTGAGGAGTGCTGTAAAATTGTCAGAAAATACCTAATTAAAAAGAAAAGAGCTGGAGTGTTGCCCCCTGCAATGGGAGGGAGAAAGTGAATCCCAAACAGGGGAATCTGCAGAGCTGCTCCAGCCCTGGGGAACAGCCCAGCAAGGACATGGAGCTGCTGGAGAGAGTCCAGAGGAGGCCCCAGGATGATCAGAGGGTTGGAGCAGCTCTGCTGGGAGGAAAGGCTGGGAGAGCTGGGATTGTTCAGCCTGGAGAGGAGAAGCTTTGGGGTGACCTGATTGTGGCCTTCCAGGACGTGAAGGAGCAACAAGAAAGATGGAGAGAAACTGTTTACAGGGGTCTGGAGTGACAGGACAAGGGATGATGGTTTCAAACTGACAGAGAGTAGGTTTTGATTATATATTAGGATGAAAATCTTCCCTGTGAGGGTGGGGAGGCCCTGGCACAGGTTGCCCAGAGAAGCTGTGGCTGCCCCTGGATCCCTGGAAGTGCCCAAGGCCAGGTTGGACGAGGCTTGGAGCAACCTGGGCTAGTGGAAGGTGTCCCTGTCCATGGCTGGAGGTGGAACTGGGTGATCTTTAAGGTCCCTTCCAACCCAAACCATTCTGTGATTCCCTGATTCTCTGAAGTATCTTTTGCTCTGAAGCAGAAAGTCTGACCAGATGTGCAGCACACACACACAGAGCTGCACAACTGCTTGAAATTCTAGGGTAACAACAGAAAATTGCAGACTTATTCTGAAGCCAAACCAGAGGATGTGCCAAGCTAATTACCAGAATAAGAAGATGAATCCACGGAAATAAATTATAAGGTTACCAAAACCCACAGAAAAAGACACCAGAGAATTAAAAAAAAATCTGCAAGTGACCCAAAATACAAGAGTCCAGCTAATTATCTTATGTCTGCAGAAATGGCCTTTCATCTTGAACAGGCTCTAGAGGTTTCATGAAATGAGGAGAATCATTCACACACACATTTGCACACCATGTTCGTGTAGCAATGTCTTCTGCTCTTACACAGTTCAAGTGATTCACTCCTGCAGATGGGAAGTGAGAAGAATCCAGCTCAGACCACAGCAGGGTTTTCATATAAAGCCTGGTTGTTTTACAAGGCGAATTATTCAAATGTGTTACATGTAAACTTAAAAAGAGAAACAGCATTAGAAGAGGTAACTCTGGGAGAACAAGCACCAAGCCCATCTGGTCTAGCAGTGGCTGAGCTGAGGCACAAGTTAACAGGGAATTCAGCCTGTCCTTGGAGCTTGGTTTTTTGTTAAGGGCTCCTACGCTTGAGCATCAGTTTCTGGAAATGGGAACTCGGAAAAGAGAAACAAAACAAGCAGGTCAGTGGGGTGCCTTTGAGCTGCATTCAGGCTCCTGGCAGGGGGCACAGCAATCAGCCAAGTAGTGCAATTTGCTACAAACTCGGGAGGGAAAAAGAAAAGACAGGACTATACATCTCCTAAGTACTGTTTTCTCACATCTGCAAGGCGATCTCTGGTTTTGCAGTAGCTGTCAGAGGGGCTACTGCAAAAAAAAAGTAGAAGAAAAAGAAGAAAAAGCCACGAGCAGTAACAGCCCAGACAAAACCTGTGGATTAGGAACAGCGGGACACACCAGAGATGGGAACAGCAAAGGCAACAATGGGTTCAGAAAAACTCGCTGTCCTAAAAACAGCAGCAGAGCTGTGGAAATGGGTCATCTCTTGAGGGACTCCACGGAAAGCAGAAGGGATGGTTCACACCTTCCTTTCACTTAGTTTCTGCCTGAAACCCCTGTTTGCATTTCCAGCACCAAAGTGGCTTTCCCCGCTTAGTCTCTGAAGGCACAAGAACTCTGGGCCACGGACACAGAAGCCTCAATTAGTGCTTTTACCAATATATTAAAAAAAACCCCCCTCTTTCACAGCAAAAGCAACTTCTGTGCATAATCTCACAGCAGAAATCACTCCTGCCTCTCCAGTACGTCCTGTACCTTTTAATAAAGCCTTTCCTAATAGCAAAAGCATTCGCTCGGGCTCTTGGCTCTCCCCTCCTCCCGCCAAAGACGCGGAGCTGGAAAAGATCGACGCTTTTCTAAACTTGCCTTTTGGAAAGTTTCTTTGCCAAGCTACACTTTGTCGGGAGCTCATTATTTTCTGGGTAGGCTTCACTTTGAAATGTTCTGAGGGCTTTGCTGATGCAGCCTCAAACCATGAGGTTTGTGTGCTCTCATGAATCACAGCGACTCGTGTTCGAGCCACGGGCAAAGCTCGGCTTCGGTTCCAGGCCCTTCCCCGCAGCATCTCTTCCAAAACCACCTATAGGTTTTCCAGAGCCCCTTTCACAAGGTTCTAGATGGTTTTGTGACGAGATGGGAAGAGCAGAAATTCGGGACTTCTGGGTTTTCTTCCCACTTTTTTCGTGCTGAGCAAGATTTCTGAGAACAAAGCAGCTCTGGAGTTTGGAGCTTGGACAGTTTTATTAGTCCCAAAAATTCATGTTTGAGGTATCAAACATCAGATAATGAGGGGTAGGAAATGAGCCATCAATACTCTTGATAAATACAATTAGAATAGGTGAATAAATAAATGACCTGCTATAAAAAGCAGATGTCAAATTAATGTATTTAAGAAAAATACTGGTGAAAACTGCACGGTAGAAATAAGGAACTTTTGTCAGAACCATAAATTACTGACATACTAATAGTGTAAGAGTGAAAGGCACTGAGACAGCATCTCTGAGGAAGCTGTTTTTTCAATTTCTCCTGGAGGTCAGGAGGAGGAGGTCAGCCAAAACTCTCCCCCACACACCCAGCACCACACTTTTCCATACTTAAAATTATTTTAGCCGAAGGAGTGTCACGTCCAGAGGCGAGTGATGTGGAATTCTTCTGTTTTAACGACTTTACTGTAACTAAGAGCATGAACAATTTACATTTATATTGGTGTGGAATAATAAAAAGTGTTGAGGGGGTATGAACTGCTGCAGATGACATTGGTCAGCAGGCAGCAGGATACTTCCAGAATTAATTATGGACATTTGCATGCGTTTATAATTTTAATTTGGTTTAACAATATACTTATTAAAGCACTGAAAAGACATCTCTAAAGACACCTCAGAACTCAGCCATAAAAACCTGCACTATTCTTGGGGACCAGAAATATTATTACTGGTTATGAGCAGACTTAGATCCCTGTTCTAAAAGAAGCTGAGGAAACATATGGGTGACCCTTCACCAGGCAATCCTTTGCTTTTAAACCAATTATTAGTTTCCTCAGGCGGCTTTTCCTCCCTGCTGGAACTCCTCTGTCCTTGGTACTAACACTCAAAACACTCAGGAATGTGCACATTTTTAAGACCACAGAAGGAGTTCCTTGAAATCTGACTTCCAGTAATCGCCCCCAGGCTACAGATCTGCCGTGGCCTAGTTCTGTCACATGTGGTAGCATCAGGAATTTGCATCTTTGGCAACCTGGGGTAGCAAACTCATCACAGAACAAAATATGTAATGAAGGGAAGACGGAATAAAATCAGTCTTGGCGAGACAAAATGAAATAGAAATCAGATTCGCAAAATACGAGACAAATTGAGAGCGAGGCGTTTGGGAAAAATAAAGAAGAGAGAGTGTTTCTGAAAAGTCCAGTCTGAGGGTGTTTCTCAGCGGTCTGATGTAAAGCAGAGTATGTAATGTAAACTTATGTAATGTAATGGAAAATACAGCCATAAACACAGCCCTGAGCAAGTGATTAGTGGCAACGGTGACTGAACTCGGACAAAAATCCGAGCTGCCGCTTCAAACGTCAGCAAATTGGGCACTGTCACACTAATGGGAGGCTCAGGAGACCTCCACCAACATCTGACCTCGCTCTCTTAACCCACAGTGACTTGAGACCTGCCTGAGCTGACAGCAATGGGAGCCCTGCAATAAAAGCAGGGCTGTGGAGCTCAATTATCCAGCGGCGGCTCCCCGGTGAAATCAATGCGATTGTGTCACATGGGAATTTGGCTGCCAGCCCCCGGAGCCTGCACGGGAGAAACCCATCCCCTCAGCAGAGCCAGCTCAAGGGAAGGGGACAAGGGACAATGCAGACAATGCAGTGCCACTCTGTGCATGAAAAACGCTCGCTGGGTTCTAATTCCCCCTCTGGCACACTGGGTTTATCCCCAGTTCCTCCGTGAGCAGCACTCCTGACCTATATGAGCACAGACCAAATGGGATCAGGTTGAGGCATCCTCTGCAGAAAGAAATGGCTCTGCTGGATAACTCAGGCAATGCCAAGCACGTGTACTGTACGTGTACTATATGTATATTTGATACCCTATATCAAAGGGAATTAATAATTGTTCATGCAAGCAGAAACATTTCTTTCCCCAGGTGAAACCATTGGAGTTGGACACCATAAACTCAGTTTTTATTTACAGTAAGGCCCCCTTTTTTTGTTTTTTTTTTAGTGCTAGGATATTAGGATTCCGGATTATAGGATATATATATAGGGCATATATAACCCAGGCAGGCATATGCCCAGGTTGCCCAGAGAGGTTGTGGACTCTCCATCCCTAGAAGTGTCCAAGGTTGGGTTGGACAGGGCTTGGAGCAACCTGGGATAGTGGGAGGTGTCCCTGCCTGTGGCAGGGAGTTGGAATGAGATGATCTAAAAGTCCTTTCCAACCCAAACCATTCTGGG
This sequence comes from Lepidothrix coronata, assembly GCF_001604755.1. Classification (NCBI taxonomy): domain Eukaryota; kingdom Metazoa; phylum Chordata; class Aves; order Passeriformes; family Pipridae; genus Lepidothrix; species Lepidothrix coronata. The sequence goes on along the minus strand of NW_016690340.1, from coordinate 1,245,745 downwards.
ATTCCATGATTTACAATTCTATTCTTTTCTTACCTCAAGTGGGAGTTTTATGTATATACACAGCAGCACAGTTTAAGGGTTCTTGCACGTGTTCTGAGCAGCATAAACAATACAAAAGAGGCAGGACACAACCTGGAGAGCACTGTATTTATCCAGGATCAGTTCCCTTCTCTTATGGATGAGACTTTGCCCATTTGCATGATGCCAGTGGGACCATCACCCAAATCTGGAGGGTTCCAAACCAAACCAAAGCCAATGAACTGTGTCCAAAATGATCTTCCCTCAGCATGGGGCTTTTGGGAGCACAGGCAGGACAGTGACACTGAGCTCCCAGAGATGCCAGAGCCCAGGCACCACATCCAGGGATGGGGAAAACATGGATAGACACACTTCTGGCTGGTAGTAAACTACATTTCCTATTTGACACCTGTCAAATCCCAATTTTTAAGACAAACAGTATATGAAATAACAGCCTGAGAATGACAATAAAGCACAAATAATATTAATGCAGTTGAGAATGGCACTGTCTGGGTGCTGCAGTCTTTCCATCCCTCCTGGAAGTGCAGCACTTGGAGCGCTGGATCCCTGTGATTGACTTGCTAACCTGTAAAGTGTGTGAGTCTACATCATAATTAACACTTGGCAGGGGAAATATAAATCCCCTGGCTTGTAGATGGTATATCCTCCTATAAACACTCTGCTTGGCCACCAAACTGGAAAAATAGATAGGACATTCATAAGGAGTGCTCTCCATGGGAAATGCCAGCTTTTTTTTTTTTCCTGGAAACTCTTTCCACTGCCAAAATATTTCAATAAGAAAAATGATCTGGGACCTTTCCCTTAATATGTATCCTGTTCTCCTCTGACTTGTAGCCCACAGTGTGCAGCATTCACTGGGAGTCAGCCCTGAATTACTGTGGTACAAGCAATGCAGGAGGGAAGTACAAGCCACAAGTAAAGGGAAAATATGCATTACACTGGGGCTCACTAAGAGGAATGGGTTGCCCACACATCACAAGCTACCTTTATATCTTTCTTGGCACAGACCTTTGTCACACAGCACAGAGAAACCATTTAGGAGGATTCAGCACATCCAAAGGAGGTTGGCTTTCCCAAAGGAGCAGGAAAAACAAAGAGCCCGGAGCAAAGTGGCCACTGAGCTCCTTTGGAAAGCCTGACAAACTAGCTTCTGCCAAGATGAAATCATGCCTGGCCAAGAGGGCAGATAACCACCGAGGGCTTGTGCTGAAGTGCTCAGCACACACTCAGAGAGACCCTTTCCTGTCCAAATAAAGGCTTTTCATCGGACCAAAGAGGCAGAAAACCACAGTCCCAAGAGTGCTCAGCTCCCAGCTGCCTCTTCTCACCTGCTCACTCTGCATCCTGCACCTGAGATAAGCTCAAAACTCACTGAAAAACGTCTGTCTGCTTCCAGTTCTTCTGATTTCTTGGGAGTGGAAAGTTACCTCCTTTCTTGGAAATAAAGCTTTTTATAGTCCCTTTCCAGCAGGAGTTCCTTAATGGTGGAAATAACTCTTTAGCCAGTTCTGATGGGCGCACAGGGAAACGGTCTCACAGTTGAATTTTCATGTATATTCAGAAGAATTTATATCCCTTTTTAGCCTTGTGCTGCCAGAATGGTATAAAAGAACATCAATTTCAGGAAGAACCGTGACAGTTTAGAATAATATTATGGTAAATATCTTAATTTGAAAGGTATCCCAATTACAAAATTAGCATTTGTGATTTTAAGTTTATGTATTTGTCAAGTTCGGGTGCGTGTTGGGCACAGTTAAAGGAAAACCATTAAAGTGGAATTTCCCCAGGCTCTCCATTTCAGAGCCCTGGGAGGATCCTGGCCAATATCTATGCACACATATAGTCAATGCCACAGCCTGGCATGGGAAGAGCCAGCCCACTACAATAGACCTTTGTTGTGCCTGGGATTCAAGGAATTGTTTTGAAAATCTGTATTAAAGATTTCTGTCCTGCCACCCTGCACTTTCGACTCAATTACTAAAAAGAATATGTTTTCTAAGCATGAAACAATATCATTTTTGTGGGGAGTTTGGAAAGGGAGCGTTTCTGTGAATTGAAGAAAGGTCCCTTTCTCTTGCCTGGTTTGGGGGAAAGGGCTTTCTGTGTGAGTAATCTTTCTAAGTAGGAAGCAGAGCTCCCCCATTGCTAGGGAAGAATGGACCTCCAGTGGGCTAATATGTGATGGATGACTGAATGCAAACTTGGCAACCTTGTCCCCTGCTGCCCAAAGAATACAAAATGCCACGGGCTATTCGTGCCCTGGGACGCTCCAGTTGGAAGTTCTGAAAACTTGGCAACATCCCACCTTGGTTTAATTGAGACTACAGACAATTAAGGATGTGAATCTGGAGGAATTTCTCGCGCCGAGATCAGCTCAGGGTGGATTTATCTTGGGTGAGTCGCTCATGCAGAAGCCAAACAAAAATCAGAAGTGGAGAGTTCTTCCCATTGGCTCCATGAGCTGAGCAGCAAAATCTCACACTGGTTTGTGAGGGGTATGCTATGGGATACAATTCATGTATTTATATTAACTAGTATTCTTTCAATTCTACATCTAGGTATCTATAAGGTGGGGATTTTTTGCTGCTGTTTTGCCAGCAACAGGATAGAGAGGATATAAGAGAGAGAAAAACAATACATAAAGAAATCCAGAAAATGTTATAGCAGGGCCATGTCTAGTTATAAGGGCACACATATCATTCATTCAATGTCCAAAAGAGACATTAAGTGATTCAAGCTTCCTTCTCTCAACGCCCAAACTCTTTCTGCAGGACCAAGAGCCATCCCTTGTCAGGCAGGAGCCCTCCCTGACTCCTCCTCCCCGTCTGCCCGTTCCACGCCGCTCAGTTACATCAGCCATTGAAGGATTTCAGAAGGATTTCAGTAGCTGGAAGAATGCCCAGTTTCTAACTTTTCCCACATGTGGAAGGTACTTAACTTCAGCTCAGACTGGACAGAGGTTGAACAGATGAGTGGACAGCGAGCACTGAGTGAGGGGTTGGTTTCACGCTTGGACAAACCCCAGGGCTCGGTGGAAACCGCGACGGCTCAAAATTGTCTCTTGGGGTTGTTCATTCTTCTGCTTCTTCCTCCTTTTTTCTCTCCACTGTGCAAAGAACTTGTTTTGAACAGCTAATAATAGGAATTGGAAGCTCTCTGTGGCAGGGAGCATCACTTATTATGTCTAAACTTCTAATAGAACAAAGCCCTAAAATGCTGAAGTAACATTTACATCAACATCTCATAAACCCCTGCACAAACCAACCAAAGCCATGGACAGCAAGTCCACCTTGATATCAAGCAGTTTAATTAATTAAATTGCACCTTATACATTCATAAGCAATCTGTGCACGTGCCTTATTTTTCAGCTCTTGAGCTCAAGTTATGATGTTTTCTGTCCAGAGCTCACTAGTCCTACAATTGCACTAGTTTTGCAATTTCTGAGCCTGGATGAGGATCAAATACTTACTCAATTCCCTCTGATTGCTGTTTTCCTTAGTTTCCTGCTTCAGCATCAATGATTCTTCTGCAATATTACATCAGCAAATTCCTTAAAACAACTAAGGGGAGCTATTACATTTCACAGTAGTTTCAGACTCCTGTAGTTTATAACCACGGGGTTTGGTCCAGAGCTCAGTCTTTGAGAAGGGTGTGCTAAACTCACACCAGAAATTAAGTCTGAGAAAGTGCCTGTTGGTAAATCAGAGCCCAGTTTTAAAGCCCTGTATCTCAAACTGCCACTGTTCAAAACAAATCCCTTTTTATTACTGGAAAGCTGAGATTTCTAACTTTGCAGTGATGTAAATCAGCCATTCCTAAGCCTCGAGTTTTATGAGCCACTGGACCTTAAAACTGCCAATGGCCCCTCAGCTCAGCAGACTGTGATGGCACCTGTCCAAAGACAAATATATCAACCCACAGGCTTCAAATTAATCTGTTTTTCAACCAATCTGAATTTCTCATGCTTCAATATATGTCTCAGAGTCAGGCAGGTAAATGTGTGGCTGATAATGAAGCAGACACCATCCTCCCTGCATTCCAGCTTATTTCCAAATTCAGTATTCAACCACAGACACCAGGGTTCCCTAATGGAAATATCCCACTGAATGGGAGCTGTTTCTCCCTTATAGGACAACCATTTACATCAGATACTCCTTATACAATCCAGTACCATTAAATGCCATTTAGCACCACTCAAACCTCTGGACACAAAGCTGGATGGACAGAGGTACCTTTGGGTTGTACCAGGAAAACAACCACAGAACTGCCCAAGAAGGTCTAGTTTTCCAAATGGTTTTACCAGCAGGGATGAAAGGGTTAAAATTCTGGCTTTAAACATCACTGTTTCACTGCACATTTGCTTTTTGGTTCTGCTTCACTCTTGAAAAGGATGAAAAAGTCCCGAGAAGAACAGACTCTGCCATTTAATCTCATTTTCTTATCAAAAAGCGAAACAATACTCAAGAACAAACTTTGACAGTCTCTTTATAGCAAGTCAGAACATCTTGATACATGAATAGACCTTGGCTTTTTTTTAGATGTTTTATAAAAAGAAGTGATATGAAAAATAAGCCACCTGAGCTGAATGTCAAACACCTTTAGAAATGCTGTTATAGCAACACGATAGTTAAGTTTAAGTGAACACTGAGGAGAAATGATAATGATGAAAAAAGAGAATAGATTTCCACTAACAAAAAGTCTCCAGCTAAGTTGCTCAGAATCCGTGGAGCACATTTTAGGTTGTGCTTAGGGATATTCCCAGTAAGTTTTAGCATCTTTAGGCATCAATATTTCAACAAGGAGAATTGGGACTGGTTGGTTCTCTCTCCCCGTGACCACCATGTACCTGCAAGAGATTTCTTTAGCAGAATTTCTGCTTCCTCTCCAGCTGAGACATGAAATTCTCATCTGCAGGCTGGGGGCTTTTCAGCAGATCCTTTGGCTTTCCCTCAGCTTTGGAAAGGCTGATAGAGTAACTGTAGTTAGAGGATTAAGGGCTGGAACTTGCAAAGAATTTTCTCCGGGCTGAAAGGAGCCAGAGGATAAAATTAATGAGGAAAAAATATGGGAAAATAATGCTAATTTTGCTGCTTGAGGATAGTGAGTGTGACAGGTCAGTGAGGGGGGCAGGCAGTGCCTCTCACTCTGCCTGTCCCTGCCCAGCTCAGGTGAACATCCTTCCCTGGGTACCTGGGCACAGGTGCAGCACCTGCACTGGCAACACCCTGAGAACTCTTCCAGCCACTTTCCAAAGTCACTCCCAGAGAAGGTGAACTGCCCACAGACCAATTCTCCTCCTTTGGCTAAACGGTGTCATTTGATCAAAGTCCATTTGCTTGGATTTGCTCCTGAGTTCCCCGTAGCAGTGAAGAACACCCCAAAACACACCACAACACATTTCTGCAAGAGTTCCAAGGATTCCAAGGGCTGTCACTGGTCCCCACTGTCCAGCTCATTCTCAGACCACAGCCCACCCTTCAACTGTGCAACCTGGTCTGGGTCTAGTGGTGTCCCTGCCCATGGCAGGAGGTTGGAGCTGGAGGAACTCTAAGGTCCCTTCCAACCCAAACCATTCTATGGTTCTATGATTTCACAAATCAAGTCTCACAAATCAAGAGAAACGTCTTTAAAAGGCAAAAGCACAACCCCAGCACAATCAAACAAACCCCAAGTATAACATTCATCAGGAAGTGTGTAAAATGAATCCCCAATATGATTAAAAAAAAAAAAAACTGGGAGAGGAAACCAAACACAACAGCTGGACAATATGGCTTTACCCAGTTTGTAGAATCACATCCACCTCACTGGTTTATAATTTTTTATGAAGAAAAATTTGATAAGTATCTTTATTATGCTTTTTAATTTTACAACGTCTCCACTGGCCAAGAGGACACGTCACCATCATTTCAATGTGAACGTATCACTCTCCTCCACTGTATCACACAGACTTTACAGAAGTTTAGAATAACTGCCAAAAACTCTCTCTCCTGGTAGCCAGGAGAGGAAATCAGGCAGGGAAAACTCTGCAAAGGTGATGTAACACGAAGTCTTCAATAAGTGGGCTTAGCTGCTAAATGAATCTGCCTGTGCTCACCTTCTCCCAGTCAGCTTCTCCTTTTTAAGCCCATTTGAGCCTGAGTGGTAAGTGCAGACACAGTCATGCAGAAAATCTCAGAGCACCAGGGAGCAAGTAGCCAAGACGTAAAATAAGTGTCTGTTTTTCCACGATGATGGGCAATTCACCCCCCTGCTCCCAGAACCCACCCGGTAAAGTACCGGCAATAAGACACCAGTTGAATCTTCCTTTGTCTTTTGCTCCCCACTCCAGGCTGATGTTACCGGAGTTTTAAAAGCAACTGGAGCCCCGAGGGGGTGGGGAGGAAGGTGACAAAGGCTTCGGTGAAAAGGAGCGTGCAGAGAGTAAATTAACACAGAAAAGGGCCCGACTCTCATCCGGTCACAAGGAGCTGAGCAGGAAGAGTTACCTGGGAGTGAGGACCTGCACGTGGGTTTCGTCTGGTTCATGAAGCGAGGATGGGGGAAATATTTCTATCACTCCAGCAGCCAAGAGGAAACCCCAAATCTGCTTTCCTACCCTTCCTGTCAATTAGGTTTCCCTCTGTATTTCTGTGGATGTCCAGCACTGATCTAACTCCTGCTCCATTCATTCATGGGATCAGGCTGGGACAGTTCTGACATTGTTACACCGGACAATAAAGACAAACTCAAAGCCAGGCGTGCTCCCATTCCAAACCATTCCCCGAGAGGATCCCTGACGGTTCAGCCTGATGAGGGTCATGACAGAACACTGGGTCACTGGGGGAGAAGACCTCCTGACTTTTTGTTATTCAGGAAGGAAGCAGACTTACCTTCCAGCCTCTGCCGGAGCTTAGATCCCGCTGGGAGCAGTCTCCATGAAATAAATAAGATGTTCAATCAGCTCCCGGCTCCTGACTTCGCTGCCGTCCTGTCAAAACTCGGCGAAGTTGCGCTGCCCGATGCCGTGTGCGAGCGTGTGAAGCACGGAGAGCTTTGACAGCGAAGCGAACTGGTCACCTCAGCCCGATCCTGCCGGGTTTATATAGCTGAGCTGCAAATCCTGATCCTTGGCTCCTTCCACTGTAATAGGACGCCTGAAGGCATTTTTTTTTTTTTTCGGTGTTGCTTTAAAGGAACAGCCCCTCGCTTTGGCTTTGCTTCTGAAAGAGGCACACGCACCCTCCCAGACACACGCTGTCATACACAGCACACACACACACACACACAGAAAAAGAATTTGCATGCAATTTATGGCTAAAGAAGGAAACCCCTGAACCATTCAAAGGGAAAGTCAGCTCAGGGCGAATGACTCAGAAAGCAGAATATTTTCCTTACGGCATCAGCAGAGCACGTTAGCAGGAGTTTTAATCCCCCTCATCCCCGTTATTTTAGCGTTGTGAAATAGTAGCGAATTTACATCAGACCAGGGGAATCACAAGCAGGGTTTAAATTCTAGTAACTCCTACACAAATTAGTGGGTTACGTTTCATGCGCAGGTTTTGGTTAGGTTCGTGTAAATTGACCCCACTCCACTGGAATCAGCTGAAAAATTCAGATTTACACAAACACAAGGTCTGGCATATCCCCATCGTTTCAAACCTGTGATCTCCTTTGCATCTTTTTTCACTCCATAGGGAGAAGAGTGCAGAAATCAAGAGAAAAGTCTAGTGAGCAGAGTTGTAGCCTGAGTCTTTGTGGGGGAAAAAAAAAAAAAAAAGGAAAAGGAGAGATAAAAGCCTGAAGGGAACACCACACAGGAGGGATTCCCTTTCTTCTCAGATCTGATAAAAAAAGAGATTGCTTGGCTGTCTGTGTGTAAAGATAACCCAACACTTTTGTGAGGCTCCTGGTTTCCCTGCTTCCCATCCCAGAGCTGTCAGTGGCACACAGAGAGCTCAGCTGGGACCTTGGCAGGGCTCTTTTTTGTCTCTGACTACCCTTGAACCTCAGGCTGGTGGCAAAAAGAAAAGATCACAGTTAAAGGATCCTCATTAACACTGGTTTCCCTCCTACCTGACACTAAAAACCTGCCTCTCCCTTGCCTACCCCCCACTGCTGGGTTCCCTCGGAGTTTTTTCAGTTGTGGGGTGGGTGGCACAGGGGGAGAGAGGAAGATGAATCTTTAACTTTCAGGTCTGTCTTCTAGATAAAGGATGGAATTGCTCTGGTGTTGGATGATTTAGAAAGCAAGGTTTTCCCCGAGGACACTGAAAACACAACCCACCGTTCCTGGGATCCTACTCAGGAGCAAAGATGCTCATAAGGATAAAAACTGATTGCCTGGGCCTTTTGGATCATTCATTCTGAAGGAATCTCCTCCCAGCTGGCCTTTCCCAGGCTCCAGGGGCTCACACAGCACTTCATGAGGGGATGGCACAAAACCGTGCCAGGGCAGGGTCAGGTTGGATCTCAGGAAAAGGTTCTTCCCCCAGAGGGTGGTTGGGCACTGCCCAGGCTCCCCAGGGCAGTGGGCACAGCCCCAAGGCTGCCAGAGCTCCAGGAGGGTTTGGACAACACTCCTGGGATTTTGGGGGTGTCCAGGAGTTGGATTTGATGATCCTTGTGCGTCCCTTCCAGCTCAGGACATTCTCTGATTCCGTGGTTCAGGATTTTTTCCTTTTTGCTGCTTCACCAGCCCAGCACTACCAGGAAGGTTCGGCCCATCCTACACATTTAGAAAAGGATGGAGGAATTCCTGGCCCTGAAATTCTGACTCGCTCTTTCAGAATGGCTATTTTTGGAGACCGTAAAATGTGGAACTCTTTTGCCCACTGAACTCCTTAAATTTTCTTTGCTGTGGCTTTCGTTTATAACACTGACCCCATGTGTGTGTTCTCTTATGTCCAGCAGTATCTCTGAGCTCACACCGAGCTCCCTCCCCCCTCAGCACGTGGCACAAATTTCACTTATTTCCGAATATGAACGCTCATTCCCAATTTCTGTGTTAATTTTTTGCCATGCTGTGTTTCACAACATTCATGCCCTGAGAGAAGAAATGAGCCTCTGGTGGAGAGAGGGTCGGAAATGTTTCCTAATTCCTGGTAAAGGCTTTGGACCCCCTTGGGTTGCTGATTTCTTACAAGTACATCTTGTTCCCGACGTATCCACCACTCTCACGTGTAATGGGATTATTGAATGGAGTCATGAGTGAGTCTTCAAATTTTTGTGTGTAATTCTCAGAATATTCTGCAGCTGGTCCTGGAACCAACCCGTGTCACCTCTGCCCCAGTTCTAGAGTGCTGTGGAACACCCCTGGGATGGTTTGATCCCACAGGGGCTGTTCACTGAGGAGTTGGACTCGATTATCCCTGTGGGTCCCTTCCAACTCAGAGTATCCTGTGATTTAGGGATGATTTATAATTCAATTAAATGTGCACTCGAGACCAAAACCTCCACGTGAGATGTAACACAACTTTTCCAATAAAAGCAGAATGGGACTCAGGAAAAGACAGTTCCTCATCCTGTAGTTCTTTCACAAACAATTGCAAAACAAACAATTGCAAAACACTTAATTTCATTGTCCACACAGAAGAATCTACACAAAATACTTGGAGTGAAACCATGGAGAGCAACCTGTGGGCTTTATTTTGGGAGCATTTGCTAATACCAGCTTTTCTGCCAAATCTTTTCTGCCAGCAGTTGCTGAACCAAAATTTAAACTATTTTTTTTTTTCTCCAAAAATTCTCCACCCACTTACCTGCCTTAAAAAAAAAATAAAAAATGCCATAGGAGATGAGATTCAGGTAAGAGTTCAGGCCTGTTCTTGTTTTATCTTTTGGGGCTCACCCATCCTTAATCAGTCTGTTGCAAATACTGAACCATACACTGAGTCACAAGCAAATGGTGACAAGAAAGAACAGGGAAAATGTATTTTAATCAGACAGATGGCTTCAGGTTGTGATCTCTAACAAGCAGGACCAGAACTGGATTCTGTGCCCTGTGGTGCTCTCTTTCATTAGATAAATGTGGATAGCAATTGATTTTTTTTTTTAAATGAAAGGAAGAGGGGAAAATTGAACACTGAGCTTCATATGCTGGAGTTTATTGCTGTGGTTTTATGGGCTTGCAAGCCAATATAAGAGGTGAAATTCAAAGATGTACAGAAGATCAGAGCAGGGAAATAATTTAAGGAATATATTGATATTTATGAAAGCCTAAAAGAGACCAATGAAATAAATATTATTAAATATTAAATAAATATCATTGAAATGCAAAAATATGCTCATTATTACAAAATTGTTACAACACAGGTAATTAGACTTAGTTCCAATTTAATACCTGTGCTGGCTCACCCAGCCCTGGGATTAATCTCCTTTGAAGTATTTGAGAGTGAAAACTGCCCTGAATGTGAATTAACACCGTTAGTGGAGCCTGAGGAGTCTCTTGCCATGCACAGAGTGCAGCCAATTTTGACAAGCAGCAGATGGGAATGCTGGAATGTTCCAGGGAGCCACTGGAAAACAACATCTGAAACAGAAACACTGCTTTGGAGCAGGGGAACACATTCCTGACTGGGACAATTTTAGCAGTTTTCACAGGGCTGATCCTTAAGGAGACTTTAAAGATCCTTTCCATGCTCTGCTCTTGTGACTGATGATTTCAGGTCATCATTTCCAGATCCTTTTTCACTGGACATCCTTTCCCTACCTTTTCTGTCTTTCAAGACCATGTTCACAAGATTTCACTGATACAGGATCAAGATCAAAGTATTTTTTCTTCCCACTTTCATTGCCTTCATTCCTTTACATCTGTAGGCAAAGACACTTCAGTTAATTGTAGTTCCCCATGCACTTGTAAAGGCAGGAAAGCTGAGGCCCCATAATGTCCATTAAAATATTAACTATCACGCCATAACTTACAAAAAAATCCCCCACTTGACAAATTTGTGATTTTTAAGAGAGAAGCTCCAAAAAAAAAAAAAAAAAAAAAGGAAATTTCCTCTATTATTTGTATCTATCATTTTTATCAGGGCATTTCTCAAGGGTTGCATTTATTCCCTAAAATGAAGAACCAGGAAGCAGCTGTTTAAGGGGCAGATCCACGAGGTTTGTGCTCTGCCTGGACACAAGGAGAGGGCTGTGACAGAGGCACATTCAGCCTTTCCTTAAATGCTTTTTGAAGAGCTCAGTGTGTCTTGGCAGCATTTGCACAGCCTGGGAAGACCACAAGCTTAATGACAAACAAGCTGTGATTGAGCAAATATTGGTGGTTAATAATATTTCAAGTGCTCTTCTCACACACAGTGGGAAAAAACTTTGTGAGAGTGGAGCCCAACAAGTTGGGTCCTAAAGCTCTGAAAAGATGACCTGGATTGTGCCTTTCCCTGATCTGGAAAATCTTGAAAAAGAGACATGAACACACTGATAATATCCACCAGGCAAGAGTTTGTTGTTAGTGATATCACAAACACAACGAGAAGCCAGAAAGCTCCACGCAAAGTTCCCCCAAGAAAAATCGAAGAAGAAAAGAATAAATAGGCAGTGACAACTATGCCAGTACATAAATATTTTCCATGCAAACTGCTGGGGTCAGGCTCTGGGACACAGAGTGACTTCCAGTGTTCAGAAATATCTTTGGCTTTTATCATATTTGCAGCAGAATTTATTAGAAGTTTATGAGAGAAAATATGGGTTTGGCTGTGTATCAAGGTAGGAAAAGTTACGGGGAAACTGCAGCAAATTGCTGAGGACTGAGGGAGAAGTGAAGCTCTCTGTGGGATGGCATAAAGATTTATGAGCATTTTAGCAATATTGCTAAGTGGTTAATCCATAGATGGCACAGGGAAAAGAACTCAATTGTAAAGGTTTTATACTGTGCCACACTAATTTGTATCCTCTACGAGCCTGAGTTCATAAAAATGCTCAAGCACAGGCTTCTCTCCATCCCAAAATACTTCCCTGGCATCATGATTTTAAGATTACTGGTGTCAAAATTCCAGCTAATCACGTTAAACACATCCTTAAATGTCTCACGGGCACAGTTTCCCTGCTGAAGTTTAAGTGAGGAAAACAGCAAAGCAAAAGGCTGTAGTGCTTATCTATCCTGTAAAAAATGTGTTCAACTAGAAGTCATTCCCAGCCCCACAGGAATGAGGATTCCTACTGCAAATTCATAGAATCCCAGAGTGGTTTGGGTTGGAAGGGACCTTAAAGACCATCTCATTCCACCCCCTGCCATGGGCAGGGACACCTTCCACTAGCCCAGGTTGCTCCAAGCCCTGTCCAGCCTGGCCCAGAATCAGTTAAGGGAATCATTTCCAACCTTTAAAGTAAAAAGTTGGTTTTATCGTCTGTCTTAAACCTAAAGCAAAACCCTGACATGGGAAGACACTGTAGAAAAATGGGACAGAGGGTTTTCAATTGTACACCCTTCAGAAATTAAATTAAAGCTGCTGTTTAGCCACGTTTATAAATATTATATCACCACTGGAACTCCCATGAGAGAAGGTGAGCAAGCATAGAGACAAATTAGGATTTATGATACGTATCCAATCAATGTCCTATTGATATAATCCATAAAAAAACACTTATGGATAAGCAGCTGTGTCCATTTTGCACAGTCTGACTGGCTTTTATGAAGACAGTCCTGATTCACTGACAGGAGAGAGAGGGGAAAAAACATTTTTACAGGAGCATGGAATGACAGGACAAGGGGAATGGCTTCAAAGTGACACAGGGCAGGGTTAGATGGGATATTTGGATGAAATTCTTCCCTGTGAGGGTGGGAGGCCCTGGCACAGGTTGCCCAGAGAAGCTGTGGCTGCCCCTGGATCCCTGGAAATGTCCAAGGCCAGGCTGGAGCAACCTGGGCTGGTGGGAGGTGTCCCTGCCCATGGCAGGGGGTTGGAATGAGATGATCTTTAAGGTCCAATCAAACCCAAACCATTGTGTGATTCTATGATTTCTATTCAAAGCACTCTGATAAGAGCAGAAGAGACCTGTCTGTCTGTCTGTCCTTTCAGCCAAAAAACAAAGGAGCTCTCCAGGAGGAAAGCTGAAGGAATCTCAAGGTGTGGTTGAGAAGACAAGGAATGTCCCAAAATAACTAAAAACACTGTTTGTGTTGGCCCTAGACACTGAAGTCTTCAAAGTATATCCTAAAATAGTTTTAAACTAGTAAATCATGGTCACAGATTAGCAAATAGGGATATTTAACCTCCCCTGGAGCTTCTGGGGCTGAGCAGCAGATAAAGCCACTGGAGAATGTCAGGAATCTGGTGAGGGGGAACCTTTGCTCTGTAATTCTGAAGGTGAAGGTGAAAGGGCCACAGAAATCCAGAGCCATGAGGCTCCAGCAGAGCTGTTGGACCTGCACAGCACCTGTACAAGTGTTTTAGGGTGAGAGTTGCAACTTATCTGCTCATTTTCCAGGAAGAACCAAATTTGGACATTGAAGAGTAATATCCCAGGAGCAGAGAGAAGGGGCTGGGAAGTCCAACAGAGGCACATCATTGAAATATGATTCCAGCTTCCCCAATTACTAACAAAGAGGTTTTTACAGCTACATTTCCTATTTGTTGCCTCACAACTTGATAATACAACAAAAACCATGGTCAAGTAACAGCAGATCTGGGATTATTTCCACTTGACTCCCCAGCTCTAGGTTTGATCTTGAGTGGAAAGTGCTAAGAAGTGTCTCCCTTTCCTGTTTTTTTACCCAAACTCTCCCCTGACCAGATGGGGTATCATATCCACATTGTCAAAGGCTGGCAAATCCTTGGAAATGTGGAGAGCTGATCCAGCTGCTCATCCCCAGTTTGCCCCCAGGCACGAAGAGAGAGGAGCAGAGTTTTACCAGCCCAGTTCCTGGTGCTTCCCACCTTATCCAGGATACCTATGGACACAGCAAAGGGGTGGGAACAGGGAGAGGAGCTCTGATCCCATTTCTCTGCCAGTGAGGGGGAGCACAAGCTCTGCACTGTCACCAGTGAGGTCATGTTATAACAGGACCAAAGGAACAGAGGGAGGCCTTTTTTCCTTGCCTTTTTTTTCCCCCAGAATTTCCGGAAGGAGCCCGTACACCTCTCCTCATATCCTGCATTTGGCTTCTTCTGGGACCAGAGGGAAACCTCAAAGCAGATGGGATTTAACTTACTGACATTCTCTATAGCTAACTCAGGTTTTATTAAACCCAGCTGTAATCCCAGACTCCTCCAGAAGCATGAGCTCACTGCTGACGCTGCTCCTGGGCCTTTGGAAAGCCAAGGCTGAGCGAGGACTTTGAGGAAAAGAAGGAAAGAAGAGAGACGGAGAATTCGTCACGAATTTAACCAGAAATTGGAAGCTTGTAACTGAGCCCAGACCAATCCTTTTGTATTTCCCAGCTCATCACATCCACCCCAGACTGAGACTGGAGCCCAGCAGATACAGCAGGAGCAAAATCTACACTAGACTAAAACAGGAGAACTGACTTCTCCTTATCCCAAGTGCCTCTCCTGCCTTCCCTAAACCCCAGAAGCACCCTGTGAACTCCTCATAATTTTGGGGCTCTCTCAACATCAACAGCACAAGAGCAAATTCAATTTAAACATTCTCTCTTGCTTGTAACCACCTTTCTTAACTCAGATTTAAAACTATCTCCCTTTCAGAGCTGGCAAACCTCCACAACTGAATAATCCAAATCATTCCATTTCTAAATAAAGATGCTTGTAACCTATTTATGTGACAACACAAGAGAAATCCTGTTTGCTGCTTTTATGTTGAACACAATTCTTTTATCCCCATACTTTTAGAGTGCCAGTTGCATGTTAATATTGTACAAATACTCCCCCTGAACTTAATAACTTCATATACAAAATTGAAGTTTCGTTCCCAAAAGGACAGACATTTCTTTTTATTTTCACTGCTGATATTGCCCATCAGGATCAATAATTTAACAGTAATTTTTGAGAACAACAAAGAGCAAAAAAAGTTTTGTTGCTGTGTACAGGGGTAAATTCAACTTTTTTATTGTCCCAAACAAATAGCTTCTGCCTGTGATGCAGAATGCACAGAGGCACACAATTAAAATAAGGATCTAACCAAGAAAAACAGGGTTCCTGCTGCAGATCTCTTATTTAATCTGTCATCTCCAGAACAGCCCTGATTATATTAGGGTAAAGCCAGGTTTCACTCATCTAAAGCAATTTTTAAGGGCAAACATTTGCATGATGAGAGTTTTTTGTCCTGTTGTTGATTTAAACCTCATTTATTCTGGCCAAGGCTGATGCCTGGAGAACAGAAGGAACTGAGAACCTCTCTAGCTATCAAATCCCAAATATTTTACTCCCTCTCTAAAGGCTTTTTACAGCCACCATTGTGCAAGGAGCTTTAGAATTGCTCATGTAACAGCTTTAGTGTCCCAAAACGCTCATGTCCA
Source organism: Lepidothrix coronata (assembly GCF_001604755.1). Classification (NCBI taxonomy): domain Eukaryota; kingdom Metazoa; phylum Chordata; class Aves; order Passeriformes; family Pipridae; genus Lepidothrix; species Lepidothrix coronata. Next base: position 1,230,309 of record NW_016690340.1, on the reverse strand, counting down.
AGATTGCTCATTACAGTTGGGAAGTGATTCCATCCCTCCCAGCCAACAAAAGACACTCCATGTCATCAGTTCCAGTCCATTATAGCCAAACTCAGCCCAAGTCCTCCTACTGTAGTTTTCCACAACCTCAACGTGGTAACAGTAAAGTTTGTCCCTCGCTACTTGTTGCTAAATAAAAAATAAACTATAAAAAAAAAAAGGAGCAGTGGGGTGGGAAACTTGGAATTCGGGACATCAAACGTCTTGGATTTCAACCTGGCCTTTGGCCAAGGGGCAGGAGCACTTGGGGGCTTCACACGTATTTCCCTCACAATATTATGACTGCTCTCTTTATATTTTAATTTTATTTTCACCTCCTGTCTACCTCAGTAGCGTCTGCTCCCGATTTGCTGTGTAATGAAGTGACACAGGCTTTAGGAACATCCCCTGGAACAAAGCAGCCACCCCCACCTCTGACTTCATGGAACAACAAGCCCAGAGCTACTGGGGCAGCCCTGGCACAACCAAACCCCAACCAGACTCTCTGTGTCTGCCCAGGGCTGGGGGGGAAGTGAGTGAGGACAGATTTTCCACCCCGGAGCCAGAGGCCCATCTTACGGGAAATTTCGGTCAGTAAAATGTCGCTGGAATGTTTCCTGCCTTGAGCTCGCCTGGAATTTTTTTTTTTTTTTTNATTATTATTATTATTAAGTTTGGAGAAAACAGGTGTGAAAAATTCGTCTCCATCCCGACTGGGCTCGTTCAGATGTTGGAGACTGTGTGGATCCAGGGCTTCTGTCTGGCAGAGTGACCTGCAGACAGATTCCTGTTCCTAATTATCCACGGGTGTCCCTCTGCCTGCCCACCCCAAGGCCAGCCAGGAGGAAAACATTTAGCAAAAAAATAGTGATATTGTCTCATAAAACAAGCTGCCAGATGGGGCTGGGTGCTTGGAAAGGCACTGCCATCCTCCCCCTCTGGAATTTGGGCACCATAGGGCAGCTGAGGGGGTGAGTTGGAGCATACCACTCCTTGGTGAGCAGCCACAACCAGCTAAATTGTCCTCTGGAGGCAGAGGATGCTCAGCCCCACTGGGAAACACCCTCTTAAATCCCTGACTGCTCTTCCTTTGGGAAGCACAGAAAGGCTCCCTGGAGCCACAAAGGACCTTTCCTGCCTGTGCCACCTCCCCATCCATGTTCCCCAATCCCAAGAACTCAAGAAAGGGATGCAAGTGAAATATTAATATTATTCTTCCTGGCACAGAGCCCCATGCCAACAGTGTGAATGCAACATTCCTCGTTTCAATAGTCACATTTAGGAGGCTTAATATCAGTTTTTAAACAGTCCATAGTGTGAGCAGGTATAAGCAAGACTTAGTGGAGGTGTCACAGCCTTACAACTCTGAAAAACATTAAGATAAGAAGCTCCTCAGCAGGCAGCCAGACAAGAAACTGGGAAAAAAATGCTCTTTTAATTCTGTAGAACTCTCTATTGTGAGCTGTGTATGTTTAAAGTCACATTACAAGTCAGAAAGGACAGTGTAACAGAATTTACTCCTTTCAGCAGCTGGCTCAGACAGCAGAGACACGGGGTCTCAGATCCAGAAATAAAATGTAATAAGTACAAATTTAATAAGTACAGAGAGAATAACAAGCAATGCCTCAGTGAAGCAATTTGCATCTCCAGGCTGATGGACACTTGAGGAAGTTATTAAGATCTAATCTTGGAAGTGACTCCTGGCACCTGTTTCTGTTCCAGCACTGTGGTACAGATGAATAAAATAACCAGCAGTGAAAGAGGAAAAAATTATTTCACATTCTTTACATTGACTGACAGACCAAAGCAAACAGCCCAGTAACGAGAGCAAGGAACAGACAAAATGTCCTGGATTTTCTAACTGAACTCATGTCCTTTCCAGGAGCTGAGTGCAAGAGATGCAGTTGGTGTAAGAGCAATATAGAAGGGAAGAACAGATATTTATCAGGATTTCCCTTCTGAGAGCAAACCAGGGAATTAACACTTTTTACACTTTGTATAAAAAAAAAAAAACAAAACACACACAAACCCCCAAAACAACCAAACCCAAACAAGCAAACAGCGCCCCAAAACAAACACCCCAAACAACAACAAACACCCAAACCAACAACAAACACCAAACCAGAAGCAAACAGCAGAGCTCTCATTCATAAAAGACTGAGATGATTAAAAGCCCTGGGATTTGCTCTCAGAGGCCTGAGAGACTCTGTTACCAGGCTCAGATCCAACCCCTGCACAGTGAACTCCTCACAGCTGGTCCAGAGCAGGGTCACTCTGTGCTGCCAACCCTGCCACCATCAGAGACCTGCCCTGGCCTGTGCCCACGGGCTGGACAGAGAGGTCAGAGAGGCACACAGTGCTTTGGGTTGGGAGGGACCTTAAAATTCATCCAGTGTCACCCCCTGCCATGGGCAGGGACACCTTCCACCAGCCCAGGTTGCTCCAAGCCCCGTCCAGCCTGGCCTTGGACACTTCCAGGGATGGGGCAGCCACAGCTTCTCTGGGCAACCTGTGCCAGGGCCTCACCACCCTCACAGGGAAGAATTTCTTCCTAATATCCCATCTAACCCTGCCCTGTATCAGTGGGAAGCCATTCCCTGTGTCCTGTCCCTCCATCCCTTGTCCCAGGTCTCTCTCCAGCTCTCCTGGAGCCCCTTTGGGCACTGGAAGGCTCTCAGGTCTCCCTGGAGCCTTCTCTTCTCCAGGTGAGCACCCTCAGCTCTCCCAACCTGGCTCCAGAGCAGGGAAGCTCCAGCCCTGGGATCAGCCCAGCACAGGAGGATGGTGGTCCAGGCAGATGCATCCACACACCACAGACATCTGCTCTCCCCTTCCCCTTTTTGCTTCCAGTCCTTCCACTGATGTTTCATTTCAATGCACTTTGCAAAGGTGAGAGCATACAAGATGCACTTCTTACAACAGGAACTTTGTCTCCAGATTCTGACAGAGCAGCAGCACTCAGAGTGAGCTGTTTGTTCCACAATTAACCATTTCAGAGACTGCTGTCTAGACCTGGTCTGGCAATTCCCATTTCCTCACGGAGTTAATGGAGCTGCTCACGTATCACAGAGCTTTTATTTCATTGTATTTCTTTAACCATGAAATTAAATCTCTTACCTCATTAAGGAAGAATCTGATGAAAGGCAGATCTATTGATACATTTACCACAATGGTAAAGGACTGCCTGACCTCCAGGTTGCTGTGGATTTAATGTGGGAGCCTACAATAACTTCAATGTTTTAACTGGGCAGGAAGAGGCTGAGAGGAAGGAGAGCACTCAGGAGCAAATTCTGCTCCTAAAGGGGTGTAAATCTAAAATAACTTCCCTGAAAAACAAACAAAAAAAAGGAGTAATTACTCAGGTTTTGATGGGTGCAAATGAGTTTTGGCTCCTAAATGACAGGTCAAAAGTTTGATGTCTTAGGCTGGAGGAGAGGAAGTGGTTAATGTTTCACTGCACTGTAAAAATCCAACTGTGTCAATAGGCTGAATTCCACCTGGAGACAGAAAGTTTCTAACTGTGGGCAAGCTTGACATCAGAAATGCAAAGGTGCAGCCTCCCAAATGGCATCAGGAAACACGAGGCGAGACATAAAACGTCGCTGGAATATTTTCTTTACCTGCGGAATATGAATAATGCAAGGGTGGAAAAACGGGGGCTTGGGGACCCCCAGGCCTCAGGGTGTGCAAATCTCAAATTCCTCCCCGGGTTAATAGGCCTGTTTGGAGAAATGTCAACAATGTGGAGCCCGTTCTACAGAGCTTTCTCCAAATGCCCCGTGTCATTTTGGCTTGGAAAGCAGGCTGAGCACAGCAGGAGCCCCAGCTCTCCTCAGAGACTTGCTAAGCGTCATTTAAATGCTTTCTTTTGGCTTGTGAAGTGCAAAAGCTGCACAGGAGGATTGGGGGGTGTACTAAACGTGATTAGAACTTATTTATTTTTTTCCATGAAGTTCATTGATGGAGGTTCCCGATCACAGAATCATCCTGAAACTTCCAAAGCAGCAACTTCCACTTTTCAGATGAGGTGGGTAAAGGTTGGGAAATGCCACCACCAGTGTCATGAGTCTGAGAGTGCAACATATTAAAAAAGCACTTGGCTCTTATTATGACTTGGATAATCAAGAATTATCATATCATATGACTTAACCAGCTGTCCCTCTCACCAGATCATGGCAGATATTATCCACAAAAACAATGTTTACTGGGAACAAACGCCTAAAATCAAAATGGAAGTGTTAAGGAGGCCTTAGAACTCAAATTTCCTCTCATCCTCAGGACCCACAGCTCACTCAGCACCCCTGGACCCTTGTGCCCAGGAGAAGCCTGTCCAGCACAACAGACACTAAACTGCTGCCAAAATCTGGCTGGAAAAAACTTCTCACCTCTCTCATTTGAGACTCTTTGCACAGTCAGACCCCTCTGACTCCTCATACCTGCAGTGGAAATTCCTCCTCCCTCCCCCTGAACTTAGGATCCAACAGAAGGCTCACAAACACCTTGTAAAGATGTTTTCTCCTGCTTCATAAGCTCCCCCTGTACCACACACAGCTCTTGCAAACAGCTTTATCTCCTTTAAAAAACACATCACGTGGTTTGACATCCAGACAAACGGCAAGTTAAAAATTGTGAAAGCAGCTCACGCCAACTGGTTCTAGGCTGGAGGGCAAAGGCAGCAATGGGTGTGAAGGCACAGAAAAGCAAGTTTCCATCTAGACTGTTTACTGACAGGTTGTCTCCCATCCCAGATGACACTGAAGGTGTGTTTCAGAGTCCCAGGATGGTTCTGAAGCCCTGTTTGAGCAGCACAGAATTAGAAAGTTTCTATGTCTGCAGCTGAGCCAAGCTTCAGCTGCTCTGACAGCACTGACCTGCAGTACAGACGTGCCCAAAGGGGCCATACAAGTGTCTGGCTCTTTCAAATAAAAACAGAAAATAAAAGATAAAGATACTTGCCAAATACCAGAGACTCTTAGCAAATTAAATATCTTCTGGGGTGATTTTTGGCCTGTGCTTTCCTCTTTTGACAGAGGCTCAGGCTGCACCTGAGCAGGTGTTACAGTGCAGGGCAGCCCTGCCCTGGTCACACAGTCCTGTCTGACTTTGCTCAGCAAGACATCCAGGGATTTTCCATTTTCCCTTTCCCAGGATCATTCCTGCCTGGTTGTAGTGACTTCCCTTGAGGTAATGAGCACTTTAAAATACACTTCAAGCACAAAAGAAAGGAACATGACAGCTGAATTGGGGACTGCTAATAAATATGGATTTTTTTTTTTTTGTAAAGCTCTGCACAGATTTGTAAAACTCATCCCTTTATATCAGTGAGGAGAAGAAAATAACAGAGTAGCATAATTTTGCTAAGAATCTTTGCTGAGGAAAAAATGCAGAGACTTTAAAACTCTCTGTGTTGACAGTCCCTGAGTTCTGTTGAGACCTCTAACATCAACTCCTTTACAGAGTTAGCCCTGCCCTAGAATAACAGTGATTTATGGCCTTGCAGCTGTGTGATGTCTGCTGAAGAGGTGCATGTTCACACACTCTAACCCATTTTTGGGATGCAACTGTGCAGCAAAATGTAGATGCAACTTGTGTTGCTCTCACTGTAGCGGCCAAGCTGACTTGGAAATTCTGCCTTTTTTTGTTCAGTAGGTCTTTGTTTTACTGGTGATGTGTGAGGGCAGAAAGGACAGGTGGATTCTGAATGAGTTCAGTGCAGGCTTCTCTCAAGGCAGTCGAAGATCCCTGAAATTTTGGCACAAATAGTATCCATAAGTTCTCTACCTACAGAGTCTTCATGGACTTGTAACACAAGATAACAGAAATAGCTCAGTCATTTAAGTGGGTAATGAATCAGAGAATCACAGACTGGTTTGGGTGGGAAGGGACCTTAAAAATCATCTCATTCCAACCCCTGCCATGGACAGGGACACCTTCCACCAGCCCAGGTTGCTCCAAGCCCCGTCCAACCTGGCCTTGGACACTTCCAGGGATGGGGCAGCCACAGCTTCTCTGGGCAACCTGTGCCAGGGCCTCACCACCCTCACAGGGAACAATTTTTATCTGATAACCCATCTAACCCTGCTCTCTGGCAGTTTGAAGCCATTTCCCCTTGTCCTGTCACTCCTGGCCCTTGTAAACAGTCTCTCTCCATCTTTCCTGTAGCTCCTTCAGGCCCTGGAAGGTCACAATCAGGTCACCCCAAAGCTTCTCCTCTCCAGGCTGAACAATCCCACCTCTCCCAGCCTTTCCTCCCAGCAGAGCTGCTCCAGCCCTCTGATCCTCTTGGTGCCTCCTCTGGACTCTCTCCAGCAGCTCCATGTCCTTGCTGTGCTGTTCCCAGGGCTGGAGCAGCTCTGCAGGGGGGTCTCACCTGAAGGGCAGAGGGGCAGAATCCCCCCCTGCCCTGCTGCCCACGCTGGGGGATCAGCCCAGGGCACGGGGGGTTCTGGGCTGGGCCATGTCCAGCCTCTCCTCCACCAGCACCCCCAGGTCCTTCTCCCAGGGCTGCTCTCCCCTGTTTCTCCCCCAGTGGTGACCCTGCAATGACTCTCTAACTCACTGAAAATTCAAATATACTTAATAAACATGGCTTTGGCTCCCATTGCCACTGTCTGGCCAACACTTAATTCAAACCAGCATGTGACAGACAATCTCGTAGCATCTTCAGTTCAGAGTTTCTTTGCAATTCAGAAGGGGGATGTGAGATTTAGCTGTTCCTGCACCTTGTGAGCTCCAAAGCAGGATAAATCCCGGTGGTGTATTGCTGAGTGTCACTGTGTTAAGCAGCAGCAAGCAAAGTGATCTCACCAAGTCCATTTCTTGGAGATATTTGGATGCAAAGGCTTTGTGAGGGACTGATTTCATTTGGTAGGAATCCCAGCTATAAACAGATTAGCAAATTCTTGTGACAGACAGCGAGCCCTCCGTGAGAGTGTTTATCACTGACTTCCACAGGCAGGGACTGGCCAAACCCACCATCCTGAGACACCAGCAGTGAGTGGAGATTCCAGGAACCACACTCTGCTCAGGAGGGTGCTGCAGGACAGGCTGGGAACTGGAAGATGGCTGTGGGGGTGACGTTCTTTCCAGGCTCTCATTGCAAGAGTCCAGTCTGGAAGCCAGAGGACAGCAAGCCAAGGAGCTCAACACATCTGGGTCTGCAGAGGTGTTTGCCAGAAGAGCCTGACAAATGGATCTGTGCCTCCAAACCAGGCCCCTGAGGTGCCAGGCTGCAGCTGTGTGAGTGAAGATTATTGCTTTGAGCTTTATCTGCTTCAGATAACTGTGGCTGTTTTAGCCCTCATTAAGATATCAAAGTATTAGAGCTGAAAATACTTGTATAGATAATTTCATAAAGGAGAACAAATAAGTATTCCCTGGCACAAATCTTCTTCTTGGTGTAACAAACCACATAAAATCCTTTTGGGCATAAGTCAGGGCTAAGTTTGGAGGTTGAACCTGAAAACCTGTGAATTGTACATTAATACTGTTCTTTGTTTTTCCAAAATCCTCTCCCTGATGGGCCACAGGGCCCGTCCCAGGGACACAGAGAGGGGTTCATACAGTGGCAGAGCCAGAAGCAGCCAGAGCTCCCTGCACCCAGAAAGATCCTCGGCCAAACCAAATCCTTCGTCACTTCTCAAGGCTCCAATGGAATGTGTGGCTTCTGGGAAAGGCAGAACTAGAAGGAAACTTGCTTTGGAATGGACGTAGCTGGGAAAAAACCAGTTTCGGCTTTCCAGAAAGGAAAAAACCCAGCAGCCTTTTCCCAACTTTTAATTAAAAGGTTACTTTTTCCTAATGACTCATGATAACAGTCAGACCCCGAGCTTGCAGACTCACACTCACCTCCCAAAATCTGTTTCATTAGTGTCAGATTGGCTCACTGGGCCCACAAGCACGAGGTTGAACGAAGCTCATGGGTTATTAGAGCCAGCAGGGAACAAACACACCACTGAAACCAAACTTCTGCCCACTTCTTCTGAGATTTTAGTACAGAATTATCAATACAGGGATAATTCTTAACCCGAAATGAGCATCTGCACCTCTGCAGAGCCGTTTGCCTGTCTAGAGCTCCAGAAGGGTATCAAAAATCTGGTGAAGAAGACATAAATTTCCCTGGCCCCAGCTGTGCCCCTCGAGGCTCAGTCATGTTTGCCCTTTTCATTCTTATTAACAGTGCATTCCCTACCAATGATGGCCCTGTTCATAAATATTTACAACAACTGGCTGAATGAAATCATACTTTGTTCCATCCGCCCATCTACACTTAAGTGTGTCAGAGAGCCTAAACTATTGCCCTGCCAAATACAGAGACTTCATGAAATATAAAGCACTGTGCTCCAAGAGAGTTCAGCCAATTTTCATCAGCTGCAGATCTGCTTTTGTATATCTTTTACATTTAGGACCTCCTGACATCACTTGTTTCCTTGGTGTGCTGGGAGATATCCAGTCTACCTGTTTTGTCTGCTCTGGTTGCTGAGGTTTCTCGTGTTTTAGTTGGGAAGTCCCTCCTGAACTTCAGAAGCTTCAGGGCTTCACACACACCCTCTCACACTGCTCCCTAAATCCCTCAGCCTCACTGTGCTTCCTGGGTCTGATTTGCCAACCTCATCCATGGGGATGGGCTCTTTGGTCTGTTCTTTCTTGACCCAGTGTGTGATAAATTCAGCCCCAAGAGCTGTGTCAGGGCAGGGTCAGGTTGGATCTCAGGAAAAGGTTCTTCCCCCAGAGGGTGGTTGGCACTGCCCAGGCTCCCCAGGGCAGTGGGCACGGCCCCAAGGCTGCCAGAGCTCCAGGAGGGTTTGGATGATCCTCTGGGGCACAGGGGGTGACCCTTGGGGATGGGCCTGTGCAGGGCTGAGGGTTGGACTGGATGATCCTCATGGGTCCCTTCTAAAATTCAGCATGTTCTGTGATACAAAGTGTGATGAGTCTCAGCCCTCTGACAGCTCTTATTCCACTCTATTTGTCCAGATGAGTTGGTGCTTTCTCTAAATGCATCACACTGGATTTGGCTTTTTGGCCCAGGGCTTTGGGTTTTTCCACAGATTATTTGCAGAAATAATCTGAAGAAAACTTTCAGATGGGAAGAGGAAGGCTCTAAATCCACCCTCATTTCATCTTCCTCACAAGGAAAACCCAGACCTTTGATCCAATCCCTGATTCTACTGCAGTAGTAACAGGCCAGTTTTTTTCTTACAATATCTCTTTAGAGACAACAAGGCTCTACCCTTCTCAGTTTTGCCCTGTATTTCTATTTACTAGTAAGACAGGATTATTTTTTTAATACAGCTATTAAATATAAATAGACTCATGTGTAATTTCAGCAGCTTTTCTAGTTACTGTTTGGTTTTTTTTTTGCGTTCCTGCCCACTGGCCACTGAAATTGCAGTTTAATGAAGGTTTTGGCTTTGCTGCATTTACCCTCATCAATCCTGAATATAAATAAAGTTTCAGCCTGTTGGATCCCAGTTTGAAGTGTGACACAACGTCCTATTTCACAATATTCAGAGACCAGGGGGGAAAAAGAGAAATCGAAAAAGCACCGAGCCCTCTGAAAGATCAGCGTTGGAATTCCCTGAACCAAATATGCTGCTTTTCCAAGGAAAAGCTTTGCCCTAAAACAGGCTGCTCCTTTACATGTGTATATATCCCTTGCCTTATCTTGTCTTTTACATAAAAGTAATTGTATGTTATTCCCTGTAGTGGTAATGCAGCTTCCCAGGATTTAGATGAAAGGGCCCTCAGAGGATCCACGCTGCACCTTCAGTATACAGATTTTATACATTTCAGGTTTACTTGTGGTTTCTTTGTTGCTTTTCCTTGTTAAATCAATTGGGGGAAAAAAAATTCAATAAAAAAGAATATATTAAATATGATCAAAGTTCAGGAGGAGGAGGAGAGACAGCCTTGCAATAAGTGCCCTGATAACCCCCAAGACACAGACAGATCATTCCATATTCTCTGTGCCTGAGTTCCCTCACCCACTGATACCTCTCTGTCCTTTATTTCTACCAACTTTTCTGGTCCCCTGGACATAACAGAGCAGATAAAAGCAGGACCTGTTCTAAGCCAAATACCAAGTAAAACCAGTGAAATTGAGGACAAAATTTGACCAAGGGTGCTCAATGGATTGCCCACCCCTCCCCTCCAGTTTTAACTCAAATCAGAATTAAGTTCAGCCTCAAAAAGAAAGCATCCACTACATAAACCCACACTTTCCACAAACCTGGAATGTAGTGACATATTCACAAATGATATTAAAGGCAGGATGGTACTGACTGAACATGTGATTCCAGCATATCCCTGCAATGGATCTCTTGGAATAGTTCCTCAATGTCCAGCTACTGTGAGGAATATTTATGAGGCATTCTGAGACGGGTTAAAGAGCCAAGGAGGAGAAGGAGGCAGCAAACCAGCTGGCCTATCACACCTTCTCCATGGCTTTCCTGTCCCTATTTGGAGGGAATGTGAGCTTCCCAAATGTGTGTAGGACAAGCTATAGGTCCTAAAGCTCCACCAGTGAGCCGAGCTCTCACCCCCTGCCCTCCCAGACACAAACTGGTGGGAACCCAGTCCCTGCAGGACCTGCTGAGTTTGTTGTTTGCTCTGCAGTGTTTCAAAGTGCTGCGAGGAAGGCCAGGGGATGCTAAGCAGAGCCGTTCCTTTCCTGTCAAAATGTGTAAACATGAACAAATATGGGGCCTGTCTGGAGAACATCAAAGTCAAGTAACACTTAGCCCAAGTGCAACACCCCAGTGCAACACCCACGGAGCGTGAAAGAGTTCTTGTCTTGCATAGCTGCTGGGGAACGTCACCAGCCCGGGCTTGGGGCATGTGCTGGCTGTGTTTCCACACCCTGAACCTAAAGTCCTTCTTCTTCTATCTGCCTGGAGCCAGATTGTGTCAACCTTTTGTTTGCTTTCAAGTGTCCTGTCCTGCTTTTCTTGTAGCATCCCACGCCCCGAGTGCCAGATGCTGCTCGTCCAGCACTGACTGGCTGCATGTTCTGGCCTGGTGGAGAGTGGAGGAATCATTCCTTTGGTGTCACACAGAACAGAGACAAATGATGTGGCCACACAATCCTCCCAGGCTGTGTGGGTATCCACACAGAAACATCTGCTGCTGTCTCAGCCACAGCCCCCAAACACAGACTTGCTCCGCTCCCTGAATTGCACAGGTATGGAATTGTGGGGCAATTTCATCCTTAAAAAAAACATGAATAATCAGACCCCAAGTCCTGTGTTTATAGATTGTTTACGTGAGGAAGATCCACAAGAAAAATCTCTGCTTGGATTTAAACTTCAGAAGGATATGACATCCCACAGGCCAAGTGTGCTGCACACGGATTTGTATTCAGGGCCAGGTCTCTGCTCTGATGCAGCACAGCAGATTTTGGTGAAGTCATGCTGAGTAACAAGCTGGTCTTCCCTCATTAGTTCATCATTTTGGGTTGCCCTTGCTATTTTAAAAGACCTGCCTGGGATTTCCCATCCCAAAGGTGACCTCCAGGCTGCCCTTCCTCTGTGATGACACAATGATCTCTAATTGCAAGCCCTTGAGAAAATCTTGTAAGAAGATTTTCTCAAGAAAGAGAAAGATTTTCTCAAGAAAGAAGAAATTGTGGACCATTTTTGATCAGCCCTCCCCTCACCCAGCTCGGGTTCAAAACAGTTGGCTGAGTGATTCAGCTGCAAAAATCAGCTAGAACACTACACAGCTTGTAATTATAACAGAAAACCAGGATCCACACACCACATCTTCCCTCCAGATGGGGAATTCCTTCTCCAAAAAGCTCTCTTTAAAGTGTGGACTGACTGTTACTTTATAAGAGAAAGAACAAACTGCTTTCCTTTAATTGTCTCTAGAAAAAAAATTAATTTTCTCCCCCAGTTTTGGTGGGCTGCTGCATCTAGAGCAGGTGTGCCTGGAGATCAGTAATGTTATTAATCCTCTGCAGAATTCCAGACCCTCTGACTGAAGACTCAGGCTCTCTGCAGATCCCAGAATTCCTCTAGGGGCAGGATGGACAGAAAAATCACCTCTGACAATTTTTTCCAAAGCTCTGTTAGAAGAGCTGGATCTCCTCCCACATAAAATAAGTGTTTCCTTTACCACTTACTCTTCTGGGAATAAAAAATGCTTTCACCAGGACACAGAAAGGAAGGCTCTTCTTGCATCTTTTGCGGGTCTTTCACTGGAGAAGTTGGACCACCAGAATAAACTCATTGAGAGACAACTAATGATCTGTAATTCCATGTGCAAAGCCCTCCTTTCAGCCTGGAGAAGGGAAGCTTTGGGGTGACCTAATAATTGTGGCTTTCCAGTGCCTGAAGGGAGCCTAAAAGAAAGATGGAGAGAAACTATTTCCAAGGGCCTGGAGTGACAGGACACAGGGAAATGGTTTTAAACTGAGGTAGAGTAAGATTAGATGGGATATTAGGAAGAAATTCTTCCCTGTGAGGGTGCGGAGGCCCTGGCATAGGGTGAAGCTGTGGCTGCCCCATCCCTGGAAGTGTCCAAGGCGAGGTTGGACAGGGCTTGGAGCAACCTAGTCTAGTGGAAGGTGTCCCTGCCCATGACAGGGGTTTGGAATGAGATGATTTTTAAGGTCCCTTCCCACCCAAACCATTCTGGCAGTCCCTGATTCTATGACAGTTTACACACAAGGGCAACCCTGGCAGGTCACAAACCAGCAAAGCTCCACTGGGACAGCCCAGCCCTAAACCCAAACTGATTTTTCTCCACATCTCCTGGGATTTCAGGGCTGTTTTCACACAGATTCCAAGTTCCTGGGGCACATGTGCCAGCTCAGAGCTCACCTGCACAGGTCCATGGCCACCTACTCCTTCCTGCACAGCCATTTCCAGGCTTACCTCCATCCCAAACCTGCCTGGAGCCACTCAGGAGGTCCATAGGAGGATTTACTGCAAAAAGAAAATAAAAGAAAGAGCATGAACTTCCCCAGCAGTAGTTATTCCCTGATGGAATAGTTATTCCCTGGTCCTGAGCTGGTTTGTTCCCTGCTCTGCCCCAGCAGCCAGGCAGCAACAAACTCCTTTTCCCCGTGCCAGCTCTGCAGCTCTAGACCAGGTCACCCCACAAAACTCCTTGCAGCAAATCCTTATGAAGGCATCAAGCCCCAGCTACACTAAACCTGAATTTTTTTTTCTGTTTTGCACGGCAAATTCCACCCCCCCCACACAGATCCATGACCTAATTCAGTCTCGAAGGATCCGGCAGGAGCGCGCGGAGCGAAAACCAGCGAACAATCTGGAATTATGGCACCGCAGCCCTCGCCCAGGATCTAAGCCATTTCATCCCCGATATGTTTTTGTTACTCCAGACAGCTCTGCGTGTGATTTGTGGCACGAGGCAGCCACACGGGGCACGGCTGCTGCAAATGTTGTAGCAACAACTTAACAAATTCCTGCTCAGGGAGATCAAGGCAACATGACATTTGCAGAGAGCAGGATTAAGCTGCTTTTGTGTGATGCTCCAGAAGGCTTAGGAGCTCTTGACAATTGTTTGGAAAAGAGGGACGATTTTTTTTTTCCCTTCCCCTAGAAACAGATTCTTAAGGAATAAAGTGTGTTATCTGCTTGTACAAAACCCAGTCAGGCAGAAACGTCGCTGACGTTACAGGATTCTGGATGAAAGAGGCAGTAATGGGAGGCAGATGCAATTTTGGGTGATTCAGGAGGCCAATCCAGACCAACAAAGTGGGTACACTTGGCAGGAAAGGAAGTGGAAACATCTCCCAAAAATATTCTGCTCACTTGACTTCACATCTGTTGGTGGAACTTATGAAATCTTCGGGCAGGGCCTTCGGGTTTCGTGGAGACAACTCTGCTCGATGGTGGGACACAAAGCTGGCTCTCTGCACCCCATTCTATTAAAAAAAGTATCTAATTAATTTTTTTTCATCTTGCTGTGCAGCTCGTTCAGCTTCTTGATTTGAAAGACAGAAGAGGCTGAACGAAAAGCTGTTGTTCTTGTGTATTTTAGGAATCCCTTTCCTGCACTTCCACTTCCCTGACAGCTCCCAAGAATGTAGATTCCCAACGTTCCTCATTAAAAGAAAGCAACTTGGCTTCAGCAAACGTATCAGACACAGGAAAACTAAGATCTAGGTATTTTGATGTTGACAGAATTTGACCATCTCAAACAAAAAGCTCCTGTAAACTTGTGGTTATTGATGCTTTTCCCAGTAAAATTCACTTGATATCTAAAATCCCGTTTTTTTTGTGTCACAGGATGGTTCATTCAGCTCATGTGCTGGGAAGGGCTCCACTTTGCCCCCAGTGGGAACCATCCATCTAAAGCCAGTTAGGAGCAGAGAATTAATCAGCCTGAAAGAGCAAGGATGTACATAATTTATGCACTTTATATTAAGCAGGAATTGATGCAAATTTAAATTTTTGAAGTAAAAACTTGGGATAATTCTATCAAATGAATAGAATTACATCCACTTAAGGAATTACCCACTCCCTGGCATTCCCACCACTCTCATGAGTGAAAGGCTGTAGAGGAATATTGTGACCTTTCAGGTGACAGAGAGTTGTTATCCAACAGCCCCTGAAGGGAGAAGCACTAAGGGATAACACTGCACTGGTAGAAAATAGGTGTGGCAAACTGGGCCAAAATATCCTGAATTTTCTTCATCCTTTCTCTTTTTTTCCATCTGACTCCCCGCTTGAAACCTGAACGCCCTTCCAAGAGTTTGGTCTGAATCAGGCATATAGATAAAGGTTAATATATAATGATATAGTACAAACAAAAAAGCATCAAAAGACATTTGCAACTACCAGCACAACCAACTCCTGAGTAAATTTGAAGTAAGCAATGCCACAGCCTTTGGAACCGAGGCACGCTGATGGAGATTGAAGCAGAGAGAAGCACTTTGATTCTGAATTAGACCCGCTGAAATTTTCATTTTTAGCCACATTATTTCACCTGATCATTTTAGTGTTTTCTGAATGCACAAATTCTGCTTCACCTACAATTTCTCTATTAAATTCTATCATCTGTAGATCTATAATTTACATGGATCGCTGAGAGGAAACAAATAAATTTCCAAAGAAATTCTGTGGCACAGCACGAAATAACTACACGGCCTTAGAGAATTCATGTACATCTGAGAGTTTAGCTACATATTTCATAGTGAGCTCTAAGTGCCACGAAGCAATTCATGAATCCTATGGAAAAGACCTCTCTGTTGGGCTGTTTTTCCTCCCTGCCAGGCAAAGGGACCTTGTGAGAAAGCACGGCCAGGAGGTCTGTGCCAGACCACCTACTGCCCCGTTCAGCACATGCCAGGAGCTGCAGGATGCCAAGTGGGCCAGTGGGTTTCTCTCCCCAGATGAACTGTTTGTGTCCTGGCAAGGGCAACAAGTTCAGCCCCAAGACAAAGGACCATTTCATTTCTCCTGCTTTCCTGTTCCACTTTCGTGGCTGCCTCTGAGTCTCTGTTGTTAAAAGCCAATGATTAATTGAGCGCTGGGGAGCTGTCAGGATGATTTTTTTTAACCAGTGGACTATCCTCAACTCAGCTGGTAAATACTTTGAGCTGTTTGGTTTTTACCCCCTGAAATTTTACGCTCCTGAGTGCACAGTTTCCTCCTGGTTTGGTTGGGTTTTAGGGTTATTTTTGTGAGGTTTCATTAAAGATTCTTTATCGGAATTTGCACTCGAGGAAGCCCATGGAAACACAGGGAGCCCTTGCAATGGGCTAATGAGGCTACAGCCACTCCTCCCTCCCTAACTACAGTATAATCCAAAACAATTCTTTTTAATTCTGCAGAGAAGTAGCAAAATTAGGTACTGTGGCCTAAATTAAAGTCCCATTAGTGCTGCTGCAATGTATCTCTGCCTGTGGTGGGGGGGTTGGAACTGGATGATCTTGAAGGTGCCTTCCAACCCAAACCTTTCTGTGATTCTATGCTGGGCAGGTCACACCACCAAGGGGTTGTTTTAGCACTGAAACAACCATCAAAATCTTGGTTTGGACACGGCCTCTCCTCAAGGGACAGGTGGGGACAAGGTGTATCACATGAAAACTGCTTCTTACCAAACTTCTGAGTGTTTCCAAAAGCTGAATAACACTTCAATGAGCCATGTGGACCTTTATTCCCCAGCCACACATACCTGTATTTCCCTGCTACATCCT
Organism: Lepidothrix coronata; assembly: GCF_001604755.1. Taxonomy (NCBI): domain Eukaryota; kingdom Metazoa; phylum Chordata; class Aves; order Passeriformes; family Pipridae; genus Lepidothrix; species Lepidothrix coronata. Next base: position 1,214,120 of record NW_016690340.1, on the reverse strand, counting down.
GGCACAAGGGAGAGCTTCAAACAGACTCAAGGTCTGAGTATGTGCAACTAAGGAGTTGGCAACTAAGGGGTTGTTTTAGCACAGAAAAACCCATCAAAATCTTGGTTTGCACACAGCCTCTCCTCAAGAAACAGGTGGGGACAAGGTGTATCACATGCAAACTGCTTCTTACCAAACTTCTGAGCATTTCCAAAAGCTGAATAACACTTCAATGAGCCACGTGGACCTTTATTCCCCAGCCACACGTACCTTTATTTCCCTGCTACATCCTGGCACAAGGCAGAGCTTCAAACAGACTCAAGGTCTGAGTATGTGCTGCCATGGAAAAAAATCTTTCCTGCTCACGCCTTCAAATCTGCCTCATTTCAGGAGCTACAAGCTCTTCAGGGTGGAAACAGATGCTTCTTGTACACACGGGCCGTGTTTGGAAGCGCCCCTGGAATTCATCATCACTATGGGTAACAGAGCCTTTTGAAACATCCCTTTAGCCCTCAGCCAGGAGGGGTAAAGCACAACTAAAAGCACAGAAGTGAAGTTCTCTGCCTGCAGACATCAATGGGAATGTTGTCCTTGACTTCACTGGAGCCAGGCTTTCATCCAGTGTATTTGTGCTGTAGGTTTCCCGTGGTGAATAAATAGAAATGAGGAGCTGAATCCTGGCACCGGGGTTGTGAGTCAGACAATCAAGAATGTGCACTGTGCATTTCTGCAGGAGAATCAGGCTTTTAGGGCACTGCTGGCTGGATACACAACCATGTGAAATTGTGCAGCCAGACAACACGACTTCTTTAGCAGGGGCAACAACCTCCTGCCTGTTTGCTTTTGTAGACAGGAAGCCAGCGGGGTTATCAGACCCCAGAGAAGTTTTGCAGATCCAGAGTTGCTCTGGGAAGCACTCAGGGTTGTTGGGAACGCTGGGGAAAAAGGGATATGAAAAGAACATTGTCAAAGCCGGGACAGCCCCTGTCAAAACCTACTGTGCAAACACAACAGGCCATGAAAGGGGAGTTTAATATTTTATAACCCCAAGGGACATTTGGTCCCAAGTGGGAATTTTCCCCCATAACTCAGCTGAAAAATTCTGTCTTTCATAGGAACTTAATCTTTCTTCTTTTTGGAATAGTGATTTATTTCCACCTCAATTTTTACAATTGTTAATAGTTCTCATGCTTTATAACCACGTGTTTGTCACTTTGGAATTACTCTTCACGTTCATTAACTGGGAGCTGTTTGATGCTACGTTGCCATTTCCCAGTAGGAACATCTGACTGGAAAAAAATGATCCAAGCTGTGTGAGGTGAGTATTAAAAACATATCTCTAAATCTTTTATGCTGCTCCTTTCTGTGGTTTGATCTATCCTTTATCTGTTACATATTGGAAAAATTACACCACCCCTATTACGTTGGGTTTTTTTTTAAAACACAAATTATGTGGTTTAAACATGTAATTTTGACTGTATAAACTGCACCAACTATCCCAGTTTTTGGTATCCAAAGTCACTGATCATTTTGGAAAAAAAAAATAAGTGAAAAATTATAACCAATGTGCAAAGAAGGATTTCTGGGATCTGTATAATCAGAAACATTTTTCTAATTGCCTTTAATAGCTTATGTCTTCTCACATGCAAAACAACACCCCTCTGTTTTGTAAGATGGATGAAAGACAGATACCATGAAAATCAGGTTGTATTGGCATCCAGGGGGTTTCCTCTTTTCCCTCTGTTTTTTGGGTTTGTTTGGGTTTTTTTCTTTAGTAAATCACACACTGAAGGTCTAGTTCTTCACAAAATCACAGGTCTGTGGCACACAATCCTTTTTCCACGTGTCTTTGAACATCACCAGTCACCTGGGAGCCACAAGGGCCATTCCAGAGCTGCATCCACGTGTGGATCCCACTCAGCACAGCTCATGGATACCAAGGGAGGGCTGGAGGAGCAAGACCTGCCCTTAAACTCATGGGGTTTACTGATGCCACCAGGAAACCTCATGTTCTCCATATGAAGCAACATGATGTGCTGCTTTAAGAGCCTTTAAGGGAGATGAGTCCAAAATCCTGGAGGTTTTCCTTCTTTGGATCATCCTCACCTCTCTTTTCTTCTCCTCTTCTCCGCAGGGAACCTGGGGTTGTGGTGCACAGACTTTCCATGTCTGCAGTTGCTCAGATCCCCTTGTTGTGGTTTCTTAGGAGCATTCCTGAGCTGTGAACTCGTTCATTCTTCCAGATCCTTCCAGCAGGGAAGCTGGTCCAAGTGGCTGGTATTCCCCCCTCGAGGTGGACAGACAGAGCTCAGCTGGTTTGCATGAGGAGCCTGAGCTCCAGAGGGTGGCTGAGGCTTCAGGCAGCTGCTGATACTGCCTGGATCACAGCAGGATGTGCAAACTGCACATTTCCATGGAGAGACATCATCGTTCTGGAGCTCCCTGAAACAATCCCAACAGCTGCTTTTCTGGCTTTGTTGACGCAGATACCCCGGAGTGAGATATATGGAGGCCTGTGCCCTTTCCCTTCCTCCAGACTCCTTTTAATATCCATTTAATCATGTTTACTGTTTTTCTCTTTAATCCAAATGATGATTTCAAGCAGCTCAGTCAGCTGCATGCATGACTTTGAGGGAAAGATATGTATACACACGGTTAGGAAGTTGTTCCCTGCCCAGCTTGGGGCTGAACAGCCACTGAACAGTGAGGAAAACCCAGCTCAGGGACTAATGAACCACAGACAGGCCATAAACTTCAGCTCTTTGTTCACTTTGGATGTGCTGACATCCTGCAGACAGGCAGGAGTTTGTTCTACCTGTGTTCGGGTCAGACAGAGCTTCGACATGAATGTACTTTTTAAAGAATCCCAGACTGGTCTGGGTTGGAAGAGACCTTAAAAATCATCTCATTCCACCCCATGACATGGGCAGGGAAACCTTCCACTAGCCCAGGTTGCTCCAAGCCCCGTCCAACCTGGCCTTGGACACCTCCAGGGATCCAGGGGCAGCCACAGCTTCTCCAGGCAACCTGTGCCAGGGCCTCTTCAACCTCCCAGGGAGGAATTCCTTCCCAATACCCCATGTTAGATGCCAGAGTTAGTCTGCCCTCTGGCAGTTTGAAGCCATTCCCTCTTGTCCTGTCACTCCAGGTCCTGGTCAATACTCTCTCTCCATCTTTCTTTTAGTCTCCTTTCAGGTCTTGGAAGGCCACAGTTGGGTCACCCCAAAGCTTCTCTTCTCCAGGCTGAACAATCCCAATCCTCTCAGCCCTTCCTGCCAGCAGAGCTGCTCCAGCCCTCTGATCATCTCCATGTCTCTCCTCCTTTTGCCCAAATCAGTGAGGTCTGCAGAGATATGACAGGTACTAGTTCAGGCACAGAGTCCTGTGGTTTTTTTGGTCAGTTCAGTGCATGTGCTAAGCCAGCTCACATTTGCCTCCAAAAAGACCACGTTGACATAACCTTAAACACTCAAAACCTGCAAACCAGCTCCTCATTTTCCTCAGGCTGACAATTTTAAGGTTCCTATTGTTTGTTGTGACGTTGCTATGGTGATTACCTGGGCAGGTGTCTGACTCAGATGACTGAGTTTAAAACTATTAGCCCAAGGTAACACTATATTCTCACCTACAGTTACTGTTTGGAGCTGTGCTTCCCAGGTTTCCAGCTGTGTGGAACCTCCTGAGCTTCCCACAGACCTCCCAAGCTCCCAGGCAGGTGCTGCAGCTGCCAAGGCCGTGGGCAGTCGTGGCTCTTCTGATGGAGATGCTGAGGCTGATGCATCAGTTCTTCCTGAATAGATTTTGATTAGATGTTAGGACACCAAAAACTCCCTCAAAAAGGGCAGGGGAAGAACACAAGATGGAAAACTCGTAGGCTGAGATAAGGACAGGGAGATCACTTAGCAACAGCAGCCATAGGCAAAACAGACACCTTAAGGAAAATAATGTATTGCAAATTAAAATATGTTGAGAAAGTGAGAAACAAATTGAAACACCTTGGCCACCCCACCCCTGTCTTCACAGTTTCACTCCTGATTCCTCTGTTTTTCCCCCAGCCCTGAGCAGTGCTGGGAGACAGGGAATGGAGGGTTATGGACAGTCCATAACTCCTCCTGACGCTCTTCCCTCCTTATGCTTTTTGCCATGTGGGTCCTCCAAGGGTCACAACTCCTGTCAGAAAACACAAAATACCCTCCTGCTGTAGCCTGGGGTCCCTCCAGGGCTGCCCTGTGGGTCCCTGCTCCCCTCTATGGGCTGCAGTGAACACCTCCTCCCCTCCTCCTGCTGACCTGGCTGTTCACAGAGCTGCTTCCTCACACTTTTTTCCTCCCCCTCATGGCCTGTGTGACATTTTGCCTCCTTTGAAACCACACTTTTCACCAAGGCACCACCAGTGTAACTTGCAGGCCCAGCAGTGAGGAACCTGCAACGGGCTGTGCCAGGCACGGGGCAGCCCTGGCCTGTCCTCACAGAGACCCCCACACCCTCCCCAGGCCAGAAACCTGGAAACCCAAATACCCAGGACAGCTTTACTCAGCATGGTTGGGCTTTTTTAGTTTTTAACAGCTGAATCTTTGCCCACAAAAGTCCATGGAAATGCCCGTGGAGCTCCCTCGTTACAATGGCAGAACAACCCCCACACCCCGGGTCAGACACCGAGCGGCACGTCCAGCCTCTGACCCAGACTCTGGCTGAACATTTTGCCCAAGTTTGTTCCTGTTGCACAGGAGCACCGACTCCCTGCTCTGACCCAACGGGAAGCAGGAGGTGTGGATTCCTGCGGGCACCCACGGACACCTTGTGATGAATAACCCAACGTTCATCTCCCCGCGGAGCAACCCCCGGGGTGAGTCAGCATTCCAGGATGTCCCAGGCTCCTGTTCCAGCAGCACATGCTCACACAATTCCACTGCTATTTAAGGTCATTCCTTGCTGCTGCAGGGCCCGAGGCCAAATCGTGTTGGCGGGGCTGGAGCCAAGTCCTCCTCCGAGACGCTCCCCTCGGCCGCCGTTCTGTCACATCCTCTGCGCGTCCTCCCGGCTGGGGTGGCTTCCTCCTCCTCCACCACCTCCACATGGCACCGCTGGGGCGACAGGGGACATCTCTGTCCCAGAAGCACAGCTGGAGCTTGGCTTTCTGGCCTGGGAAGCAGGGAAATCACTCACCAGCACAGCTGGGGCTCCGCTCAGGCCGTAAATGGGGAGCTCAGGGCCTCGTTACGCGGTTTCCTCGAGCATTTGAACAATTGTTTTCTTGTGACTGTGCATCCAGGGTGAAGCTTGTGGCACATGGTTCTTTGGGACAGCGCAGTCTCTTGTGCCTCCATAAATCACAGAGGATTTCTGAGTAATCCTGCCTGGGTGAATATAGCAGCCCTGAGCCAGGAATGCTGCCCAGATGCACAGGATGGAGGTTTTCCCCCAATACCTCATTTCGTTGCAATGAAACACATTTGAAGACACAGGGGGACCTTTCCCACTCCTCTTTTATGAGGGTGGAGGTAGATGGAGTTTTAATGTCACATCTTTCTTGCTGAGAACACTTTGTATTTGTCATCTGTTCAGTGATGTCCCAACTGCTGACAAAATTACTACTGAGCAAAGAAAACCCAACCCTAAATCCAACAATAACTTGAAATAATGATAAATAACTATAGGAGTGGTGGAAAACTTCATCTGAGAAGGACACGAACAGCAAAGGATTCAGCTTTGCTTAACCTTCATTAATTTCTCTTCTCTCAAATATAGAGCCCTTGCTCCAGAAATGGAGGGGTTAGAAATAAGGGTGCCAGCTAAAGATGTGTATTCAACAATTTTCCCCCAACCAGAAACCCTGTGTGATCTCAGGTAACACACAATCCTTAATGTCACTGTCCCCCACCTGGAAAATCCCATCCTCAATCCTGCCCTTACAGGAGTGTCACAGAGCAAGATTAGGAGATGCTGCTTTAAGATCAAACCCAATGAGATTTATATTCTGATTTCAGAGCAGGAAAATCAGACAAATTTCTGAGCAAGCCTAAAAATAGCACTTTAAATTCCACTTCTGTCTCAGTGATACTTTTTTAATTCCACTTATGTCAACACCTCATTTACCCCTAATCTATTCACGTCTCCAGCTACAGCTGAGGTGAGAACCTTCACATTTAGAATAAAAACCTTCAAAGGACTAGGTAAATAAGGACAGGTTCTTGATCCCATGCCCAGCCATTTGGGATTACTCAGTAATGCAAGCACCTCATTAATTATCACAGTAACAAAGGAGGCCTCTCATAGGGTTTTGCAGGAAGACACCAGTATATTGAAAGGCAGATTGGTCAGATATTAAAAATTACCAGGTGAGGGGTGAAGCCTGAAGGAAATCCAGGGTTAAATTTGAGACTGAAAGGAGATGTTTATCTCCAGAATGGTCTCATAGTGTGGGTGAATCCCATCTCACACAAATCCACGAAGACAACAAGTTGTGCTCTTCATCTCAGACCAACAGCCAAAGCCATTTAGGGTGAAGGAGACTCAGGACCCAGACCCAGCTTGCTGGATTTGGATCAAGGATGGGAACCCTGGAGTCCAAGCTCCCTCAGCAGTCACTCATTACCCGCTGGCAGCCTCTCAGCTGCTCCTCATGAACTTGCTCTGCTTTGTGTCACTGGCTAAACATTTCTTGGAGCAAGGGCAGGAAGCTGTTCCCATATTTTTGTCATATTTTATATCAAGTGGAGCATTTGGAATGGGAGAGCAACTCAGCCCAGATGAGCTGCTAGAGAAGAGTGAATCCAAGTCTTTAAGCCAGGCAGAAGAATTTAGTAGAGAAACCCTGGGTAGAACAGGGAACGCTTTCACCTGAAGTTTTTTCCCAGGAAATCAGAGCCCTCTCTAAGTTCAGCTGCTGAATCAGACACAACCTAGAGAAGGCAACATCCCTGGTGTGGAAAGTCCTAGAACTTAGCTGTGAAAGAGCTGCCAACTACATTAGTGTTGTTATGGATGAGCACAAATGAGCAGAAATTTAATCACTGATTTTAGGAGTTAAAATTAAGATTCAGAGATTTGGGGAAATCAGGACAAGCTGAGTGAGAACACAAAGAATAACTGCAGGACCTGTGCAGTGGATTTATGTGTTCAGGGGGACAGCAGGGCACCCAAGGGCCTATAGACAACCTTCTTCTCCTGCCTGGAAACGTCAAATCACATCCTCTTGGATGCATATAGTCAGCTTTGTCAAGATCACACTATTCCATGTGTTGTAAGAGCAAAGGAATAATCTCTCCTAATTTTAGCCATATCAAGATTCTAAGAAATATTCACCATGAACAGATTTTTAATTCATATTTCAGATGAGAATTGAAGTGTGAAAATTGCATCCTGGGAGCCATCCAAGACAGAACAGGTAAAAAAAAAAGGATCAGAAAAGTTTTCCTGTCATGAAGTTCCCTCTTTTATTTTCCTCCTCATTCCTAGAAAAGGATGATGAACTTCCCTGGAGTTTGTAGTCTGGGCACCTCTTCAGAAACAACAAAGCAACAATAAAAGCTGCTGTATGACAATATGCTTCCTGGATTTTTATGAGGTTTATTTCTTAACAAGATGGTGATTCATTTGTAAATTCAGAGCATGGTTTGTTGTGTAACCTCCTTTTACATGTCAGTCAAACATCAAATGGAGAAAATGAAATAGTGGCGTTCTTACCAAGGAGAGAAGATCCTCTTTCTGTCAGAAGAAAGTTGTTTTGTCTAAGGGTTGGTTTCTTGTTTGGTTGTTTTTTTTTTCCAAGCATATCACAAGTGTGCCAAGAATATATAAATAAAATACAAACAATATGTACTTCAGAGAAATAAAAAGCCAAGATATGGTTTGAATTTAGGACAACTGCAAAGAGGTGATGCTTTCTGAAGCAGTTATGTAACTCCAACGAGTTCCACACTTACCAACTACAAAAGTACCCTGGTTTCTGCTGGGAGACAGTTAATTTTCCTCCTGGTAGCTGGTGCAGGGTCTGGTTTGGATTTAGGATGAGAATGATGTTGGTAACAGAGGGATGTTTTAGTTGTTGCTGAGCTGTGCTTATACAAAGTCAAGGACTCTTCAGCTCCTCGCGCTGCTCTGGCAGAGAGGAGGCAGGAGGGGACACAGCCAGGAGAGCTGACCCCAGCTGATCCCAGAGATATTCCATACCATCTGTGTCCTGCTCAGCACACAGAGCTGGGGGGGTTGGCTGGGAGGTTCCTGGGGGACCAGCAGGGCCTCAGGCAGTGAGTGATTGCACTGGGCATCACTTGCTTTGGATATCCCTTTATCACTATTATTTTCCCTTCCTCTTCTGTCCTCTTAAACTGTCCTTATCTCAACCCAGGAGTTTTACTTTTTTCCTAATTCCCTCCTCCATTCCCCCGAGGGAATGGCTGTGTGGTGCTCACTTGCCTGTGGGGTTAAACCCCAATCTCTCCTCAAACCCCAGAGAGCTGCACAGACTCCTCTTTGCTTCCACACTAGGGGAAAAATGGAGTGACAAGGAGATCAGGCACTTTCCCTGGTGTCAGGCAAATCCTTATTTCTGCCAGTCCTTATTTTACAGAGAAAACAGCATCAGGCTTCAAGTAGAAAAAGCCACTTATTCAGAAGTTGCTGCTTTTGTTTTTGTTCCCCCAGTGCTGGTCCTGAGGAAGGGGCACAGCTGGAAGGCTGAGCTGCAGCAGAACTGCAAAACTGCTCAAAAATGCAAGAGGGATTTTAAAGAGAAAGAGGGTGGGTTTAGATCAGATGTTAAGAAGAAATTCTTTACTCAGAGGGTGGGGAGACCAGGTTACCAAGAGAAGCTGTGGCTGCCCCATCCCTGGAAGTGTCCAAGGCCAGGTTGGACAGGGCTTGGAGCAACCTGGGCTAGTGGAAGGTGTCCCTGCCCATGGCAGGGGGTGGAAGAAGATGATTTTTAAGGTCCCTTCCCACCAAAACCAGTCTGTGATTCTCTGATTCTAAGATATGCTGTGAAAGTTTATGATGAGGTGTAAAAATCTGCAAATTGTGGAAGAGGGCTCAGCAAAACCTCTTGAAGGATTGTGAAAACTGGCTGAGTTTCTTGTAAACTTTTAGTCTGGTTGAACAGAAAAGCTGACAGAAAGAAAAATCAGCATACTGGGGAGAAAATGTTAGCTCTGGAAGAATGAATATGTTGCAAAATAACAAGTTTTTTCCCAGGGAAAAAGAAAAAAACATGTGGAAATCTTAGTGACACGAGAAGGAAAATGGGTAGCAGAGCTCTCTGCAGCACCTCCCACCTGCTGGAGCTGTGACACTCGGGGTAATTAGGCAGAGCAAACCACTGCAGGGAATGGAGGAAAACATGGATTTCAGGAAGCAGAAAGACAAAGTGATCTTTATCACTCCTAAATTAAACCCTGAGCCCAAGGGGTACAGCAAAGTGCACATTCAGCCTGGTTTCTGTTCTCACAGAAGTGGAAAAAATTACTTCCAGTGAAGTTTTCCTTTAAAAGGGCTGGTTATGAAAGTCACTTTTGTGAAGATTAATCAAAGGCTGCCCCTACTATGACTTGTTGTTCTCCTTTTCAGGAGCCTGAGGTCTGTTGCTGCTGGTTGATCCCATTCCAATGACCCCATCAGAACTCAGGAAAGCAGAACTCACCTCCCTTCTCCTTCACTGCTGATGCTGTTCAAGAGCTCACAGACCATTTACATTTATAGTGACTGTAAATAATGCAGTGTTTTGGTATGAGGGGACAATCCTAAAACATTTCTGAAATAAGATATTATTTTTTTATCCACTTATATTTAGAAGGGATAACCACGTCTTCCTCATATTGTCCCTTGTGGCTGCTAATCCTTCTCCAAATATTGCTTTTACACAGGAATGAACGTGCAGAGAAGCTCTGGCATGACTGTGCACCAAACCCTCTTCTTCTAAATGAAGTATTCCTGGTTATTAAAGCAAAAACAGTCTTATCTGAATCATTTGCCCTCATTTCTATTTGTTCTCAGTTTGGTACATGCAATTTTCCAGCAAGGCATGCACAATCCATCTCAATTCTAATTGAACCCATATATTCAAACAGAGCATTTTTCACCCCCAAACTGTGCTTCAGGACTGATTATTTTTTACTTCTGGAATAATCCTGCTCCTTCTGAGTTTTCTTCTCCTTGCAGCCCATTGCTCCCGTGTTCACTGGCTTGCTTTTTCTTTTTTTTTTTAAGACTGTGTTCTAGCAACAAAGTTCTGAGCAGAAAACCCTCTATTCCTTCTGCCTTCCCTTCTGCGAGACACTTGAGTAGTTTTCCTGTTTCATAAAAACGGTGTTAAAACCAACAGCTCTGTTGCGACACTTAAAAAGCCTCCTGCCAAATACCTCAGACCCTACAAATATTCAAAGCAAATCGGTCCAACTCTTATTCCCCGAAATGTTCTGCTCCTTTCTAGTGCAGAGCAGGAGTTTGGCCCGTGGTCCCACACGAGGAATGATTTGCAGGGACAACCCACGTCACCGGGAATGTCTCAGAGCCCGACTCAGTCCTAAACTCGGGCCAGCAGGAGGATGTTTGACACGTTACAGCATCAGGGCTAAATCCAATCACTGCTGCATCTGCACAGGGATGGATCTCACTGGCTCGGGAGCTCTTCTGGGAATGCAAGTGGGATGTTGGAAGGAGGGAAGCTCGTGTTTGTCACCCACGTTCAAACCACTAACATGAGGCAATCCCGACGCAGACGACGGTGAGACACGAGGCCTCGTGTTCCAGTGGTGAAATCAGAGCATCCTGAGGAGAACAACCACTGCAGGCAGCACAGGGACTGTCAGACCTGTTCTTTTGGACAGTGAGGTGGATTCAGAACAGGTCCCAGAGGTCATAATTGGTGGCACAGGGTGTGGTTGGGGGCCTGACACCAGTGGTGTCCCCAGGGTTCAACACTGGGCCCAGAATTGTTTAACTCACCCAGCAGTGACTTGGATGAAGGGGTTGAAGCTCCCTCAGCAAGTTCACAGATGACACAAAGCTGGCAGGAGGGGCTGGGCAGTGACCAGATGAGTCCAGATGGGCACCAAAGATGATCAGAGGGCTGGAGCAGCTCTGCTGGGAGGAAAGGCTGGGAGAGGTGGGATTGTTCAGCCTGGAGAGGAGAAGGTTTGGGGTGACCTGACTGTGGCCTTCCAGGACCTGAAGGGAGCCCATGGATGGAGAGAGACTGTTTCCAAGGGCCAGGAGTGACAGGACAAGGGGGAATGGCTTCAAGGAGGGAAGGTTTAGGTCAGAAATCAGGAAAAATTGTTCCCTGTGATGGTAGTGAGGCCCTGGCACAGGTTGTCCGGAGAAGTTGTGGCTGCCCCATCCCTGGAAGTGTCCAAGGCCAGGTTGGACGGGGCTTGGAGCAACCTGGGCTAGTGGGAGGTGTCCCTGCCCATGGCAGGGGGTGGAATGAGATGACCTTTAAGGTCCCTTCCAACCCAAACCATTCTGTAATCCTATGATCCCCCAGAGGTCTGTGCAGCCCTCCAGAAGGACCTCGACAGGTTGGAGAGATGGGCAGAGAACCATCTGAAATTCCAGAAAAGCAAATACAGGGTCCTGCACCTGGGGAAGAACAACCCCATTCACCAGAACAGGCAGGGGGTGACCTGCTCTAATCGCCATATTCACCATATCCCACATCCTCACATGTTCTCTGTAGCATGTTCTGGACTTTGCAGCAACATCAGAACATTTCATTACAAAGGCTGGTTGGAAAAAAAAATTAATGATCCATTTTATAGAAAAGGTAAAACTTCAAAGAGATTTTTTCATGCCACATCAAGATGAAATCAAACCATTTTCATCCCCTTCAGACAATGAAATATAAACCCCAAGAAATAGCTGAGAAATGAGTGGCCATTGCACTGCCAAGAATTGTGCTAAAGTGGGTTTAAATTGCTGCTCAAAGGGTCCCCATGTCAGGAGAGCATCTGAATCAGGAAGACAGTAAATCTTTCCTATCAGAGCTGCACCACTTTTAGATAAGGAGCTGAACAGAGGTTTGGTGACCTGGTGACCCTCCCAAACAGGACTGAGTTGCCACAATTCACCTCTCCAAAAAAGGGGTGACCTGAATGTGACTTCGCCCGGTCCAGCCTGGGACACTTCCCTCCCCTTGACTTCCACCACTGATTCCAGTCAGGGAGAAAAACCCCTTCCAGATAAGTGTAATCAGAACTGCTCCATTTCCAAGAAGGGTTTTGGAACCCTACCAGGGTTTTAAAAAATTCCCAGTGACCCGCTCAGCCTCTTCTGGTGGTTAAAATGACCCCTTGCATCAAGTTGAACGTGGAGCTTTTTAGAGAATCCCGACAGTGTTTGCAGCTGGAAACTGAGCCCTGCAAACACCAGCAGCACGGGGGATTTTTGAAGATGATCCTGCCAACAGGAAGAAACCATCAAGCAAAACAAACCCCTTGGAAAATCCCATTTCAGGAGGCCAAAGAAGAAGTGTGGCCATTTTCACATCCGAAGATTAATAAGAGCCCTGTGGGGTTTTTTTTAATTATTATTTCTGTTTGAGGTTTTACTGATTGTTTCTTTGGAGGTGACTTGGTGTTGTCAGTAGTTTTTTGTTTGTTTGTTTTTAAAATGCCTTTTTAGGCCTCAAGAACCAACTCTCTGTCCTCTGAAGGTCTTCAGTGGGTGCCTTCACCAAGGGCAGCTATGACACCAATATTTCAGATCAGAGCATCCAGCAAATCCCTCCACTTGGAGAAATCCAGTTTCAAGAGGCCAAAAATTAATTGCTGAAAGCTTCACATCTGAAGGCTATCAAGCTGCTTTTATGATGATTTCGGGTTTATTTTATTTTAGTGTCTTTAAAAGAACCGAATCTCATTTGTCACGTAGTAAATATATTAAAGTCTTTGTGAAACAGTTCATTACCAAAACAAAAGAGACATCAAAAAGCAATCAAAAGCCATTTGTACATCATCTTCCCCCGTGAATTTAATGCTTTTAATTGCTATTTTACACTGATCATCATTTTTTTTTCACTAGCTGGGAAGGAAACAAGTCTCATTTGTACCAAAGAGCAAAGTTGATCTGAATATCTAAACCAGCTACAAGCTCTGACACACCATGGGATCAGATTTGTTTCATTTTCTTATTTTCCATTGAAAGAGGAAGCTGGAATCCATGGTATTTTTCACTCCCTGGATTTAGAGTGTCTCTCCGGGAACGTCTGTTATCTAAACATTTTGCTTTGCAAATAAACAAGTTCCGACTGCAGAGTTGTTTGCACTCCAGTAAAAAAAATGAATGTTTCCAAGCAGAGCCATGTGCTGAAAATAAAACCCACCAAAAATATAAACAGATTCATATTCACCCATTGGGCCATTAATTCTTCTGTCAGCAAACACTTCTGGGCACAGACATCACTTGAGAAATTCACATTTTAGACTTTGATCCTTATCACAGCAAGAACAGCTAAGCCCTACCTAAGTGTCTTTAAGAGCTGACTTGTGTAGAAGATGCTCTGCTCCAGCACAGTAAGTTGAAAAAAACCACCCTGGCAGATGGTAGAGCATCATCTCTTCCCAAATCTCACTCATCACTGGGTTTTTGCCACTTCTTTTAAGCACAGTCTGAAGTGACAATCCAAAGCACAATTTTGCTTGGCCAACCGAGCTCTGCTCCCCCAGAGCCTCCTCTGGGAACATCCAGCTCACTGCAGTTCTAAAGGCTTTACTGCCCTTTTCCAAAAAGGTCACAGCAGCTTCTTGTAGGGAAAGGAAGGGAACTCGTTCCCCACTGTTTTCCTCACCATTTCCCCATTACAGTTCATCTGGGACTCTGGGGAACAGGCTCCAGGGTGCTACAGGGGTGACACTTCAGGAGAGCCACCTGTAGTTTTGGATTTGGATGGGCATGAACTGGAGGAGCAGAAAAGACACGAACTTGGGTGGTTTTCAGCACTGTCTCCTCTTTAACTGATCACTTATCAGAAAAGAGCAGCAAACCCGGCCCTGCCAGGGCAGCTCTCTGACCACAGCTCTGAACCCACAGCTCACTGTCCTGGGAACACACAGGCAACAAACCACAACTTTCCCACTGAACCCCAAAATCTAAGTGATCCTAAACATGAGATATTTTTTTCCCCTTGGAAATTCAGGGTGTAATTAACTTTATAGTGTCTTCTACCTCCCTGGTAGATGGTCAAACCCTTTAGTTGTCTGGTTTTCAGGTTGCTCTCCAACCATGTTTGGTGAAAAAGCTCTGGCCAGGCAGCAGCTCCCTGTTTGCCTGGTCCTTCCTGCTGTGCTTAAAACAATCCAAGGAGAGTTAACTAATCCAGTCAGGGGGAGAGTTTCACTGTCCTCTGCTTTCCAGAGCAGTGGCCTGAAACTCTGGAACCACTTGGACTTGGCAGTGCTGGGTTAATGGTTGGACTTCAAAGATCATTCAAGGAGTGTTTGGTCAACACTCTCAGGCAAATAATGGGATTATTGGGGTGTCCTGTGCAGGGCCAGGTGCTGGACTTTGATCTTTGATGCTCCTTGTGGATTCCTTCCAATTTAGAATATTCTGTGCTTCTATTATCTTAAAGGCCTTTTCCAACCCCAATGATTCCTTAGTTCTAACCAGTGGGTTTCTCCTCACCTTTGCCATGCCAGGCTGGCTTTTTGCTACAGTTATATTCCCTGCAAATGTGTTTAAGCTTTCCCACCTTTTCTCACATCTGGATGTTGAGCATTTCCCCCACCTTAAGGAAAAATTACCCAGGAGTTTCTGGAAGTGCTCAGCGTTGTTGTACCCACAATTACTTTGTACACAATGCACAATTCCAACCATTAAGTCACTTTTCCAAGGAACACTCTGAGGCTTTAACATGAATCCCTGCAAAAGCTATCAACTATCTGCAAGGATCCTGCTCCCTCCCGAAATATTTCTCTGCTAAAGACATTACTGTCTCACAGGAAATCATTACCTTCCAGGCACACACTACCTACCTCAGACTTTTAGGTCACATTACTATCAAAAGTTAAACTCAGAATTATGCCTAAGCTGGGATGATCATTACCTGTTTGTACAGGCAAGGTACCCTATTCATGTGCTGACCACACAGAGACATCCCCTTTGGTACAGGATGGAAAATGCAAACACACTAAAACGGCCTTGTTTCTTTTAAAAATAGGATAGAATAAAGGGCTCCTTCATTCCAGGCAAGTCTTGAGGAAATTGGAGCATTTTGTGCCCCATTCCTTTGGATTACCTGCTAACATCTCCATTTCATTCAGAAACCTGTGGGTTTGTGCAGTAAGGATGGAATTCCCCCCTTCCCAGCAGGAAAAGAAACAGTGGTATCCAAAGATTAAGCAAAGGGAGCCGCAAAGGGAGCCACAAAGGAAGGCTGGGAGCACACCTGGAATGCTCCATGTGCATTCCCTGGGCAGCCAGTCCTTGCCAACACCGACTGTTCCACTTCCCCTCCTCAGCTACGTTTGTTTTTGGCAGGGGAGTGGTAAAGAAAGTATTGAGAGCAAGATGCAGCTCCCTGTCCCCAACAGCGTCACAGGCTGTGACTGCCTCCATTGTTCCCACACAGAACGAGGTGGGGGAGATTCCAAACACCAGACTGAGCTTCAGAGATGAATCCCAAACCTTTCTGTGACTATTCATTCACTGAGATGTGTAAATGTTATTTGTTTCAGCGTATGTACTTGGAATCACAGGCGGTTTGGGTTGGAAGGGACCTTAAAGATCATCTCATTTCAGCCCCTGCCATGGGCAGGGACACCTTCCACCAGCCCAGGTTGCTCCAAGCCCCGTCCAACCTGGTCTTGGACACTTCCAGGGATGAGGCAGCCACAGCTTCTCTGTGCCAGGTCCTCCCCATCCTCACATTAGGAAGAATTTCATCCCAATATCCCATCTAAACCTACCTTCTTTCAGTTTGAAACCCTTCCCCTTGTCCTGTCACCCCAGTTCCCAATGAAGATTCCCTCTTCCTTGTAGGCCCCTGCAGCTCCCAGGAGGCACTTGTTGAAGTTGTGGAGTTGGTAAATGCCAACTTCACCAATTTTGGAGAATATAAGAAGGCAGATCACTCATTTTATTGCTTTCAACCAATTGCCCAGAATGTCATGGATGTGCCACAGAAATGGGAAATACAAGAGCATCACCAGCCTTACAAAATACATTTTAACAAGCCCTGTATAAAAATCTGCCCTTACAGCTGAACTAGTTGTATCTGCACAGACTGAGGCAGTTTTCAGTTCACACTCTGAGTGGCTCAGAGAGGTCAGAACTCTTTTAACAGGACACAGAGCATAAGTCCTGAATCTCTGCTGATATGGAGCTGACCTGGCTCATGTCAGGATTTCTTGGAGCACAACAAGTGCAAATTCGACCTCTCTGCACTGTCACTGAGGAGCTGCTTGACCCCACACTGCTTGGAGAGGATCTTTTCACTCTTTGCTGTTCAGGCCATAACAAGCTGTCACTCCTTTGCACTCCCAGGTGTAAGGAAGGCAAGACAGAGGAAGAGGAGGAAAAGAAGAGGCTGGGGAAGACAAGGAAGAAAAGGAAGAGACACAAGCTTTACTCAGAAGTAAAATATACAAGGAAAATGAGCGCTGGGTCTGGTGCAAAACTCCCTAAAAGCATGGATTTGCTGAAAAATGTAACTGGGGAGTTTGATAGGCCTGGTTCTAGACGGTGGCATCTCAGTGGGCATCTTGAGGGGACATCTGGCAAGGCTCAGGTAACCAAGCAGAAACTCTGGAGAGTCCTTTAGGGAAAAGAAAACATTCTGGCCCATAGAGGGAAAAGGAGACATTCAGAAATGAGAGCTGAGCTGTTCTAAATACACATTAGTAAGACACTAGCAGATCCTGAGGGGCAGAATCATCACTGCTCACTGGAAGGTGGAAGTAAAGTGATTCAAGAGGTGAAGCACAGAGATGGCACAAAGGCCAACAGCAAATCTTCCCTCTTAAATCAGTTCTTACAGAATTTACACGTGGAAAAAGGCTGGGATGGAACAAGTGCAGTGTAAAGCGGGATTGTGCATTAATTTTTTAGCCCTTCCATCTATATTGACTCTCTTTTGGCAGAGCTGGGTCTCAGGAGAGCTGCTCCTCTTCTCCCTACACACACTGCACCACACACCCAGCCAACACAAATCTGTGGGGAGAAATCACTTTGCTGCCAATGCCAGTGACTAACCTGTAATTCAAAACACTTTATCCCGAGTCAGACTGCAAGGCTTTGCCAGCTCTTGAAGATGTCACAGTCCAAAGTAGCCTGAGGACAGGTACAGAAAGAGAATAAACCACATTCCTTAAAGGTCTCCACTAGAGAAGCAACACGGCAAACAGCTGCCCAACCTTCATGAAGCACTAAAACAAATTGTTCCTGCCACCTTGCTGTCTCTGCAAATCTCTTTCACCAGCAAGATCCCTTCCCAAAGCACTGTTGGACTCGGAGGAAATACATTTCCCAATTTTTCCTATCTCTACAAGAGAGCCAGAGGAGCAGCATCTCATTTCTCAGCCTGAGGAAGAAGGACAAGTGCTCTTTTAAACCTCCTCCATCAAGAAAAAAATCGATTTCCGCTAAACAGGAACCCGGTAAAGCTCATGAATCCCTGCCTTCCCAGTTTCTAGGAGACAGAATGGGAACTGGAAATGAAGAAGTTTGTTATAAAGATCACGAGTCGACAACATTAATTATTGCATTGCGACATCAATGGCTCATTAAGAGAAACATTTGTTCTCATCCAGAGCACATTTAACATCCCTTGTTATCGATCACCGTGAAACAAAGAGAAAAGCCCCAAACGCTCGGACTGTCATCACCTCCCTGGTTTAGCGCTCCCTCCCCTCTCTCCCCTTCATGTCGTTTGTTCTCCTTTCTTTGCCCCTCTAGGGGGGACATCAAACTCCTGTGCAAGTCAGAAATGCTGAATCCTCCCGGACCGAGGAGCCGCGGACCCAGCACTGCCCCTGAGACCGCGCTCGGGAGAGGCACGGCCGGCCCTGCCTGGGAGGCAGCTCTAAATGAGCTCGGTTCTGGCAGCAGAGGCACACAGAGGTTCGACCTCGGATGTTCAGGGCTCCAGTGAGTCATTCCAAAGCAAGAGGTTGGACCGGGAGCCCTCAGACCTTGTTCCTTTATTAATTAAGGGCTTCTCTTATTCCGTGTGCCGTGAGTGATGACTCAGCCGCTCCCCGAGGAGGGCACTGTGTCCTCCTGCACCAGGGGCTAATTCCTCCTCGACACACGGCGGGTACGACACGACCCCGTGTCACCGAGATAATCAGCCCATTGTCTCAGGATGTTAATTGAGACAAATGGCACTAATGAGTCACGTTTAGGTGGCCGCTTCGATGTTTCCTCTTTGCTTTCTGCCTCCATTCCCCGGAGGTGACTGCTGATATTCCTCCTCTCCGAGGCTACCGCCTGTGCCATCTCATTTGCAAAATATTCTGCTGGTTCAGATCTGCTATTTCCAGAGCCTTTGGAGAATTCTTTTTTTTCCATGCCAACGGGTTTGGAGGTTTAAAAGCAAAGGAGAAGACCAGAACCAAAACAAACCCCTCTTCCGCCCCCCCCCGCTCCTTACACGTGAATCAAAACATGCGAGCCCATCGTTTATAAACTTCACCATTTGGGATTGTGTTTAAATGACTTTATCAGCCAAGCATTAGGCAGCTGTTAGTCAAGGGGCATTCCTGCCTGAGCTTTCCATGTGGGAGCCAGGAACCTTCACCTACTGATTCCAAGAAATCCTTAAACCAAATATATAATATATATTACGGCCGGGGAGATGCAGGGGATTTGCCCCCGTGCATGTTTGATGAGAAAAGAAATAAAGCAGCTTTTTATACATTTGGAAGAATCGAGCTTAAAATTATCTCTCAAACACACTCTTTAAGAATTCTGCTTTATCTAAATAGACATTTGGTTGCCTATTCTTACTGTTATAGAGTAGTTACATAAAGTTTCATCATTTTAAACAGCCTAGGTTCCCACCACCCCTCTTCTGTCTCCCTTACAATGCTACTTGATAAAAAGTTTTTTTCCTGTTTTCTTTTACATAAGCCAGCTTTATCTCAATTGCCCATTGTTTGGGCAGCACCCTTTTCCAAGCAGTTTACAGTTTGCAAAGTCACACTTACACACCTGAATTTACTAACATAGCTAAATTTTATTTTCTTGTCTTTATTTCACTACAGTGCCGGGGATGAACAGAGGGCAAACAGTGGTACCTGATTTCTTTACAGCCTCATATTTGGCATTTGCCAGGCTCACATTTTCAGGGGAAGTGAGTCCCTCACAACCAGCTGCTCAAAAAACACCCTCTAAATCGTTTCCCTGGAGAGCAAACCCAGACCTGAAAACAACAGGCAGTTAAAATCTGAGCTCAAACCCCTAAACCTGAATTAGGTGACACTTCCTCACTAATGGGTCGCTGAAACCCGGGATCCACTGCTTCCTTTCCTCTTTTAATCCCAGGAGGTTGCAGTTGGAGCACAGCAAAAGGATTCCTTTGAGCTCTTTGGCTGTGATCAGCTCTCAGCCCTGAGTCACAGCACAGGAACAGAGAGCACCTGAGATTTGTACCCCACACGTGGAACCAGAGCTCATCCTCTTCACGTGCCCATCTGAGCTCTTTATCAGCAGCCACGTGCTCCTGGCCCTGTTCAAGCTGGATCCAGGCTGGATGGACAGGGCTTGGAGCAACCTGGGCTGGTGGAAGGTGTCCCTGCCCGTGGCAGGAGGTGGAATGAGGTGAGTTTTAAGTTCCCTTCCAACCCAAACCATTTTAGAGTTCTATAATTCCATGTTTAAGGCTGGCTAGACAGGTTAATATTCATATGGACCCTCCAAGCCCCAGCCTTGTTGCCACATCAGCAGGGCTGCTCAGCTTCTACACAGAGGCCAATTCATGCACAGAGGGCTTAAACAGGCACTTAAATAGAGTCATAAAGCCACAGAGACAGACTCTGCTTCTCTTCAGACAGATCTATTTCTCTGTTTCAACAGAGAAAGGAAATACCCTTATATAGACCCCTGCAATTTTCCTCTTTAGGGGCTCTGTAATCCCACATATCATGGAGCACATTTAAATGTGGCTGAATTCAACACTGGCACATTTTCCACTCTGAGGTCAACAACTGGTCCTCTCAAATCAAAACACTGTTTAGTGTTAAAAGCAGAAGCTAAATGTGATATTAGAGCTAAAGGGCTTTTTAGCACTTTGAGAAAATGCCTCCCATTCAGTGGAAATTAAAATCTTCCCTAAGACATCCACTGTGAATTAAACCAAAGAATGCACAGAAAAAAAAATCTCCCTCGAAGCTGCAGTGTAACCATCCATGGTCATGCTGAGCATCAGGGACTTGCTGAGTGTCAGGCACAGTCTCAAGGGAGTTTAGCAAAAGTTTTTTAAGGATTTCACAGGTCTGTGCACAGACGAACTCAAAGCAGGGCTCCCAGAGTCAGTGTGGTGGGATTCATTCCCAAAGGCAGCAGTAAAAGTGGTGAAAACCTGTTTCTTTCGACAACTTTTAATAAAATGACCTTTGGCAGGTCACACATCTCATCAGACACATCCCTGACCCTACAAACCCACCTGCAGTTGGGTTTTCCACGGAGATCCCTCCAGTGCAGCAGGATAACACAAGTTACACACAGGACAGCAGAGACACTCAGATGGAACGGCTTCAAATGGAAGGAGAACAGGTTTAGATGGGATATTGGGAAGGAATCCTTCCCTGGGAGGGTGGGCAGGCCCTGGCACAGGTTGCCCAGAGAAGCTGTGGCTGCCCCATCCCTGGAAGTGTCCAAGGCCAGGCTGGACAGGGCTTGGAGCAACCTGGGATAGCAGAAAGTGTCCCTGCCCATGGCAGGGGGTGGGACTGGATGATCTTTAAGGTCCCTTCCAACCCAAAACACCTGTGATTCTGGGTCCTAAAATTGAGCCTTAATTCTTTAAAAAGGTGCTGCCCCTGCCCTCCCCTCCATGAGGCAGAAAATACCCAATTTGGGTAAAGATAAAATTTGCCACCTGGGTGTCTCTTCCCTGGCCCCAAGCACATGGTTTCAGTTGTGTCCTTCAGAACTGATTAAATTCCAGACTCACTTGGATTTTGTTTCCAGCCTGGAAGTACAATATACAAACACAATACAATCACATGGAAACAAGTTCTGATGGAGAAGTTTGTTTCCTGATGAGTGGTGAAAGTGCCACCAAAATATTTGGCTGTGAGTGTAAAGGAAAGGGTTTCCCCTCTGTGCTGGGGCAGCTAAAATGGACAGAGAGATTTATGGGTTCTTTCTAAACATTTTCACCAGGAAGTTCAGTCTGAAACATCAAGAAAACATTTTTTTTCTCCCTTTCCATTGCAGCTTTTTACAATTTCCATCAAACTGTTCCAGGCTGATCCTCTCTCAGGGGCATAAATACCCAAGGGAAGCTCTAAATATCCAGACATTGCAAAGAAAATATATTTGCGAGACTGTTATTGAGCTGATGT
Organism: Lepidothrix coronata; assembly: GCF_001604755.1. Classification (NCBI taxonomy): domain Eukaryota; kingdom Metazoa; phylum Chordata; class Aves; order Passeriformes; family Pipridae; genus Lepidothrix; species Lepidothrix coronata. The sequence continues at coordinate 1,192,638 of NW_016690340.1, read as the reverse complement.
TTTTATAGAGTAGAGGAGATTAAGCCAGGCCATTAAGTGCATAAACAACCCAACTCTGTTTCAGTTTTGTCCCTACAACCACAATTCTTTTGGTCCACAAAGCTAAAAAGCTGAATTATGTCCCACACCAAACTCGGAGCCTTACAGCAGCCAGGGCAGAGCAAACAGCAGAAGAATTGAACTTGAACTTTATAATGAGTAAATTAAAGGTCACAGCTGCTGGTTGACATCTGGAGTTTAATCAGTGGGGTTTAGGAAAATCCAGGAACCCTAATGCCCACTCCTTCCTTCAGCCATTCCTTCATGAAGGGGCTACAGTATATCCAAAAATAAAGAATATTTCAATTTGATTCACAAACCCTCCAGTGGAGACAGAAAACATATTACTCCTGTGTGTACAATTGTTCTTCTTTATGGCTTTATGACAAAAATGCTCATTTAAGTCCTCTCCCTCTTGCTGCCAACACAAACACAACTCCTGTTTATTATTTGAACAACAATCAAATTACACATTATTCAGTTTTCACTGGACTTATCTGCTCCTGCACAAAGGTTTTTTTTTAGAAAAATTCAGATAAAACAAATCATACCAAAGGATTCAAATGAAGAGACAAATTGCAAGCTGGGCAGATGAAAGGAGAGTTTCAAAGCCAAGGCCAACATTGTTTTGAGAAATGCAGAACAAGTCTAAGCTGTCTTCTCTTAACTGCTGCCCACCCCTCTGTTCCCTCCTTCCCATCAAAAATTTCCCTGGTACAATCCCTGGATCTGCTCATTGGGCTCTGAAGTGCTGCAAAACCTCTGCAAGGACCACTGAATATCCAAAGGGAGACCTGCAGCTGCAAGAGGGAGGATCTGTTCTCCTGGAAGCCCCTCAGATCCCCTCCTCAGCCCCTTTTTTCTTTGTCTGTTTTCAATGCAAAAGCAGTTTTCGAAAAAAAACAAAGGGTCCAGGGAATGATTTAATAAATTCTGAATTGAATAAAAAGTAAATTATGCCACAGACTTAAACAACTGGAATATATATATATATCTTTTCAAAGGGCTCTAAGAGGAGAGGAAGGAATTTAAAGAGGGAAGGGAAAGTGTTTTAAAGACAGCAAAGCTCTGCTGCAGACTTCCAGAGACTCCACAGGGAATTGTGTTCCCTAGAGGAAGGTGAATGAATGGGGACTACACACAGACTAATTTTCTGCTGTGTGGCAGGGAGGTGGATGAAAAGGTGTTGGGCAACAGCGAGACAAGGAAATACTAGAAAGAGAAAGGGGAAAAAAAAGGCTCCAGGGAAGAGGAGATCCCTGTTAGAGGCTGAACTTTGGGGGCTCTGCAGAGCAGATGCAGCAATTCCTGCCTGGGAGATCAGCTGGGCTTTGGAATTGGACGTTGCTGGAGGGGTTGGAACAGTGAGCCCTTTGTAGTGGTGTCTTTAATAGTCTCCCGTTATTCCCAGGGCTGGAAGGGATGCAGAGGGCAGGGAAAGATGGGAGAGACGTTTCAGAGGGCTGGGAGACAGGAGGGGATAAGAGCAGGACAGATTTCCCCACGGGCTGCAGTGCAAGGACACAGCAGGGGAGTTGAAAGGGAGGGTTTAAACCCAAGGCAAGATAACATTTTCTTTGAGGGGCTCAGACTATTTACATTCCAGCTGCAGCTGGGAATGAGCCTGGGTAACCCTCTGCCCTCAGAGCCCCTCCATCTCCTTGGGCTGACAGGCTCAGCCTGTGCCAGGCAGGAAGTTAAAGTGACATTTATTTTCTGATCCAGCCAGGAAAGGCTGGATGCAGGTGAGCACTGCCAAGCTCTCCAGAGAAAATTGAGAGCTTTATCATTCCCAGTGTTTGAGAGCCCCATTTTCCAAAACAGCTGTACTTCTACACTGGTTCAATTCCTTTCTTTTTCTTTCCCAGCTCTTATTTCACTGAAATTGGAGAAGAACAGGAGTGTTCACCTTTAAGGAGA
>NW_016690340.1:1185706-1189926 GCF_001604755.1 Lepidothrix coronata | reverse complement strand
CTGTGTTGAGGTTTTACAACTGTTCAGGTCCCATTGTTTTCATTCTTTATAAATTCTGTAAGACATTTTGATAGTAACAGATGAACTCAGTTTTCTTGTTCCTTTTAAAGCAGTTGTGCTCTTTTATGTCTTCCCCCAAATTACCACATTTAAGAAAAGCATTCAGAGCAACTCGAAGGCGAAAATTTGGAGGTAGATGCACAGTTGCCACACCCACCACCAATAAATACCATCAAACCTGAGAGTTCTTGGACCTGAGGATACACCAAAATCCACAGAGGGGCCAGTCTGGCACTGTGGCTCCTCCTAAACAAATATGGACCATCAGATGTGTGTTTGGGATCAGGTGGTGCTGGGACCAGGAAGGTTTCTTGGTCTGCAGTAAGGAGACACTCAGCTAAAGCTGGAACCAGATCCTTTCATGCCAAGTCCCAATTTCTTACAGAAATGCCTTCTTTGCCTTCCTCCCATTTGGACACCACCTGCCTTTAATTGCTCTTTCCTTTCTGCAAGTAAAAACCAGCAAGTTGTTTTCCCAGTGAACACCAGATCTACTGAAACCTTCAGTCTCACGGTCCCAACATTTAGTCAACATCCCCAAATATTTCCAGCTGAAGGGGAAAACACACAAATATCCCCCTGGACATGGGGTTTGTTCCCCTTTGATATTTGTCCCCAGCCAGCTCAAGGGAAAGCAAACACACAAGGCAAGGGGTGGGAGCTCAACACCCTGCTCTGCCCAGGCTCCAAACACCCGTGTTTGAGGTGGTCAGGGTGAGCTCCAGGAGCACCTCTACACTCACACACCCAACAGCTCTTCCACTTGGAAATCTTCCATATCCCAGCAGCGAGAAACTGTGTTTTTCTGCTTCATCCTTATGGCCTCATAATGACAGTGCCTGCTCGGGGTGTGAGAGGCACAGCCTTGAACCTTCCCAGGAAAGAGAAAACTGAGCCAGAATCTTCCACCTGACTGAATATCTCAGTCCGTGGTCTAGTGGAAGGTGTCCCTGCCCATGGTAGGGGGTTGGAATGAAATGATCTTTAAGGTCCTTTCTGACTCAAACCATTCCAGGATTCTGTGATTCTTTAGTCTGCCCCAAGGAAAGGTGGGAACACCATCTTTATGACTCTGCTTTGCTTCACTTAGACCAAGCTACAAGTATTTGCAGTAAAATAAATTCAAGGGGTGGTTTCATTCCAGAGAGAAATGGAAAATACTAAAACCATAATTTGAATCGAGTGGATGTCTAGATCCAGGCCAAGACTAGAGAGGAAAACAATTGCTCAGACAACCCATCTATTTAATCCATCCTGTTCCTGATTAAAGTGTCTTGTCTTTTTCTTCTGCTTCCAACCCAGTTGCTTTCTCGACACCCTTCTCCCACTTCCCTCCTGGTTTCCCCTCATTCTTTCAGCTTCTTCCCCAGGGAGCAGTGCCAGCCCATTGCAGCTGGCAAGGATGGGCTCCATCCCCTGTGGATGCAACCTGCTGTCCTGGGAACACTCAGGGCACCCTCATGGACCCACTGGACTCCAGCAAACCCTTGAACTCCTGGCTTTCCTCAAACAATACAGAATTTCAGCAGCAGGAACCTCCCATTTCACTGGGCAGTATATTTTTTTTATAGGACTGATGTCAGCTTGCACATGTGGCAATTGGAAAGACAACATCTGCACTCTTGGAAGAGCAAAAGCTGCTTCCTTTGCTTTGTAATTACATCTCCAAGTTGGTCTAACCCCATGTGCTGCATTAAAAGGCTTCTTCTTCTCAGTTTTCATGTTTCCAGGTGGGAAAAGAGGCTCAAATTGCTCTAGAATAGATCCTTGAGTCTGTTTGGGGCATAAACCTCCAAAATTACCAACAAGTGGATCACAGCAGGGCTATGGATGGTGTGAGAACAGGTAGAACTGCAGCTCTGGAATGAGAATCTTAGGAATGAGAATCTTAGGAAACATTTTGAACCCAAAAGAAGGAACCACCTGTACCTTCACTTGCAGTCAAAGCCCTTCTCAAGACGTAGATGGTTCTAACTCTTCCCATTGTGCTTTGAGTGTCCCCCTAGAAGTGTAAACTCCCTCCTCCCTAAGACCCAAATTTCCAGGAGCCTGTTGAGGGGACACAAACAAATTAAGGGGTCTCTGTCTCCCACAAAAAGTGTGGATGATGGTGGTGACCTCCTTTGAGAGCCACACAAGGACATTACTGCCGGGAGATGAGTGCTTTCTAAATTCTGGTTTATATTTTACAAGAAAACCATCCTGTAAGCTCTGGCCTGAAAACACTTTTCAATTCCAAGTTTGCTGTGAAATACAGAAAAAAGGGATTGCACGAGCCAATTCTCCCATTTTACAAAAATAGATCTCAGCATGAGATGCACATGGAATACATTTCCTCCTGGGCCATCCTTCCCCCAGTGGGAGCTAAACCAGATTTCTAAAATCCTCCCAGCAGGAAACATTCTGTGATGTCTCCACTCCACCACAGCACCATCCCAGCAGAAGCTGTGCAGTCCTGATTCCTAATTCTGTTCTAACAAAGTTTATTCCTGCACCATCTTATTTCCATCAGCAGAAGGAAGTCCTTGAGAGCAGCTCTGCCTTTCATTGCTTCATTGTCAAATTCAGTTGGAGATTATCCCTTTTCCCCCCTCCAAAAATTGTTTCTAATGTCTCAGGTAGAGCTGTATTTTAGGGTTTTTTTTTACTATCAGTCAATGAGATTCTTCATTAGGCTGGACTTTAAACTAGGTCTGTGAAGTGATCTGCAATTAAGTGACCTAATATATGGACCAGGGCACAAATCCATACTGTGGTTCCCTTCCTCCCCACACACATTGTTTTGCTGACCTAGTTGGGGAAATCTCTGCCACCAAAAAGTTAATTCAGCACGAGGAAGGACGAATTTAACAGAGAGGCAGCATGTGGAGCTGGGAAGGGGTTTTATCAGGAGCTTTCCTGTGGGAGGAATCTGAGCAGCAAGTCATTAATTTCAAATTATCTTGGAGTTCTGAGATGCTTTGGGAGGTTTGGATGTGTAATGTGGGCACACAAATAAATAATTACCAATTCCTCATTAAGGAGGCAGAGAAATGGGTATTTATTTATTTATTTAATTTATTTAGCAGAAGCATTTTAAGAAATGCAAGAATAATTCCGAACTCAGAGTGCACTTTTTCCTAAAATAAGGTGTCTGGTTTCCTGAGAAAAGTTGACACATCCATTAAAAAACTGAAAACTTCCAACAGAAATCATGAATTTTAAGTTCTACTTAAAAATATAAGGTTTTTCCCTAAAAAAAAGAATTCTCAGTTCTTTTCAATTATCCGAGAGAAAAAGCTTTGCTGGGAAAAAAACATCTGAGTAGTGCCAGTAATTATAGAATTTGCCATTGGAAAATCACCCCAGCTGCCACCCACAGCACCTCAGAACCACGGGCTTGGTTCTGCTCTGCAAAGGAGTCATAGTGAGAGATGAAGCAGCAATTTATGCACCAAAAAGCCCCCCCAAAAAACCCCAAAACACACAAAGAAATCCATCCCAGCTTTAGGCAGCAAACAGACCTCCCAGCAGCGCTTGGCCTGCCCTGATGGTGCAGAGAAGGGATATTTCTGAAGCCCCTTTTTTGCCTTTTCAGGAGGTTTTATCAAAGGCTGCTCCTTATTGCCCACCCATCCCATCCATTAATAGATTTGTCAGGGGTGCACGTGGAAAAATCAGGTTTTTCTTGCCTTTTTTTCCTGATTAAAAAGCAAAATGCATCACAAGAATTCAAGGGAACACCTCCCAGCTTCAGGCAGTGCCTAATTTTACCTGCAGCGTTCCTATCCCTCAGTTTGATTTTCTGGGAGGCAAAACAAAGCTTCAAACCCCTCAGCCTGTCCTCCTGGATCCCAATAAATTGATGGGCATCCCACAGCACATCCTGAGAAGCAGGTTTTGAACCAGAAGGCAGGAATTTTGCTCCAAAGAAACAGGCAAAACTTAATGAATCGACCAGCACAAGTTAAGTTTGGGGGTCTGTTTGTTTTGAAAAAACCTTCAAGCAACCTTTTAATTTGCTTTGAAAAATCTTCATGCAACTATTTCTTTTTTTTTTTTAAATCTTCATGCAACTCTTCCTTTTATTTTCAAAAATCCTTTGCAACTATTTCTTTCTTTTTAATAATCTCCGTGCAACTCTTCCTTCTACTTTGAAAAATCTTCATGCACCTCTTTCT
>NW_016690340.1:1170314-1184279 GCF_001604755.1 Lepidothrix coronata | reverse complement strand
CTCTCACTTTTAAAATCCACACACTCTTTCATTTGTTTTAAAAAACCGTGCAACTCTTTCTCTTTCTTGCTTCAAATCCTCAGGAACCAGAGGCCTGGCAGGAGGAGAACACCAAGTTAAACTCTGATTTAAGTCCCTCCCAGCAGCGCAGGGTTGGGTGATGAACATTCCTTTGCCCCCAACTTGTCCCGGGGACGAATCTCATTAGCTCGGTATCCTGAGAGCAGGGAGGGGGGACACAACAAAGCCTCGGGAATGGCCCAAAGCTCTTTAAGAACCAAAGCAAATTAGCAAAAAAAGGGGAGGAGAGTCGCCAAAGCGATTTTTGGAGTTGTTCTCCCCCGACCTGGGGGGCAGGAGAACAGATTTGTTTTGAAAAAAAACCTTCCTGCAACCCTTTCTTCTGCTTTGAAAAACCTTCCTGCAACCCTTTCTTCTGCTTTGAAAAACCTTCCTGCAACCCTTTCTTCTGCTTTGAAAAACCTTCCTGCAACTCTTTCTTCTGCTTTGAAAACTCTTCATGCAACTCTTTCTTCTGCTTTGAAAAATCTTTCTTTTTTTATACTCTTCATGCAACTCTTTCTTTTTTTCAGCCCCAGCTTCCCGCGGGGGCAGGGGACCAGATTAGCTCATCTTGCAGTGACAGACAGGAGCTTGGCCCCTGGTTTTATCCCCCAACATCGCCTTTCCCAAGGGAGAGGGAATTCCCAGCCCTGTCTGTGTCAGCTGTCAAGCGCAGCCCTGCTCCCGAATTCCAAAGGGATGGAGGGAATGAGCACAATGACCCACACCAAGGATGAAAAGGAGAAAGCTTTTTGCCACGGGGCGCTGTTGAGGGGCTTGCTGGAGCTCAAGGAAAGGTAATTAGAGGCCTTGGATAATCTGTTCCCCTCAGGTCCTCTGGAAAAACGTAATGGAAAAAGGACAACCCCCCTCCCCAGCTCTTCCAAGGAATTTAACATCCTGCTGGAGACTCTTTCCTCGAACCACAGTGGTCCCCACCGGGTGAAATATTGACAGCACTGGAGAACTTTTGCTGTACAATGGCTTGGAAGGGTTTTTTTCATCTTTTAAGTACAGCTCCACTTAATGCCTTTTGCCACCAAAAAGCTGCCCAGCTTTCAGGGAGGTCAGACTTGGGGTGGAAGTGAAGAACACCTGCATTTCTTGTGATAGAAAATTAAATATTAATAATCTAACTGGGAGTTAGATTATTAATTTTTAATAATAATAATCTTCAAATAATAATTTAATAATAATCTTCAAATAATAATTTAATAATAATAATATTCAAATAATAATTTAATAATGATAATCTTCAAATAATCTAACTGGGAGTTAGATTATTAATATTTAATAATAATAATCTTCAAATAATAATTTAATAATAATGATCTTCAAATAATCTATCTGGGAGTTAGATTATTAACGTTTTGGTAAAAGTACTGAGAGGAAAAAAAAATGTACTGATAGAAAAAAAAAGAGAAAAAAACCCCTCAAACCAAAACAGATAAAGGTGTTTCGGTGTCCAGCCTGGATTTATCGCAGTAAATATCTAAAATGAAGTTGCAAATTGAAGTGGAAAAACCAGAGACCTCAAAAATCACTGATGTATCTGGAAATGAGAGCGTAAAAATTAGGATAAAGGGAAAAGTTGTCCTGGAATAGGAAGGTGTCAATCACGGCGGGAAAGGCAGTTTTCCTGGGATGAAAATGGAAGAGGTGACAAGTTGATGAGTGCAGCAAATGTAAGGAAAACCAATGTGGAAAAGCAGCTGGAAGTGTTTGATATCTTCCAGGCACCACAGGTGTGTGTGGGAAGACCAATGTGTTTCCTTATATGTGAAGGAGAAGGGAGGAGGAACAAAAGAAAAATAAGGCAATTAAAAAAGACAGAAAACATGGAGTTAAGTGGCTTCCAGCAGCAAGTACTGTTGGAGTGACAGATCCCTCTCAAGAGCTTTTAAACACGTTGGAAGCAACCACCTTCCCAGGGACTCAAGGTCTAAGCAGACAAGGCACACAAAAAAATGGGTGGAAAGGGGAATAATTATCCAGAATTTGTAATAGGGAACAAAAGGACTAAGTTACTTGTCACACAATACCTCGTGTTTCAAACACCTAATCCCACAGCCTGAGCAATAAAGACCACCCTTCCTCCTGCCAGGGGATTTTTAATTGCACACAACTGAAAAGGGAAGGAAGGCTCTGTCACTGAGAAGTATTAAATCCTCCTAATTAAGTGGAGTGCTTGAAAAGCAGTTAAGAAAACAAGGGAAAGAGCGAAAGGAAAGCAGCTGACTAACATCAGAAATAAACACTGGACTTCTTGCTAAATATGACACTGCCATCAGTCAGAGGCCCCAGGGGAGAGCGGGGCTGGAGACAGGTTGGGGTTTCTGGGGGATCATTAAAAGCCTGAGGAGCATTTTAAGCAGTGCAGGGCATAAAACCAGCCTGGAGCCCCTCTGGGGTGGGGCACAGCAAGTGGGAGCTCTGAATTATCCCTTCAGCTCCCGCTGCCTCGAGGAACTTCACGTTGTTTTCTCGGCTTGGCACGTGCAGGAGGAACGGCCAAAATTGAAAACTCACCTGGAAATAAGAATCTAAACCGAAGACATGAAAAAAAAATCAACTAATATTGTGCAAATCCTGCATCCCAATCCCTAAATTAAGAGCGTGGAAACCACCATCTTCATGAAGTGGTCAGACAGCTCTGATGGCATGAACAGCAATGGGGGGCTCTCTTGCAATTAAGATAATTTTAAAGCTCCATCATTAGTGTAATCCCAGACCAGCAGCTGTATTGGCACAGCACAGGCACCTTACAAATCAGAACTAAGGAGATTTCCTCGACTTCAATGGGAATAAGTATCTTCCCAAACATCTTCTATTGATGGTTCTTGGGATTCTGCCTCTGCAGCTACAAAGCACTTGGGATTTCCTCCTTGGCAAGAAATATTTGTGATGCCTTAGACATGATTGGTCTAGTTTACAACGTTAAATAAATCAAAGTCATGTAATAAATTCAATTAAGGTCACATATTTACTCTTCATGGCATAATTATCAAGCTTCCTGTCCTCAAACTTGGCTTTTTCCCCCCCTCCTTTATTTCTTTCCAGCTTGGTTGAAGCTTTACTTTCTCCCATTTCTCCTTTTCCTCTTCCACTTCTTGACTCACATCAGATTTTCCCCAGTGCTCTTGTTCTCTGCTCTGAACACCAGTGAAGGTGGTTTGCCCCTTACTAGTCGAATTCTAAAATTAGCTGGTTCCTTTTATCTCTTTATCCCCCTACAGCCTTTCTTTATGCTACATATTCCTAATAATTTTAACCCTTTGGCTAGGAATAAATTCCTAACCCTTTCCATCCTCGAGTCTTCAGCCACACAACTTCATTCCCACTTCCCTTCGTGCATCCATCTCTTTTTTCACCACCTAAAATCCAGACCTAATTTTGCTTCTCATACCCTGGAGAAAATGAAATTTCTCGGGAAGCTTTTTTTTTTTTTTTGCAGAAAAGCATAAAAGCCTTTAAGTCCCCCCCCCTTCCCTGAGTCAGACAATGGAATAAGGGAAGCCCTGTTGCTCCAGCCCCCGGAAAAAGGCAGCAATTCCGAAAATTCCAGCGGGGTCTGAAGGTCAGCAATGCAGCCAGTCCTCCTCAGCTGCAATTCCTGCCACACAGAACTGATTGTCCAGCAGGAACATTTGCTGAGGATTTCTTCCTCTGGCTGAGTAAACAAGGGCAGGCAGGACAGCCCAGAAAACCCCCTAAGGCAGCAAAACAACAGGGAATTGTGTTCTCCGGGGCCAAATATGGCCAAAAGGAAAGGAGGGAAAGGCCTCTGGAGCATGAGAAGGGAGAGCTTTTCAAAGGCAACTTTTATTTTGTCCTGCTGCTGTTTCAGCACAACGGTGACCCTGGAACTTCTAGAGAGAAAATAACTTGAAGAGCAATAATTGCCGGAGAACTGAAGTTAAACAAACAAAATGCCGATGGAGATTCCCAGAAAAACGGACTTCTGCAAACTTTTTGTTTGGTCCTCTGAACTTTTAGAGGGAGAAAAAGCAGGAAAAAAAAAATTTCTTCAACTAACACGTTTTGGATTGTTGAGTCCAGGGGTCAGGATATACAGAATATATTTAATTCCTACGATAATTCATTTAACCTCAAAGACTTGGTTTCGTCAGTACCTCATAAGTTTTTTTTCTTTCAGAATGTAGAGTTTCATATTTGACATAGAGTTTCATATTTAATAATATATATTATAAATATATAATGTTATATATTTCAAATAATATAATATTTGAAATAGAATTTCATATTTAATATATAATATATATGTAATATAAATATATAATATCATATTTCAAATTATATATTTGAAATAGAATTTCATATTTAATATATAATATATAATATAAATATATAATATCATATTTCAAATTATATATTTGAAATAGAGTTTCATATTTAATATATAATATATAATATAAATATATAATATTATATAATATTTCAAATAATATAATATTTGAAATAGTTTCATATATAATATATAGAATATAAATATATAATATTATATAATATTTCAAATTATAAAATGTATATAAATTAATAGAAAAAGCCTCAAAGCACTGTTTTGAGAGTAACAAGTGTTTTCTAAACCAGACTTGTCATGAACAGCTTTGGCTCTCCCCCTCTGAACAGAGAAACTTCAGATAAAGAAAGTTCTGTGCTCATTCCAACAACTCAGCGTTGGGATGAGGAGCTGAGATTGTCAAATCACACACTTTCCCTACACTAAAAAAAAAAAATTCTGTAGCTGGAAAGCTGGTGGAATTGTGGGGAAAAAAAATCCCACAGCTTTCAATTGCTGGTATTTAGTTTGGATTATTATTTTTTATTCCATTGAAGTGCTGCAGAAAAACCTGATCTTCGGGAGACGTGGGATGAATTTTTTATTTTCCTTGCAAAAATGTCAATTCAGCCAGCGGGGCAGGGAAAAGATCAAATTGCAGCAGAGCACTAGCAAAAATTTAAATATCATCTTTCTAGAGTAACCTCATTTCGGAAAGCAGGGAGGGCTCCTCCCGGGAGGGCTGACATTTAAATATTTCCAGGATCAAATGCTAAGGACAGAAGATTTGCTCAGCTTTCTTTCTTTGCCAACAGAGGACATGGCTCTGGGATGTCTCTTGTAGTATTTTAATTGTGCTTCCTTTCAAGTGACAATAATCAGGGATTTCTCCCTTTTTCCTTCAGCTGAGACCAGCAGGTTCAGGGCAGGGGCCTTAAATGCACCCTGGGTGTGGGTTCCAATCCAAAATTGGACAAGAGGGTTTAAAAGGAAGGATATCAATGAAGCAACAGCTTTCTAGGAGTTTATTCCACCAGCCCTCCTTCAGATGACATCCTTACTGGAGTCAGGAATTCACAATATCCCAGCTATTCTTGGAATATCGTGACAGTTAAAGCTGATTTTGCACTGATTTAACACGACTAGATGTGACCACGCTGGGAGAAGAGGGAGTTTGAGGCCAAAGTGGTTGTAGATACACCAGGTACAAAATAAAGTCATTAATTATCAAGCACTGGGATAGTAATTTAAGAACAAAATGAAGTTTTAGGAACTCACATTCGTACAATCAGAGGCTGGTTTGGGTTGGAAGGGACCTTAAAGATCATTTTTTCCAAGCCCTTGCCATGAGCAGGGACACCTTCCACTAGCCCAGGTTGGTCCAAGCCCTGTCCAACCTGGCCTTGGACACATCCAGGGATGTGGAAAACTTCCTTGGTACCCCTGAGGGAAAAAAACCCCACAACAATCTTATCCTAAAATTGAGGCCCATTAAGAGCCAAGTATTCCACGTGTTCAACAGGCAAGGCACAGCAGAGGCTGAGCTGGCAATTCTTCTCTGCTGGAGAAGCTTTGGATTATCACCCCAGGAAAGGAGGGATCACCCCAGGAAAGGAGGGAATTGTTGGTGTTTAAAGGAATCATCTCCAAAGAACTGGCATGATTTGATGTAAATAATAAACAGGGAATAAACAGCACCTTAACAACATGAAGATTTGCCTGCATATAACCATTAAGAGGATACAAAACCCCCTCTGTTCGATGCATTAACCCTTTCTTTCCCCACAAAAAAGGCATAAAACCAGTCAGCTCCCTGTTAATATTAATAAAACATTAATTTTCATTATCTACAGGAAAGGAGGGATCAGCACAGAGGGGAGTTGTTTGTGTTTAAAGGAATTATCTCCAGTGAACTGGGATGATTTGATGTCTTGGGGCCTGTTGGATGAACCTTGCAAAATGAAGATTTGCCTGCACATAACCACGAAGGTGACTCAAAATCCTCTCTGTAGCAAGGCATTAACCCTTTCTCTCCCCACAGGGCAGGCCCAGAAACACTCAGTTCCCTGCTAATACTAATAAAACCTGAATTTTCCTTTCCCTTTTCCACTGGATGGATTAAAGCAAGCAGGTATAAAACTCTTTCCCCTCTCTGGATCACATCTGACCCTTTCTTCCTTTCTCCACTGGAACCTTCATCAATATGACACTGCCAAGCTTTGCTCTAAAGCAGCAGCCAAAGCTGAGATCTCAATCACCTTTTTACCAAATATCTCCAGAGCCCTGGACTTGCATTCAGCAAGGCCCAACAACACTTTATTCAACCATTATTCCCTCTGGGTTAACTGCAGTTTTTATGGGTCAAGTCACAGCTCTGGGCAGAAAAACTTGCTAATTATTGTTCTTGAGGAGTGCAATCTTACAAGGCTCTAAATATGTTCCTCATTAGAAGTGACATTTGAATTTCTGGGGGATGATATTGGTTTGTTGCCTGTTTTATTTTTATGGCCATTTTATAGCCACTTCCAACGAGCTGTTTGTTAAATTGATTTTGGTGTTTGATGTATTTAGGCTTTTGTACTGTGGCTGTCACTTCATGGAACATCCTCTGAAAGAAATTCCCTCTCCACTGTTAATTCTAAGAAGAATAGAACATATTCTGTACACAATATGTATATTCTATATATATTCTAAACACAAACAGAATATATTAATCAGTAACAGAGAAAAAAAAAAGAACCCAACTTGGTTGCCAGAAACTGGCACCCTGCACACAGAGGAGGAGTTTTCTTTCTCCTCATAAGAGGACTTTTATATGACAAACAGAGCATTAGAGAGTTTTGAAATGATTAAAAGCAAGGAAAAAAAAAAATCACAACTCTTCCTTCCCCTGAAAAGATTAATGGAAAGCACCTCGGGATTTATCTACGTGAAAAGCTTCATATAAAATAATTGTTGAAAAAAAACTCCTGACAGCATTTGGCAAACTCTGTCCTTTGAATAGGTGACATCTCTATTAAACCCTCCCTCCATTAGTATTCCAGCCAGATTTAAGGGATGGGAAGTGTCAAGCAGTCACAATTCATTCCCAGCTGATGCAACTCAGAAAGAATCCGATGCAAATTCCAACGGGCTTCAGACGGAGTTTTAAACCACTTTCCTTCCAGCCTGGCTTTTGATTTGCTGACAGATGCTTTTCCCAAAGAACAGAAATCACCCAGGCAGGGGGTTGCAGCAGAAAATAAGCACAGCAAGGATGAATAAAACCCCTTCATTTTGAACGAAACTCGAGAGCACATTTGCCAACAGCAACAGGTACCAGCCCATTGTTTCCTGGAGGTTCATCTGCTTGTGTCAGCTGGCCCAGCTCTCCCTGGCAGGGAAGGAAAAGCTGCTTTCAAATTTCACCTCCATCAGCACCAACCAGGAGCAACACCACAAAAACACAATTAGTTCCAGTTTAGATCGAGATGACTGAGGTTGAAGCCCTTGAAATTCTAATTTTCCAGGCAGTGAAATGAAGACAGAGAACAATACTTGCCTACCTTCAGCGGGATTTGGGCTGACACATAAACATTTGCTCGGTGTTCCAAACCTTCCAGCTCGAGTAATTCGCACATTTGAAATTTGCCTCGGGCTCATCCTGTGCTTAATAACAGTGATTTCAATCCACTCACACCAAAAGATGTTTGGTCAGTGGTTTTTTTTCCTGGAGAACACTGTACTTTGTGCTGCTGTCTCCAAATCCAGCCCGGGCTGCTCCCCTGGCACAGGGACAGACCCAGGTCTCCTGACCTGGCAGCAAATCCCTGTGCCAGCTCAGCATCCTGAATGTACCTTCTACATTAAAAAAAAACAACAAGAAACCACACAGAACTCAAGCCTAATTTCATTTCCCTTCCTGTTTTCCAGTCTCCAGGAGCAAAGGAGTTTTGCTTCAGGCTTTTTAATTAAAACTGCCCCTCTGCTGCCCCACTGGGCACTTTATTTGCCTTCCAATGCACCTGTAGAGTCAAGAACTGAGGACAGGAATCTGTCAAACCAGAAAGGGTGAGAAAGGTGGTTGCAGGTGAGACTTGGGTTGAAGCAGACAAAAGGCTTAAGGCTAAATTCTCTGCTGTCCATGTAGGACAACCGACAGGAGCGCAAAGAGGAACAGGAATCCAGGAGCTGACAGTTAATTTACAAAAGCCAAGTCACAAAATGATTTTATTTTAGTCACAAAGCCATCTTAAAAATGTCATTTTCCTTTTAAAAAACTATGGTATTGAATTCCCACCGTTGGGTGTTGTTGACACCCCTCTCCTCACACACAACCAAGGGTAGAGCTCAGGAAACATCTCTTAAAAAAGACAGAATTACACAATTATACGTTCCTGTGCTGGTTTGGAGGAGTCCTTCATTAGCTTATGTATCAAATAATTAAGAGGTTTGCAGAAGTTACAATAACAGGGAACAGCTGATGGATATGTGGCCTCTACCTTGAGCTGGTTGCCAATTGAAACCAAGAGCCACGTTGAGTTTCTTTTGCCATCAAAAGGGAAAACAAGCCCATTATCTTTTTTTTTTTTTTAATAAGAATTTTATTGAGAAAGTGACATGTGTTGTGGATTAAAAATAATGAAAGAGAACCAAAACCTCATAATTTTGGAACAGAGTGTCCTGGAATGCAAGAGAAAATTTAGACCTAGAAAAATCAAGATTCGTTTTTGCAGCAAGTATTTCTCCCTTTTCTGCCAAAGAAGACAGAAAGAAAAGAGCAGATTTAACGAAAATTAGGCTGAAGCCCACAATTTCAATACAAAATAGGGACGGGGTGACACCTAAAAGCGAATTTCAACCTTTTGGCTACACTTTTGGAAGCAGAAGAGGCCACACATGAAGCAGCCACACAAAAACTGGGCCTGCAGAGCTGCAGGAAGGGGATGCTTTGGAAGGGGGAGGCATCAGGAGGGCTGGAACTTCTTAGTGAGAGAAAAATACTCTGCATTTTTGGACCCCAAAATGTAACAATATGTGATTTTTATATGTAGTACCAAGCCCTGAATAAATTGGGAAGCACGTGAATGCAGAATTAGCATATTTGAGAGCAGAGTTATGACACGTTCTGGCTGATTTTTGGGACATCTCTTGTTTGATGGGAGGCCCTGACTGGTTCCTCAGCTCTCAGTTGTGGCTGCATTTCAATCCAGGTGGTCACATTTTCCCAAGAAAAGCAGGATTTTACTCCAACATACTGCAAGTGTTTATCTTCAGACCAAGCTCAAGTCCCTCCACCCAAAGTAAAAATATTTTATGTATCCCAGTCCTTTTTTTTCCCTTTCCAAACTTCTTTTTTTTTTCACCATTCAGAACAAGACCTTTAAAGAAAGGTTTGAACTCACAGATACAAAGAATATTCAGAGCTATAATGAGGAGTTCTGCCACAGGGCCAGTATTTTTTAAACAAGGAACTTGTTTAAAATCTCATAAGCCAATTCAGAAATCAGCCAGGGAATACTGAGTTAGGAACAACCCTGGAATTATTCCACAGCTGTCCACACATGGCTCCTTAAACCAGCTAATTTAGACAAGTTTAATTAAACAGAAGACAAGCTCAGCCTGTCAGTTTGTGTACATATGAACCTCTGCACTTTATAAACTGTCCCTGCAGGTGAACTCTTTTCAAATAAGAATTTATACCCTGAAAAACATCCATTCTTCCACTTTCCCCACAAATCTTAGAATCATTTAGGTTGGAAAAGGTGTCTGAAATCAAGTCCAGCCGTTAACTCAATGTTCACCATTAAACCATGTCCTCAAGTGCCATATCCATGTTTTTTGAACACTTCCAGGGATGGTGGCTCCATGTTCCAATGCCTGGCCACCCTTTCTGTGAAGAATTTTCCCTCCTAATATCCAATCTAAACCCTCCTTTGGCGAAATTTGGTCATTCCCTGCCTTCCTGTCCCTCGTTACCCAGGAGACAAGATCGACACCAACCCTGCTCCAACCTCCGACTGCTCAAGAGTAAAGTAAAGCCAAATTCAGGAAAACCTTCGGAAAATTTGTCCAAAGTAAATCACCGAGCCACAGATCCTCCATGTCCTGCTTTCAACACGAGATTTCCCACGGGGGCAAAAGATTGACCGGGAGGAAGAACGAGACCCGGGGTCGCACCAGCCCTGCAGGAGCTTCACGCGGGGACTTTGCAGCAGCCAAAAACCCTTCAAAGGCGCAGGAAGCCGAGACAAAGGGAAACTATTTGTGGGAAGGGCTAAGGAAAGGCTGGAGGGGCGATGGGCAGAGGTGGGGATGCCCAGGGGATGCCCATCCCCGTGTCCTCCGGCCCCGTTCCCGGCCGGGCTGCGGGCGCTGTTCACCCCGCGGTGCTGAAACCGCCGGCGGAGCCCGGCACGGACACCCAGGGAGCGCTGGCTTCGTTAATCCTCGTTAATTAACGAAGATTCACCCGCAACCCGCCGTGATCCCGAGTTATCAGAGCTACGTGCCCACTCTACTCACCCCTTTTTAAACACAGCTGTGCTCCAGGAATGAGTTTGTCCACAAATGCTGAGATGAGACAAAATCCATCTTTTCCTCCTCACATGTAGGAAAAGATTCCTGTAGTATTTCTTCCTGTGGAAGTAAAAACCTGGACATGAGAAGCTTCATCCACACCCTAAATTATCTACTGCACCTGCAACTCCTGTTTTGCCTCAGTCCTGCACATTTATTGAGGGCAGAGGACCAGTCACAGCATCAGAACATACTTCCAGTATGAAAATTTCCAGTGTCAGGTGGCACTTGGGATGAAGCTTCAAGGGCCATGTGAGCATCAGTAAAAAACCAAACCAAACCAAAAAACCCCACAAAGACCCCCCACATTTGATGCATCTTTAACATGAGAAAAGCAGAAACTACAAGTCCAGCTTTTCAACTACAGTTCCTGCTGTAACACTAAAAGAAGTTATGGATATGCTCTCAATTTACCAAAAGCCTTAATGAATCTATCACAGACACCCAGAGTTCACTGAAAGCTAGGATTTTTATTAATTGGCCTAAAACCCTAAGTTGTTTTAATTCCAGGCTGGAACACATATTTAAAGCTTTGCTCTGCAGTTGCAACATCTGTTGGATTAAAGATTGGATTAAAGATGAGCAGAACTCCAAGGTACAAGGGTGGAAGATCAGCTCGAGCAGATCCACTATGCAGGTTTAAAATGGACTTATGTACTTAATATATCCAGAGAAAGCAGCAGGAGGCTGACCCAGCACAAACACTTTGACACTGGGGTTTGAGAAAGAAATTCATTCAATCCATCCATGGAAAATTCACATCTGCTCCCAGGGATAAAAATAGAAAGGCGAGAAACAGCTTGTTCTTAATTCTTTCCCTGTTTGCAGCCAAAGTTCAAATAACCTCTCCAAACTCTGCCTTTAAGCTGGATTTTATATATTCTCATATCATAACCACAAAGAGTCTGTTTTCAATATGATTTTTACTTCACCAGCTGAGTAGATAAACAGCCTACACATGTGCTCAGGGGTTTCTTGTGCTGAGAAGAGCTTCAACCAGAACATCATCACACAGTTCCATCAACTGAGCAGGATCCCCTTTTCTTTCCCCTGTTTCTCGTGGCCCTTTGGCACAACTTCCAGGAGCTTTAAACACAGTAAGTAGATCTTGAAAGACAGAAGCTCCTTCAGAGATTTGAACCACTGAAATTAGAAACCCTGAAGAAACAAAATGGTCTCTTCAATTAATTTTTGTCCTCAGCAAAGAGAGCAGAGCTCAGTCTCCAGCTGTGCTAACCAAGGCTGAGGGCTGTGATGGAGACATCTGTTATCTGACAGGTTACATTTGCACCTACTTTTATTAAATTCTTTCTCCAGCTGTTTACCTTCTCATCACTGCACTGCCTGAACATCTGTCCCTGCAGAATTAATCTTTGTAATGCCATTAAAAAAAAAAAAAAAAAAGGCAATAACAAAACTTGCCAGCATCACACAGAGCTTGCCAGGAAGCTAAAATTCCATTGAAACAGATTATTCTCCCCATCCAAGAAGACATCATTTTGTAAAGCAAAGGCTTCTCAGGTGCAAAATTGTATTTCTAGTCACCCAAATATATACATACATACATATACATATATATATATATGTAGATCAGGAAGGTTGACAAGTGATTATGGCACATAAGACAGAGATGTGACACCTTTTTAAAATCTGTGGAGGTTTTCCTTTTTTATTATTTGAGCCTTAGGACTGGAATCACCTTCCAGGGATGAGGAAGAGAGCTTAATACTCAATTCTAGGAATTCTCTAACCCTGGGCAGTCTCACACACTTGGAATGGTTGGGAATTCTTCCAGCAGAGGTACAGAGAGTTAGACAAGAATTTCTGGTCAATGCTTGAAGGTCAGAATTGTGGATCTTTTCCATAAGGAAATTCCATACTTTCAGATGTTTTTTTTTCCTTTACATCTTTACTTTCCTTCACACTTTCCTCCCTCTGCACCACTTAAATACTTTCCAACCCCTCTTTTTTTTTTTTTTTCCATGAGGCTTTTCAATACCTCTCAGCTGTGTTTCCAAACACGGGCATTTGTTTAATTTCTCTAAATGAGCAGCCCCTTCATCCT
Source organism: Lepidothrix coronata (assembly GCF_001604755.1). Taxonomy (NCBI): domain Eukaryota; kingdom Metazoa; phylum Chordata; class Aves; order Passeriformes; family Pipridae; genus Lepidothrix; species Lepidothrix coronata. The sequence continues at coordinate 1,171,293 of NW_016690340.1, read as the reverse complement.
CCTTTTGGGCCATTTTTCCACAATACTTTAATTGCTCAACAGATAATCTGGCAAACAAATCCCAGGCTATATCTTGGGTTTTCTACCCCACAGCAAGAGAGAAGCTGGCAAGCCAACAATAACAATTGTTTTTCCCACAGGGAAGGTATCAACTGGGAGCCAAGCCAGTTATTTTCTGATAAATAACAGTTTCCCAGCCAGAAGTGAGGAGTTTTATGGGACTTTATCCACACCCCTGCAAATCACTTCATTCACTTCATCCCAAATTAGTTTGGACTGAGAGAAAGAACCCTTTCAAGATAACATTTGTGGTTCTAACCACACACCCTCCAGGACCTCACACACACAGAATATTTGTGGTTTCCTTTAAATAAGTGTCCCCAGTGTAACTCCTGACTTGGGCAGGGGTTTAGCTGCTCGGGCAGCAAAAGGGCTAAAAAATAACCAAACAAACAACATTTCTTGTCAAAAAAACTACGATCAACTTGCTATTTCATGCTCTTTATAGGCCTTCAGAGCTTAAGAGCTTCAAGAAGTGGCATAAATATCTTTGTGGTAGAACAAACTATAAATAGCTATTCCTGGGAGGCCTTTTCCTTATTTTTTTTTTATTTATTTGGATTTTTGAGGGGGGAATAGGGCGGGGAATTCGGTTTTTTTGGTAGTTTTCCCTAGAGAAGAAACCTTGTGGTATTTAGGGCAGGATCCCACAGCATCCAACTCCAGGCTAAGAACTTCCATAACTCTCCTTGGAAATTGCACATCCCTATTTATTATAGAACAATGGCTGGTGATTACACAGGACTTCAAAAAGCTGATCTCTCCCCATAGTAAAAAAAAGAAAAACAAAAAACAAAACACCCAAAAAACACCCCAAAAATACATACACTAAAAAAAAAAAAAACAAAAAACAAAACACCCAAAAAACACCCCAAAAAAACATACACTAAAAAAAAAAAAAAGCCCACTGAAAAAAAAC